>NW_027332168.1:2750363-3100726 GCF_040802235.1 Manis javanica | reverse complement strand
GCCCATGGATCTGAATCATCACCATCACCATCGATGTCACTGAGAATTAACCATAAACCGAATCTTCAATCTCGTACTCACCCTCACATCAGAGACAGACCCTAACTCTAATTGTAACCCTATCTTCGCCATAAACCTAAACAAACACCCAACCCTAACCCTAGTCTTTGTCCCTGGACATTGTCCCTCAGCGTCACCACTGACTTCACCGAAGGTTCGCTTTATCCATGGATTTAAATCTTGTCTTCGTAATCACTTCAGAGACAGACTCTAACTCTCACCATACATTTACCCTCAATGTTCACCATTTCGTACACCTAATACGATACCCTGCCCACGTCCTTCGCTCTGACCCCTCACCACAAACACCACCATCAAGCATGTCTATCAAAAAGAGTGAATATCATTCTCACAATCACCCTCACTTTAGAGCTGGATCCTGACTCTAACCATATCCCTATCCTCCATGCACAGTTAAACCAACACCGAAACCTAACCCTAGCTTGGCTCCTGGAACTGAAACCGCACAATCACCAACGATGTCACCCAGAATTCTCCGTAAACCCGATGTTCAATCTCGTCCTCAACCGCACTACAGAGCCAGATCATAAGCCTAAATGAAACCATATAGTCCCTGTACACCTTACCAAACACCTAACCCTACCCCTAGCCCTAGCCCATGGACCTAATACCTCACAATCACCATTGACATCACCCAGGCTTCAGCGTAAACCTGATGTTCAATCTCGTCCTGATCCTCACGTCAGAGCCCAATCCGAACCCTTCCCATAACAATATCTCCCCCGTACACCTTGTCAAGCACTTAACCCTGAACCTAGCCTTGTTTCCTTGACTTACCCCTCACTGTCACCATCAGCGTCCCCCATGCCTCACTGTAAAACTCCTCCTCAGTGTACCCCTTCACCTCACATCAGAGCTGGATCCTAAGCATAACGATAACCCTCTCCTCCCAGTACAACTTACAGAACACCAAACCCTAACCCTCACCTTGTTCACTGACCAAAACCCTCACCGTCAAAATCGACATCTAACACACCTCACAGTAAACGTCAAGAAGAATCTCACCCTTGGGCTCACATCAGAGCTACATCCTAACTTTAAACATAGTCCTGTATGTCCCGTAAAACTTTGCGAACACCAACCCTAACTCGAGTGCTGATCACTAGACCTGACCCCTCAGCATCATATTTGACATCATCCACGCTTCACCTTAAACCTGAATTACAATCATACTCTCTACTTCACATCACACCAGACCCAAATTCTAACTGTAATCTAAACTCCCCATTCGCCTTAAAGAACTACCAACTATAATACTAGCCCTAGCCCATGGATCTAACCTACACCGCCACCTTCGATGTCAACACATGCTTCACCGGTAACTTAAACTTCCATCTCGTCCTTACCCTCATATAAGAGACAGACCCTAAATCAAATCGTAACCCTAACTTCCCCATAAAACTTAAGTTACACCCAAGCCTAACACTAGCCCTTGTCCGTGGACATTGCCCCTCACCATCACCATTGACAACACACAAGGTTCCCTTTAAACATGGATTTAAATCTGGCCCCCTACTCACATCAGAGACAGTCCCAAACTCAAAATGTAACCCTCTCCTCACTGTTCACCGTTCGTACACCTGACCCAAAACCCTGCCCAGTTTCTTCGACCTGACCCCTCACCACAGACAGCACCATGACTCATGTCTAACAAAAATCATGAAGGTCTGTATCGAAAATGACATCAGGTCAGAGCTGGATCCTGATTCCTACCATACCCCAATCCTCCACGTACAGCGAACTGAACACCGACACCTAAACCTAGACCTGGCCCCTGGACCTGAAACCTCATCGTCACCAATGACATCACCCACGTTCAGCGCAAACCTGATGTTCAATCACTTCCTCATCCACACATCAGAGCCTGATCCTAATCCTTCCCATAACCATATCTTCCCTGTACACCTTACCAAACACCTATCCCTAACCCTAACCTTGTTTCCTGGTTGAATCCTCACTGACAAAATCGACATCCCCCATGCCTCACTGTAAACCTCCACCTCAATGTCGTCCATGCCATCACGTCAGAGCCAGATCCTAACTCTAAACATAGTCCTATACGTCTGGTACACCTTAGCAAACACAAACCCTAACTGTAGCCCAGGTCTCTTGACCTGACACAACATCACAATTGACATCATTCACGCTTCAACTCAACTCTGAATTACAATCGTACTCTCTAACTCACATCACAGGTGAAACCAAGCTCTAACCATAATCTAAACTCCCCATTTGCCTTAAAGAAATCGCAACCCAAATCCTAGCACTAGCCCATGGACCAAACCCTCACTGTCACCTTCGACGTCACCCAGGCTTCACCGTAACCTTGATCTGCAATCTCGTACTCACCCTCACATCAGAGACAGATGCAAACACTGATAGTAACCCTACACTCCCCATTAACCTTAATGTACATGCAACCCTAAAGCAAGCACTTGTCCCTGGACCTTAACCCTTAGAGTCACCATTGACACCACTGAAGGTTATCTTTAAAAATGGATTTAAATCTTGTCCTCACAGTCACATCAGAGACAGTCTCTAACTCTACCTGCAAACCTACCCTCACTGTACACCATTCCATACACCTGATCTGAAACCCTGCCCAGGTCTTCCAACGTGACCCCTCACCACCACCATCACCATCACTCATGTCTAAGAAACATCATGAAAGTCTATCTCGCAATCACCCTCACAATCAGAGCTGGATCCTGACTCTAACCATATCCCTATCCTCCACTTACAGCTAAACCACCACTTAAACTTTACCCTGGACTGCAACCAGGACCTGAAACCTCACTGTCACCATCGATGTTACCCATGCTTCACCATAAACCTGATGTTCAATCTCGTCCTCACCCTCACAACAGAGCCGGATTGTTAGCCTAAACAAAACCATGTGCTCCCTGTACACCTTTCCGAACACCTAACCCTAACCCTAGACCTAGCCCATGGAACTGAACCCTGACAGTCACCATCGACATCACCCAGGCTTCAGCGTAAACCTGATGTTCAATCTCTTCCTCATCCTCACATCAGAGCCCAATTCTAACCCTTCCCATAACCGTATCTTCCCTGTACACCTTACCAAACACCTAACCCTAACCCTAGCCCTAGCCCATGGAATTGAACCTTGACGGTCACCATCGACATCACCCAGGCTTCAGCGTAAACCCGATGTGCAATCCCATCCTCATCCTCACATCAGAGCCCGACTCAAACCCTTCCCATAACCGTATCTTCCCTGTACACCTTACCAAACACCTAACCCTAACCCTAGCCTTGTTCCCTGGACTTACCCCTCACCATCACCATCAATGTCCCCTACGCTTCAATGAAAACCTCGACCTCAATCTATCCCTCAACATCACATCAGAGGTGAATCCTAAGCAAAATGATAAACCAATCCTCCCTGTACACATTACAGGACACCTAACCCTAAACCTAACCTTGTTCACTGGCCTGTACCCTCTCTGTTAAAATCGACATCTCCCATGCGTCACTGTAAACCTCCGTGTCAATCTCACCCTCACCATCACATCAGAGTCACACCCTAACTCCAAACGTAGTCCCGTATGTTCCATACACCTCAGTGAAAACCAACCTTCTCTCTACTGCTGGTCATTTGACATGACCACACAACATCTCAATTGACATCTTCCATGCTTCACCTTAATCCTGAATTACAATCATACTCTCTAACTCACATCAGAGCTGGGCCCTAATGCTAACCATAATCCAAACTCCTCGTTCATGTTAAAGAACTAGTATCCATTAACCTAGCCCTAGCCCATGGATCTGAATCATCACCATCACCATCGATGTCACTGAGAATTAACCATAAACTGGATCTTCAATCTCGTACTCACCCTCACATCAGAGACAGACCCTAACTCTAATTGTAACCCTATCTTCGCCATAAACCTAAACAAACACCCAACCCTAACCCTAGTCTTTGTCCCTGGACATTGTCCCTCAGCGTCACCACTGACTTCACCGAAGGTTCGCTTTATCCATGGATTTAAATCTTGTCTTCGTAATCACTTCAGAGACAGACTCTAACTCTCACCATACATTTACCCTCAATGTTCACCATTTCGTACACCTAATACGATACCCTGCCCACGTCCTTCGCTCTGACCCCTCACCACAAACACCACCATCAAGCATGTCTATCAAAAAGAGTGAATATCATTCTCACAATCACCCTCACTTTAGAGCTGGATCCTGACTCTAACCATATCCCTATCCTCCATGCACAGTTAAACCAACACCGAAACCTAACCCTAGCTTGGCTCCTGGACCTGAAACCGCACAATCACCAACGATGTCACCCAGAATTCTCCGTAAACCCGATGTTCAATCTCGTCCTCAACCGCACTACAGAGCCAGATCATAAGCCTAAATGAAACCATATAGTCCCTGTACACCTTACCAAACACCTAACCCTACCCCTAGCCCTAGCCCATGGACCTAATACCTCACAATCACCATTGACATCACCCAGGCTTCAGCGTAAACCTGATGTTCAATCTCGTCCTGATCCTCACGTCAGAGCCCAATCCGAACCCTTCCCATAACAATATCTCCCCCGTACACCTTGCCAAACACTTAACCCTGAACCTAGCCTTGTTTCCTTGACTTACCCCTCACTGTCACCATCAGCGTCCCCCATGCCTCACTGTAAAACTCCTCGTCAGTGTACCCCTTCACCTCACATCAGAGCTGGATCCTAAGCATAACGATAACCCTCTCCTCCCAGTACAACTTACAGAACACCAAACCCTAACCCTAACCTTGTTCACTGACCAAAACCCTCACCGTCAAAATCGACATCTAACACACCTCACAGTAAACGTCAAGAACAATCTCACCCTTGGGCTCACATCAGAGCTACATCCTAACTTTAAACATAGTCCTGTATGTCCCGTAAAACTTTGCGAACACCAACCCTAACTCGAGTGCTGATCACTAGACCTGACCCCTCAGCATCATATTTGACATCATCCACGCTTCACCTTAAACCTGAATTACAATCATACTCTCTACTTCACATCACACCAGACCCAAATTCTAACTGTAATCTAAACTCCCCATTCGCCTTAAAGAACTACCAACTATAATACTAGCCCTAGCCCATGGATCTAACCTACACCGCCACCTTCGATGTCAACACATGCTTCACCGGTAACTTAAACTTCCATCTCGTCCTTACCCTCATATAAGAGACAGACCCTAAATCAAATCGTAACCCTAACTTCCCCATAAAACTTAAGTTACACCCAAGCCTAACACTAGCCCTTGTCCGTGGACATTGCCCCTCACCATCACCATTGACAACACACAAGGTTCCCTTTAAACATGGATTTAAATCTGGCCCCCTACTCACATCAGAGACAGTCCCAAACTCAAAATGTAACCCTCTCCTCACTGTTCACCGTTCGTACACCTGACCCAAAACCCTGCCCAGTTTCTTCGACCTGACCCCTCACCACCGACAGCACCATGACTCATGTCTAACAAAAATCATGAAGGTCTGTATCGAAAATGACATCAGGTCAGAGCTGGATCCTGATTCCTACCATACCCCAATCCTCCACGTACAGCGAACTGAACACCGACACCTAAACCTAGACCTGGCCCCTGGACCTGAAACCTCATCGTCACCAATGACATCACCCACGTCCAGCGCAAACCTGATGTTCAATCACTTCCTCATCCACACATCAGAGCCTGATCCTAATCCTTCCCATAACCATATCTTCCCTGTACACCTTACCAAACACCTATCCCTAACCCTAACCTTGTTTCCTGGTTGAATCCTCACTGACAAAATCGACATCCCCCATGCCTCACTGTAAACCTCCACCTCAATGTCGTCCATGCCATCACGTCAGAGCCAGATCCTAACTCTAAACATAGTCCTATACGTCTGGTACACCTTAGCAAACACAAACCCTAACTGTAGCCCAGGTCTCTTGACCTGACACAACATCACAATTGACATCATCCACGCTTCACCTCAACTCTGAATTACAATCATACTCTCTAACTCACATCACAGGTGAAACCAAGCTCTAACCATAATCTAAACTCCCCATTTGCCTTAAAGAAATCGCAACCCAAATCCTAGCACTAGCCCATGGACCAAACCCTCACTGTCACCTTCGACGTCACCCAGGCTTCACCGTAACCTTGAACTGCAATCTCGTACTCACCCTCACATCAGAGACAGATGCAAACACTGATAGTAACCCTACACTCCCCATTAACCTTAATGAACATGCAACCCTAAAGCAAGCACTTGTCCCTGGACCTTAACCCTTAGAGTCACCATTGACACCACTGAAGGTTATCTTTAAAAATGGATTTAAATCTTGTCCTCACAGTCACATCAGAGACAGTCTCTAACTCTACCTGCAAACCTACCCTCACTGTACACCATTCCATACACCTGATCTGAAACCCTGCCCAGGTCTTCCAACGTGACCCCTCACCACCACCATCACCATCACTCATGTCTAAGAAACATCATGAAAGTCTATCTCGCAATCACCCTCACAATCAGAGCTGGATCCTGACTCTAACCATATCCCTATCCTCCACTTACAGCTAAACCACCACTTAAACTTAACCCTGGACTGCAACCAGGACCTGAAACCTCACTGTCACCATCGATGTTACCCATGCTTCACCATAAACCTGATGTTCAATCTCGTCCTCACCCTCACAACAGAGCCGGATTGTTAGCCTAAACAAAACCATGTGCTCCCTGTACACCTTTCCGAACACCTAACCCTAACCCTAGACCTAGCCCATGGAACTGAACCCTGACAGTCACCACCAACATCACCCAGGCTTCAGCGTAAACCTGATGTTCAATCTCTTCCTCATCCTCACATCAGAGCCCAATTCTAACCCTTCCCATAACCGTATCTTCCCTGTACACCTTACCAAACACCTAACCCTAACCCTAGCCCTAGCCCATGGAATTGAACCTTGACGGTCACCATCGACATCACCCAGGCTTCAGCGTAAACCCGATGTGCAATCCCATCCTCATCCTCACATCAGAGCCCGACTCAAACCCTTCCCATAACCGTATCTTCCCTGTACACCTTACCAAACACCTAACCCTAACCCTAGCCTTGTTCCCTGGACTTACCCCTCACCATCACCATCAATGTCCCCTACGCTTCAATGAAAACCTCGACCTCAATCTATCCCTCAACATCACATCAGAGGTGAATCCTAAGCAAAATGATAAACCAATCCTCCCTGTACACATTACAGGACACCTAACCCTAAACCTAACCTTGTTCACTGTTCACTGGCCTGTACCCTCTCTGTTAAAATCGACATCTCCCATGCGTCACTGTAAACCTCCGTGTCAATCTCACCCTCACCATCACATCAGAGTCACACCCTAACTCCAAACGTAGTCCCGTATGTTCCATACACCTCAGTGAAAACCAACCTTCTCTCTACTGCTGGTCATTTGACATGACCACACAACATCTCAATTGACATCTTCCATGCTTCACCTTAATCCTGAATTACAATCATACTCTCTAACTCACATCAGAGCTGGGCCCTAATGCTAACCATAATCCAAACTCCTCGTTCATGTTAAAGAACTAGTATCCATTAACCTAGCCCTAGCCCATGGATCTGAATCATCACCATCACCATCGATGTCACTGAGAATTAACCATAAACCGAATCTTCAATCTCGTACTCACCCTCACATCAGAGACAGACCCTAACTCTAATTGTAACCCTATCTTCGCCATAAACCTAAACAAACACCCAACCCTAACCCTAGTCTTTGTCCCTGGACATTGTCCCTCAGCGTCACCACTGACTTCACCGAAGGTTCGCTTTATCCATGGATTTAAATCTTGTCTTCGTAATCACTTCAGAGACAGACTCTAACTCTCACCATACATTTACCCTCAATGTTCACCATTTCGTACACCTAATACGATACCCTGCCCACGTCCTTCGCTCTGACCCCTCACCACAAACACCACCATCAAGCATGTCTATCAAAAAGAGTGAATATCATTCTCACAATCACCCTCACTTTAGAGCTGGATCCTGACTCTAACCATATCCCTATCCTCCATGCACAGTTAAACCAACACCGAAACCTAACCCTAGCTTGGCTCCTGGACCTGAAACCGCACAATCACCAACGATGTCACCCAGAATTCTCCGTAAACCCGATGTTCAATCTCGTCCTCAACCGCACTACAGAGCCAGATCATAAGCCTAAATGAAACCATATAGTCCCTGTACACCTTACCAAACACCTAACCCTACCCCTAGCCCTAGCCCATGGACCTAATACCTCACAATCACCATTGACATCACCCCGGCTTCAGCGTAAACCTGATGTTCAATCTCGTCCTGATCCTCACGTCAGAGCCCAATCCGAACCCTTCCCATAACAATATCTCCCCCGTACACCTTGCCAAACACTTAACCCTGAACCTAGCCTTGTTTCCTTGACTTACCCCTCACTGTCACCATCAGCGTCCCCCATGCCTCACTGTAAAACTCCTCGTCAGTGTACCCCTTCACCTCACATCAGAGCTGGATCCTAAGCATAACGATAACCCTCTCCTCCCAGTACAACTTACAGAACACCAAACCCTAACCCTAACCTTGTTCACTGACCAAAACCCTCACCGTCAAAATCGACATCTAACACACCTCACAGTAAACGTCAAGAACAATCTCACCCTTGGGCTCACATCAGAGCTACATCCTAACTTTAAACATAGTCCTGTATGTCCCGTAAAACTTTGCGAACACCAACCCTAACTCGAGTGCTGATCACTAGACCTGACCCCTCAGCATCATATTTGACATCATCCACGCTTCACCTTAAACCTGAATTACAATCATACTCTCTACTTCACATCACACCAGACCCAAATTCTAACTGTAATCTAAACTCCCCATTCGCCTTAAAGAACTACCAACTATAATACTAGCCCTAGCCCATGGATCTAACCTACACCGCCACCTTCGATGTCAACACATGCTTCACCGGTAACTTAAACTTCCATCTCGTCCTTACCCTCATATAAGAGACAGACCCTAAATCAAATCGTAACCCTAACTTCCCCATAAAACTTAAGTTACACCCAAGCCTAACACTAGCCCTTGTCCGTGGACATTGCCCCTCACCATCACCATTGACAACACACAAGGTTCCCTTTAAACATGGATTTAAATCTGGCCCCCTACTCACATCAGAGACAGTCCCAAACTCAAAATGTAACCCTCTCCTCACTGTTCACCGTTCGTACACCTGACCCAAAACCCTGCCCAGTTTCTTCAACCTGACCCCTCACCACCGACAGCACCATGACTCATGTCTAACAAAAATCATGAAGGTCTGTATCGAAAATGACATCAGGTCAGAGCTGGATCCTGATTCCTACCATACCCCAATCCTCCACGTACAGCGAACTGAACACCGACACCTAAACCTAGACCTGGCCCCTGGACCTGAAACCTCATCGTCACCAATGACATCACCCACGTTCAGCGCAAACCTGATGTTCAATCACTTCCTCATCCACACATCAGAGCCTGATCCTAATCCTTCCCATAACCATATCTTCCCTGTACACCTTACCAAGCACCTATCCCTAACCCTAACCTTGTTTCCTGGTTGAATCCTCACTGACAAAATCGACATCCCCCATGCCTCACTGTAAACCTCCACCTCAATGTCGTCCATGCCATCACGTCAGAGCCAGATCCTAACTCTAAACATAGTCCTATACGTCTGGTACACCTTAGCAAACACAAACCCTAACTGTAGCCCAGGTCTCTTGACCTGACACAACATCACAATTGACATCATCCACGCTTCACCTCAACTCTGAATTACAATCGTACTCTCTAACTCACATCACAGGTGAAACCAAGCTCTAACCATAATCTAAACTCCCCATTTGCCTTAAAGAAATCGCAACCCAAATCCTAGCACTAGCCCATGGACCAAACCCTCACTGTCACCTTCGACGTCACCCAGGCTTCACCGTAACCTTGAACTGCAATCTCGTACTCACCCTCACATCAGAGACAGATGCAAACACTGATAGTAACCCTACACTCCCCATTAACCTTAATGAACATGCAACCCTAAAGCAAGCACTTGTCCCTGGACCTTAACCCTTAGAGTCACCATTGACACCACTGAAGGTTATCTTTAAAAATGGATTTAAATCTTGTCCTCACAGTCACATCAGAGACAGTCTCTAACTCTACCTGCAAACCTACCCTCACTGTACACCATTCCATACACCTGATCTGAAACCCTGCCCAGGTCTTCCAACGTGACCCCTCACCACCACCATCACCATCACTCATGTCTAAGAAACATCATGAAAGTCTATCTCGCAATCACCCTCACAATCAGAGCTGGATCCTGACTCTAACCATATCCCTATCCTCCACTTACAGCTAAACCACCACTTAAACTTAACCCTGGACTGCAACCAGGACCTGAAACCTCACTGTCACCATCGATGTTACCCATGCTTCACCATAAACCTGATGTTCAATCTCGTCCTCACCCTCACAACAGAGCCGGATTGTTAGCCTAAACAAAACCATGTGCTCCCTGTACACCTTTCCGAACACCTAACCCTAACCCTAGACCTAGCCCATGGAACTGAACCCTGACAGTCACCACCAACATCACCCAGGCTTCAGCGTAAACCTGATGTTCAATCTCTTCCTCATCCTCACATCAGAGCCCAATTCTAACCCTTCCCATAACCGTATCTTCCCTGTACACCTTACCAAACACCTAACCCTAACCCTAGCCCTAGCCCATGGAATTGAACCTTGACGGTCACCATCGACATCACCCAGGCTTCAGCGTAAACCCGATGTGCAATCCCATCCTCATCCTCACATCAGAGCCCGACTCAAACCCTTCCCATAACCGTATCTTCCCTGTACACCTTACCAAACACCTAACCCTAACCCTAGCCTTGTTCCCTGGACTTACCCCTCACCATCACCATCAATGTCCCCTACGCTTCAATGAAAACCTCGACCTCAATCTATCCCTCAACATCACATCAGAGGTGAATCCTAAGCAAAATGATAAACCAATCCTCCCTGTACACATTACAGGACACCTAACCCTAAACCTAACCTTGTTCACTGGCCTGTACCCTCTCTGTTAAAATCGACATCTCCCATGCGTCACTGTAAACCTCCGTGTCAATCTCACCCTCACCATCACATCAGAGTCACACCCTAACTCCAAACGTAGTCCCGTATGTTCCATACACCTCAGTGAAAACCAACCTTCTCTCTACTGCTGGTCATTTGACATGACCACACAACATCTCAATTGACATCTTCCATGCTTCACCTTAATCCTGAATTACAATCATACTCTCTAACTCACATCAGAGCTGGGCCCTAATGCTAACCATAATCCAAACTCCTCGTTCATGTTAAAGAACTAGTATCCATTAACCTAGCCCTAGCCCATGGATCTGAATCATCACCATCACCATCGATGTCACTGAGAATTAACCATAAACCGAATCTTCAATCTCGTACTCACCCTCACATCAGAGACAGACCCTAACTCTAATTGTAACCCTATCTTCGCCATAAACCTAAACAAACACCCAACCCTAACCCTAGTCTTTGTCCCTGGACATTGTCCCTCAGCGTCACCACTGACTTCACCGAAGGTTCGCTTTATCCATGGATTTAAATCTTGTCTTCGTAATCACTTCAGAGACAGACTCTAACTCTCACCATACATTTACCCTCAATGTTCACCATTTCGTACACCTAATACGATACCCTGCCCACGTCCTTCGCTCTGACCCCTCACCACAAACACCACCATCAAGCATGTCTATCAAAAAGAGTGAATATCATTCTCACAATCACCCTCACTTTAGAGCTGGATCCTGACTCTAACCATATCCCTATCCTCCATGCACAGTTAAACCAACACCGAAACCTAACCCTAGCTTGGCTCCTGGACCTGAAACCGCACAATCACCAACGATGTCACCCAGAATTCTCCGTAAACCCGATGTTCAATCTCGTCCTCAACCGCACTACAGAGCCAGATCATAAGCCTAAATGAAACCATATAGTCCCTGTACACCTTACCAAACACCTAACCCTACCCCTAGCCCTAGCCCATGGACCTAATACCTCACAATCACCATTGACATCACCCAGGCTTCAGCGTAAACCTGATGTTCAATCTCGTCCTGATCCTCACGTCAGAGCCCAATCCGAACCCTTCCCATAACAATATCTCCCCCGTACACCTTGCCAAACACTTAACCCTGAACCTAGCCTTGTTTCCTTGACTTACCCCTCACTGTCACCATCAGCGTCCCCCATGCCTCACTGTAAAACTCCTCGTCAGTGTACCCCTTCACCTCACATCAGAGCTGGATCCTAAGCATAACGATAACCCTCTCCTCCCAGTACAACTTACAGAACACCAAACCCTAACCCTAACCTTGTTCACTGACCAAAACCCTCACCGTCAAAATCGACATCTAACACACCTCACAGTAAACGTCAAGAACAATCTCACCCTTGGGCTCACATCAGAGCTACATCCTAACTTTAAACATAGTCCTGTATGTCCCGTAAAACTTTGCGAACACCAACCCTAACTCGAGTGCTGATCACTAGACCTGACCCCTCAGCATCATATTTGACATCATCCACGCTTCACCTTAAACCTGAATTACAATCATACTCTCTACTTCACATCACACCAGACCCAAATTCTAACTGTAATCTAAACTCCCCATTCGCCTTAAAGAACTACCAACTATAATACTAGCCCTAGCCCATGGATCTAACCTACACCGCCACCTTCGATGTCAACACATGCTTCACCGGTAACTTAAACTTCCATCTCGTCCTTACCCTCATATAAGAGACAGACCCTAAATCAAATCGTAACCCTAACTTCCCCATAAAACTTAAGTTACACCCAAGCCTAACACTAGCCCTTGTCCGTGGACATTGCCCCTCACCATCACCATTGACAACACACAAGGTTCCCTTTAAACATGGATTTAAATCTGGCCCCCTACTCACATCAGAGACAGTCCCAAACTCAAAATGTAACCCTCTCCTCACTGTTCACCGTTCGTACACCTGACCCAAAACCCTGCCCAGTTTCTTCAACCTGACCCCTCACCACCGACAGCACCATGACTCATGTCTAACAAAAATCATGAAGGTCTGTATCGAAAATGACATCAGGTCAGAGCTGGATCCTGATTCCTACCATACCCCAATCCTCCACGTACAGCGAACTGAACACCGACACCTAAACCTAGACCTGGCCCCTGGACCTGAAACCTCATCGTCACCAATGACATCACCCACGTTCAGCGCAAACCTGATGTTCAATCACTTCCTCATCCACACATCAGAGCCTGATCCTAATCCTTCCCATAACCATATCTTCCCTGTACACCTTACCAAGCACCTATCCCTAACCCTAACCTTGTTTCCTGGTTGAATCCTCACTGACAAAATCGACATCCCCCATGCCTCACTGTAAACCTCCACCTCAATGTCGTCCATGCCATCACGTCAGAGCCAGATCCTAACTCTAAACATAGTCCTATACGTCTGGTACACCTTAGCAAACACAAACCCTAACTGTAGCCCAGGTCTCTTGACCTGACACAACATCACAATTGACATCATCCACGCTTCACCTCAACTCTGAATTACAATCGTACTCTCTAACTCACATCACAGGTGAAACCAAGCTCTAACCATAATCTAAACTCCCCATTTGCCTTAAAGAAATCGCAACCCAAATCCTAGCACTAGCCCATGGACCAAACCCTCACTGTCACCTTCGACGTCACCCAGGCTTCACCGTAACCTTGAACTGCAATCTCGTACTCACCCTCACATCAGAGACAGATGCAAACACTGATAGTAACCCTACACTCCCCATTAACCTTAATGAACATGCAACCCTAAAGCAAGCACTTGTCCCTGGACCTTAACCCTTAGAGTCACCATTGACACCACTGAAGGTTATCTTTAAAAATGGATTTAAATCTTGTCCTCACAGTCACATCAGAGACAGTCTCTAACTCTACCTGCAAACCTACCCTCACTGTACACCATTCCATACACCTGATCTGAAACCCTGCCCAGGTCTTCCAACGTGACCCCTCACCACCACCATCACCATCACTCATGTCTAAGAAACATCATGAAAGTCTATCTCGCAATCACCCTCACAATCAGAGCTGGATCCTGACTCTAACCATATCCCTATCCTCCACTTACAGCTAAACCACCACTTAAACTTAACCCTGGACTGCAACCAGGACCTGAAACCTCACTGTCACCATCGATGTTACCCATGCTTCACCATAAACCTGATGTTCAATCTCGTCCTCACCCTCACAACAGAGCCGGATTGTTAGCCTAAACAAAACCATGTGCTCCCTGTACACCTTTCCGAACACCTAACCCTAACCCTAGACCTAGCCCATGGAACTGAACCCTGACAGTCACCACCAACATCACCCAGGCTTCAGCGTAAACCTGATGTTCAATCTCTTCCTCATCCTCACATCAGAGCCCAATTCTAACCCTTCCCATAACCGTATCTTCCCTGTACACCTTACCAAACACCTAACCCTAACCCTAGCCCTAGCCCATGGAATTGAACCTTGACGGTCACCATCGACATCACCCAGGCTTCAGCGTAAACCCGATGTGCAATCCCATCCTCATCCTCACATCAGAGCCCGACTCAAACCCTTCCCATAACCGTATCTTCCCTGTACACCTTACCAAACACCTAACCCTAACCCTAGCCTTGTTCCCTGGACTTACCCCTCACCATCACCATCAATGTCCCCTACGCTTCAATGAAAACCTCGACCTCAATCTATCCCTCAACATCACATCAGAGGTGAATCCTAAGCAAAATGATAAACCAATCCTCCCTGTACACATTACAGGACACCTAACCCTAAACCTAACCTTGTTCACTGGCCTGTACCCTCTCTGTTAAAATCGACATCTCCCATGCGTCACTGTAAACCTCCGTGTCAATCTCACCCTCACCATCACATCAGAGTCACACCCTAACTCCAAACGTAGTCCCGTATGTTCCATACACCTCAGTGAAAACCAACCTTCTCTCTACTGCTGGTCATTTGACATGACCACACAACATCTCAATTGACATCTTCCATGCTTCACCTTAATCCTGAATTACAATCATACTCTCTAACTCACATCAGAGCTGGGCCCTAATGCTAACCATAATCCAAACTCCTCGTTCATGTTAAAGAACTAGTATCCATTAACCTAGCCCTAGCCCATGGATCTGAATCATCACCATCACCATCGATGTCACTGAGAATTAACCATAAACCGAATCTTCAATCTCGTACTCACCCTCACATCAGAGACAGACCCTAACTCTAATTGTAACCCTATCTTCGCCATAAACCTAAACAAACACCCAACCCTAACCCTAGTCTTTGTCCCTGGACATTGTCCCTCAGCGTCACCACTGACTTCACCGAAGGTTCGCTTTATCCATGGATTTAAATCTTGTCTTCGTAATCACTTCAGAGACAGACTCTAACTCTCACCATACATTTACCCTCAATGTTCACCATTTCGTACACCTAATACGATACCCTGCCCACGTCCTTCGCTCTGACCCCTCACCACAAACACCACCATCAAGCATGTCTATCAAAAAGAGTGAATATCATTCTCACAATCACCCTCACTTTAGAGCTGGATCCTGACTCTAACCATATCCCTATCCTCCATGCACAGTTAAACCAACACCGAAACCTAACCCTAGCTTGGCTCCTGGACCTGAAACCGCACAATCACCAACGATGTCACCCAGAATTCTCCGTAAACCCGATGTTCAATCTCGTCCTCAACCGCACTACAGAGCCAGATCATAAGCCTAAATGAAACCATATAGTCCCTGTACACCTTACCAAACACCTAACCCTACCCCTAGCCCTAGCCCATGGACCTAATACCTCACAATCACCATTGACATCACCCAGGCTTCAGCGTAAACCTGATGTTCAATCTCGTCCTGATCCTCACGTCAGAGCCCAATCCGAACCCTTCCCATAACAATATCTCCCCCGTACACCTTGCCAAACACTTAACCCTGAACCTAGCCTTGTTTCCTTGACTTACCCCTCACTGTCACCATCAGCGTCCCCCATGCCTCACTGTAAAACTCCTCGTCAGTGTACCCCTTCACCTCACATCAGAGCTGGATCCTAAGCATAACGATAACCCTCTCCTCCCAGTACAACTTACAGAACACCAAACCCTAACCCTAACCTTGTTCACTGACCAAAACCCTCACCGTCAAAATCGACATCTAACACACCTCACAGTAAACGTCAAGAACAATCTCACCCTTGGGCTCACATCAGAGCTACATCCTAACTTTAAACATAGTCCTGTATGTCCCGTAAAACTTTGCGAACACCAACCCTAACTCGAGTGCTGATCACTAGACCTGACCCCTCAGCATCATATTTGACATCATCCACGCTTCACCTTAAACCTGAATTACAATCATACTCTCTACTTCACATCACACCAGACCCAAATTCTAACTGTAATCTAAACTCCCCATTCGCCTTAAAGAACTACCAACTATAATACTAGCCCTAGCCCATGGATCTAACCTACACCGCCACCTTCGATGTCAACACATGCTTCACCGGTAACTTAAACTTCCATCTCGTCCTTACCCTCATATAAGAGACAGACCCTAAATCAAATCGTAACCCTAACTTCCCCATAAAACTTAAGTTACACCCAAGCCTAACACTAGCCCTTGTCCGTGGACATTGCCCCTCACCATCACCATTGACAACACACAAGGTTCCCTTTAAACATGGATTTAAATCTGGCCCCCTACTCACATCAGAGACAGTCCCAAACTCAAAATGTAACCCTCTCCTCACTGTTCACCGTTCGTACACCTGACCCAAAACCCTGCCCAGTTTCTTCAACCTGACCCCTCACCACCGACAGCACCATGACTCATGTCTAACAAAAATCATGAAGGTCTGTATCGAAAATGACATCAGGTCAGAGCTGGATCCTGATTCCTACCATACCCCAATCCTCCACGTACAGCGAACTGAACACCGACACCTAAACCTAGACCTGGCCCCTGGACCTGAAACCTCATCGTCACCAATGACATCACCCACGTTCAGCGCAAACCTGATGTTCAATCACTTCCTCATCCACACATCAGAGCCTGATCCTAATCCTTCCCATAACCATATCTTCCCTGTACACCTTACCAAGCACCTATCCCTAACCCTAACCTTGTTTCCTGGTTGAATCCTCACTGACAAAATCGACATCCCCCATGCCTCACTGTAAACCTCCACCTCAATGTCGTCCATGCCATCACGTCAGAGCCAGATCCTAACTCTAAACATAGTCCTATACGTCTGGTACACCTTAGCAAACACAAACCCTAACTGTAGCCCAGGTCTCTTGACCTGACACAACATCACAATTGACATCATCCACGCTTCACCTCAACTCTGAATTACAATCGTACTCTCTAACTCACATCACAGGTGAAACCAAGCTCTAACCATAATCTAAACTCCCCATTTGCCTTAAAGAAATCGCAACCCAAATCCTAGCACTAGCCCATGGACCAAACCCTCACTGTCACCTTCGACGTCACCCAGGCTTCACCGTAACCTTGAACTGCAATCTCGTACTCACCCTCACATCAGAGACAGATGCAAACACTGATAGTAACCCTACACTCCCCATTAACCTTAATGAACATGCAACCCTAAAGCAAGCACTTGTCCCTGGACCTTAACCCTTAGAGTCACCATTGACACCACTGAAGGTTATCTTTAAAAATGGATTTAAATCTTGTCCTCACAGTCACATCAGAGACAGTCTCTAACTCTACCTGCAAACCTACCCTCACTGTACACCATTCCATACACCTGATCTGAAACCCTGCCCAGGTCTTCCAACGTGACCCCTCACCACCACCATCACCATCACTCATGTCTAAGAAACATCATGAAAGTCTATCTCGCAATCACCCTCACAATCAGAGCTGGATCCTGACTCTAACCATATCCCTATCCTCCACTTACAGCTAAACCACCACTTAAACTTAACCCTGGACTGCAACCAGGACCTGAAACCTCACTGTCACCATCGATGTTACCCATGCTTCACCATAAACCTGATGTTCAATCTCGTCCTCACCCTCACAACAGAGCCGGATTGTTAGCCTAAACAAAACCATGTGCTCCCTGTACACCTTTCCGAACACCTAACACTAACCCTAGACCTAGCCCATGGAACTGAACCCTGACAGTCACCATCGACATCACCCAGGCTTCAGCCTAAACCTGATGTTCAATCTCTTCCTCATCCTCACATCAGAGCCCAATTCTAACCCTTCCCATAACCGTATCTTCCCTGTACACCTTACCAAACACCTAACCCTAACCCTAGCCCTAGCTCATGGAATTGAACCTTGACGGTCACCATCGACATCACCCAGGCTTCAGCGTAAACCCGATGTGCAATCCCATCCTCATCCTCACATCAGAGCCCGACTCAAACCCTTCCCATAACCGTATCTTCCCTGTACACCTTACCAAACACCTAACCCTAACCCTAGCCTTGTTCCCTGGACTTACCCCTCACCATCACCATCAATGTCCCCTACGCTTCAATGAAAACCTCGACCTCAATCTATCCCTCAACATCACATCAGAGGTGAATCCTAAGCAAAATGATAAACCAATCCTCCCTGTACACATTACAGGACACCTAACCCTAAACCTAACCTTGTTCACTGGCCTGTACCCTCTCTGTTAAAATCGACATCTCCCATGCGTCACTGTAAACCTCCGTGTCAATCTCACCCTCACCATCACATCAGAGTCACACCCTAACTCCAAACGTAGTCCCGTATGTTCCATACACCTCAGTGAAAACCAACCTTCTCTCTACTGCTGGTCATTTGACATGACCACACAACATCTCAATTGACATCTTCCATGCTTCACCTTAATCCTGAATTACAATCATACTCTCTAACTCACATCAGAGCTGGGCCCTAATGCTAACCATAATCCAAACTCCTCGTTCATGTTAAAGAACTAGTATCCATTAACCTAGCCCTAGCCCATGGATCTGAATCATCACCATCACCATCGATGTCACTGAGAATTAACCATAAACCGGATCTTCAATCTCGTACTCACCCTCACATCAGAGACAGACCCTAACTCTAATTGTAACCCTATCTTCGCCATAAACCTAAACAAACACCCAACCCTAACCCTAGTCTTTGTCCCTGGACATTGTCCCTCAGCGTCACCACTGACTTCACCGAAGGTTCGCTTTATCCATGGATTTAAATCTTGTCTTCGTAATCACTTCAGAGACAGACTCTAACTCTCACCATACATTTACCCTCAATGTTCACCATTTCGTACACCTAATACGATACCCTGCCCACGTCCTTCGCTCTGACCCCTCACCACAAACACCACCATCAAGCATGTCTATCAAAAAGAGTGAATATCATTCTCACAATCACCCTCACTTTAGAGCTGGATCCTGACTCTAACCATATCCCTATCCTCCATGCACAGTTAAACCAACACCGAAACCTAACCCTAGCTTGGCTCCTGGACCTGAAACCGCACAATCACCAACGATGTCACCCAGAATTCTCCGTAAACCCGATGTTCAATCTCGTCCTCAACCGCACTACAGAGCCAGATCATAAGCCTAAATGAAACCATATAGTCCCTGTACACCTTACCAAACACCTAACCCTACCCCTAGCCCTAGCCCATGGACCTAATACCTCACAATCACCATTGACATCACCCAGGCTTCAGCGTAAACCTGATGTTCAATCTCGTCCTGATCCTCACGTCAGAGCCCAATCCGAACCCTTCCCATAACAATATCTCCCCCGTACACCTTGCCAAACACTTAACCCTGAACCTAGCCTTGTTTCCTTGACTTACCCCTCACTGTCACCATCAGCGTCCCCCATGCCTCACTGTAAAACTCCTCGTCAGTGTACCCCTTCACCTCACATCAGAGCTGGATCCTAAGCATAACGATAACCCTCTCCTCCCAGTACAACTTACAGAACACCAAACCCTAACCCTAACCTTGTTCACTGACCAAAACCCTCACCGTCAAAATCGACATCTAACACACCTCACAGTAAACGTCAAGAACAATCTCACCCTTGGGCTCACATCAGAGCTACATCCTAACTTTAAACATAGTCCTGTATGTCCCGTAAAACTTTGCGAACACCAACCCTAACTCGAGTGCTGATCACTAGACCTGACCCCTCAGCATCATATTTGACATCATCCACGCTTCACCTTAAACCTGAATTACAATCATACTCTCTACTTCACATCACACCAGACCCAAATTCTAACTGTAATCTAAACTCCCCATTCGCCTTAAAGAACTACCAACTATAATACTAGCCCTAGCCCATGGATCTAACCTACACCGCCACCTTCGATGTCAACACATGCTTCACCGGTAACTTAAACTTCCATCTCGTCCTTACCCTCATATAAGAGACAGACCCTAAATCAAATCGTAACCCTAACTTCCCCATAAAACTTAAGTTACACCCAAGCCTAACACTAGCCCTTGTCCGTGGACATTGCCCCTCACCATCACCATTGACAACACACAAGGTTCCCTTTAAACATGGATTTAAATCTGGCCCCCTACTCACATCAGAGACAGTCCCAAACTCAAAATGTAACCCTCTCCTCACTGTTCACCGTTCGTACACCTGACCCAAAACCCTGCCCAGTTTCTTCAACCTGACCCCTCACCACCGACAGCACCATGACTCATGTCTAACAAAAATCATGAAGGTCTGTATCGAAAATGACATCAGGTCAGAGCTGGATCCTGATTCCTACCATACCCCAATCCTCCACGTACAGCGAACTGAACACCGACACCTAAACCTAGACCTGGCCCCTGGACCTGAAACCTCATCGTCACCAATGACATCACCCACGTTCAGCGCAAACCTGATGTTCAATCACTTCCTCATCCACACATCAGAGCCTGATCCTAATCCTTCCCATAACCATATCTTCCCTGTACACCTTACCAAGCACCTATCCCTAACCCTAACCTTGTTTCCTGGTTGAATCCTCACTGACAAAATCGACATCCCCCATGCCTCACTGTAAACCTCCACCTCAATGTCGTCCATGCCATCACGTCAGAGCCAGATCCTAACTCTAAACATAGTCCTATACGTCTGGTACACCTTAGCAAACACAAACCCTAACTGTAGCCCAGGTCTCTTGACCTGACACAACATCACAATTGACATCATCCACGCTTCACCTCAACTCTGAATTACAATCGTACTCTCTAACTCACATCACAGGTGAAACCAAGCTCTAACCATAATCTAAACTCCCCATTTGCCTTAAAGAAATCGCAACCCAAATCCTAGCACTAGCCCATGGACCAAACCCTCACTGTCACCTTCGACGTCACCCAGGCTTCACCGTAACCTTGAACTGCAATCTCGTACTCACCCTCACATCAGAGACAGATGCAAACACTGATAGTAACCCTACACTCCCCATTAACCTTAATGAACATGCAACCCTAAAGCAAGCACTTGTCCCTGGACCTTAACCCTTAGAGTCACCATTGACACCACTGAAGGTTATCTTTAAAAATGGATTTAAATCTTGTCCTCACAGTCACATCAGAGACAGTCTCTAACTCTACCTGCAAACCTACCCTCACTGTACACCATTCCATACACCTGATCTGAAACCCTGCCCAGGTCTTCCAACGTGACCCCTCACCACCACCATCACCATCACTCATGTCTAAGAAACATCATGAAAGTCTATCTCGCAATCACCCTCACAATCAGAGCTGGATCCTGACTCTAACCATATCCCTATCCTCCACTTACAGCTAAACCACCACTTAAACTTAACCCTGGACTGCAACCAGGACCTGAAACCTCACTGTCACCATCGATGTTACCCATGCTTCACCATAAACCTGATGTTCAATCTCGTCCTCACCCTCACAACAGAGCCGGATTGTTAGCCTAAACAAAACCATGTGCTCCCTGTACACCTTTCCGAACACCTAACCCTAACCCTAGACCTAGCCCATGGAACTGAACCCTGACAGTCACCATCGACATCACCCAGGCTTCAGCGTAAACCTGATGTTCAATCTCTTCCTCATCCTCACATCAGAGCCCAATTCTAACCCTTCCCATAACCGTATCTTCCCTGTACACCTTACCAAACACCTAACCCTAACCCTAGCCCTAGCCCATGGAATTGAACCTTGACGGTCACCATCGACATCACCCAGGCTTCAGCGGAAACCCCAGGAGCAATCCCCTCCTCATCCCCACATCAGAGCCCGACTCAAACGCTTCCCATAACCGTATCTTCCCTGTACACCTTACCAAACACCTAACCCTAACCCTAGCCTTGTTCCCTGGACTTACCCCTCACCATCACCATCAATGTCCCCTACGCTTCAATGAAAACCTCGACCTCAATCTATCCCTCAACATCACATCAGAGGTGAATCCTAAGCAAAATGATAAACCAATCCTCCCTGTACACATTACAGGACACCTAACCCTAAACCTAACCTTGTTCACTGGCCTGTACCCTCTCTGTTAAAATCGACATCTCCCATGCGTCACTGTAAACCTCCGTGTCAATCTCACCCTCACCATCACATCAGAGTCACACCCTAACTCCAAACGTAGTCCCGTATGTTCCATACACCTCAGTGAAAACCAACCTTCTCTCTACTGCTGGTCATTTGACATGACCACACAACATCTCAATTGACATCTTCCATGCTTCACCTTAATCCTGAATTACAATCATACTCTCTAACTCACATCAGAGCTGGGCCCTAATGCTAACCATAATCCAAACTCCTCGTTCATGTTAAAGAACTAGTATCCATTAACCTAGCCCTAGCCCATGGATCTGAATCATCACCATCACCATCGATGTCACTGAGAATTAACCATAAACCGGATCTTCAATCTCGTACTCACCCTCACATCAGAGACAGACCCTAACTCTAATTGTAACCCTATCTTCGCCATAAACCTAAACAAACACCCAACCCTAACCCTAGTCTTTGTCCCTGGACATTGTCCCTCAGCGTCACCACTGACTTCACCGAAGGTTCGCTTTATCCATGGATTTAAATCTTGTCTTCGTAATCACTTCAGAGACAGACTCTAACTCTCACCATACATTTACCCTCAATGTTCACCATTTCGTACACCTAATACGATACCCTGCCCACGTCCTTCGCTCTGACCCCTCACCACAAACACCACCATCAAGCATGTCTATCAAAAAGAGTGAATATCATTCTCACAATCACCCTCACTTTAGAGCTGGATCCTGACTCTAACCATATCCCTATCCTCCATGCACAGTTAAACCAACACCGAAACCTAACCCTAGCTTGGCTCCTGGACCTGAAACCGCACAATCACCAACGATGTCACCCAGAATTCTCCGTAAACCCGATGTTCAATCTCGTCCTCAACCGCACTACAGAGCCAGATCATAAGCCTAAATGAAACCATATAGTCCCTGTACACCTTACCAAACACCTAACCCTACCCCTAGCCCTAGCCCATGGACCTAATACCTCACAATCACCATTGACATCACCCAGGCTTCAGCGTAAACCTGATGTTCAATCTCGTCCTGATCCTCACGTCAGAGCCCAATCCGAACCCTTCCCATAACAATATCTCCCCCGTACACCTTGCCAAACACTTAACCCTGAACCTAGCCTTGTTTCCTTGACTTACCCCTCACTGTCACCATCAGCGTCCCCCATGCCTCACTGTAAAACTCCTCGTCAGTGTACCCCTTCACCTCACATCAGAGCTGGATCCTAAGCATAACGATAACCCTCTCCTCCCAGTACAACTTACAGAACACCAAACCCTAACCCTAACCTTGTTCACTGACCAAAACCCTCACCGTCAAAATCGACATCTAACACACCTCACAGTAAACGTCAAGAACAATCTCACCCTTGGGCTCACATCAGAGCTACATCCTAACTTTAAACATAGTCCTGTATGTCCCGTAAAACTTTGCGAACACCAACCCTAACTCGAGTGCTGATCACTAGACCTGACCCCTCAGCATCATATTTGACATCATCCACGCTTCACCTTAAACCTGAATTACAATCATACTCTCTACTTCACATCACACCAGACCCAAATTCTAACTGTAATCTAAACTCCCCATTCGCCTTAAAGAACTACCAACTATAATACTAGCCCTAGCCCATGGATCTAACCTACACCGCCACCTTCGATGTCAACACATGCTTCACCGGTAACTTAAACTTCCATCTCGTCCTTACCCTCATATAAGAGACAGACCCTAAATCAAATCGTAACCCTAACTTCCCCATAAAACTTAAGTTACACCCAAGCCTAACACTAGCCCTTGTCCGTGGACATTGCCCCTCACCATCACCATTGACAACACACAAGGTTCCCTTTAAACATGGATTTAAATCTGGCCCCCTACTCACATCAGAGACAGTCCCAAACTCAAAATGTAACCCTCTCCTCACTGTTCACCGTTCGTACACCTGACCCAAAACCCTGCCCAGTTTCTTCAACCTGACCCCTCACCACCGACAGCACCATGACTCATGTCTAACAAAAATCATGAAGGTCTGTATCGAAAATGACATCAGGTCAGAGCTGGATCCTGATTCCTACCATACCCCAATCCTCCACGTACAGCGAACTGAACACCGACACCTAAACCTAGACCTGGCCCCTGGACCTGAAACCTCATCGTCACCAATGACATCACCCACGTTCAGCGCAAACCTGATGTTCAATCACTTCCTCATCCACACATCAGAGCCTGATCCTAATCCTTCCCATAACCATATCTTCCCTGTACACCTTACCAAGCACCTATCCCTAACCCTAACCTTGTTTCCTGGTTGAATCCTCACTGACAAAATCGACATCCCCCATGCCTCACTGTAAACCTCCACCTCAATGTCGTCCATGCCATCACGTCAGAGCCAGATCCTAACTCTAAACATAGTCCTATACGTCTGGTACACCTTAGCAAACACAAACCCTAACTGTAGCCCAGGTCTCTTGACCTGACACAACATCACAATTGACATCATCCACGCTTCACCTCAACTCTGAATTACAATCGTACTCTCTAACTCACATCACAGGTGAAACCAAGCTCTAACCATAATCTAAACTCCCCATTTGCCTTAAAGAAATCGCAACCCAAATCCTAGCACTAGCCCATGGACCAAACCCTCACTGTCACCTTCGACGTCACCCAGGCTTCACCGTAACCTTGAACTGCAATCTCGTACTCACCCTCACATCAGAGACAGATGCAAACACTGATAGTAACCCTACACTCCCCATTAACCTTAATGAACATGCAACCCTAAAGCAAGCACTTGTCCCTGGACCTTAACCCTTAGAGTCACCATTGACACCACTGAAGGTTATCTTTAAAAATGGATTTAAATCTTGTCCTCACAGTCACATCAGAGACAGTCTCTAACTCTACCTGCAAACCTACCCTCACTGTACACCATTCCATACACCTGATCTGAAACCCTGCCCAGGTCTTCCAACGTGACCCCTCACCACCACCATCACCATCACTCATGTCTAAGAAACATCATGAAAGTCTATCTCGCAATCACCCTCACAATCAGAGCTGGATCCTGACTCTAACCATATCCCTATCCTCCACTTACAGCTAAACCACCACTTAAACTTAACCCTGGACTGCAACCAGGACCTGAAACCTCACTGTCACCATCGATGTTACCCATGCTTCACCATAAACCTGATGTTCAATCTCGTCCTCACCCTCACAACAGAGCCGGATTGTTAGCCTAAACAAAACCATGTGCTCCCTGTACACCTTTCCGAACACCTAACCCTAACCCTAGACCTAGCCCATGGAACTGAACCCTGACAGTCACCATCGACATCACCCAGGCTTCAGCGTAAACCTGATGTTCAATCTCTTCCTCATCCTCACATCAGAGCCCAATTCTAACCCTTCCCATAACCGTATCTTCCCTGTACACCTTACCAAACACCTAACCCTAACCCTAGCCCTAGCCCATGGAATTGAACCTTGACGGTCACCATCGACATCACCCAGGCTTCAGCGTAAACCCGATGTGCAATCCCATCCTCATCCTCACATCAGAGCCCGACTCAAACCCTTCCCATAACCGTATCTTCCCTGTACACCTTACCAAACACCTAACCCTAACCCTAGCCTTGTTCCCTGGACTTACCCCTCACCATCACCATCAATGTCCCCTACGCTTCAATGAAAACCTCGACCTCAATCTATCCCTCAACATCACATCAGAGGTGAATCCTAAGCAAAATGATAAACCAATCCTCCCTGTACACATTACAGGACACCTAACCCTAAACCTAACCTTGTTCACTGGCCTGTACCCTCTCTGTTAAAATCGACATCTCCCATGCGTCACTGTAAACCTCCGTGTCAATCTCACCCTCACCATCACATCAGAGTCACACCCTAACTCCAAACGTAGTCCCGTATGTTCCATACACCTCAGTGAAAACCAACCTTCTCTCTACTGCTGGTCATTTGACATGACCACACAACATCTCAATTGACATCTTCCATGCTTCACCTTAATCCTGAATTACAATCATACTCTCTAACTCACATCAGAGCTGGGCCCTAATGCTAACCATAATCCAAACTCCTCGTTCATGTTAAAGAACTAGTATCCATTAACCTAGCCCTAGCCCATGGATCTGAATCATCACCATCACCATCGATGTCACTGAGAATTAACCATAAACCGGATCTTCAATCTCGTACTCACCCTCACATCAGAGACAGACCCTAACTCTAATTGTAACCCTATCTTCGCCATAAACCTAAACAAACACCCAACCCTAACCCTAGTCTTTGTCCCTGGACATTGTCCCTCAGCGTCACCACTGACTTCACCGAAGGTTCGCTTTATCCATGGATTTAAATCTTGTCTTCGTAATCACTTCAGAGACAGACTCTAACTCTCACCATACATTTACCCTCAATGTTCACCATTTCGTACACCTAATACGATACCCTGCCCACGTCCTTCGCTCTGACCCCTCACCACAAACACCACCATCAAGCATGTCTATCAAAAAGAGTGAATATCATTCTCACAATCACCCTCACTTTAGAGCTGGATCCTGACTCTAACCATATCCCTATCCTCCATGCACAGTTAAACCAACACCGAAACCTAACCCTAGCTTGGCTCCTGGACCTGAAACCGCACAATCACCAACGATGTCACCCAGAATTCTCCGTAAACCCGATGTTCAATCTCGTCCTCAACCGCACTACAGAGCCAGATCATAAGCCTAAATGAAACCATATAGTCCCTGTACACCTTACCAAACACCTAACCCTACCCCTAGCCCTAGCCCATGGACCTAATACCTCACAATCACCATTGACATCACCCAGGCTTCAGCGTAAACCTGATGTTCAATCTCGTCCTGATCCTCACGTCAGAGCCCAATCCGAACCCTTCCCATAACAATATCTCCCCCGTACACCTTGCCAAACACTTAACCCTGAACCTAGCCTTGTTTCCTTGACTTACCCCTCACTGTCACCATCAGCGTCCCCCATGCCTCACTGTAAAACTCCTCCTCAGTGTACCCCTTCACCTCACATCAGAGCTGGATCCTAAGCATAACGATAACCCTCTCCTCCCAGTACAACTTACAGAACACCAAACCCTAACCCTAACCTTGTTCACTGACCAAAACCCTCACCGTCAAAATCGACATCTAACACACCTCACAGTAAACGTCAAGAACAATCTCACCCTTGGGCTCACATCAGAGCTACATCCTAACTTTAAACATAGTCCTGTATGTCCCGTAAAACTTTGCGAACACCAACCCTAACTCGAGTGCTGATCACTAGACCTGACCCCTCAGCATCATATTTGACATCATCCACGCTTCACCTTAAACCTGAATTACAATCATACTCTCTACTTCACATCACACCAGACCCAAATTCTAACTGTAATCTAAACTCCCCATTCGCCTTAAAGAACTACCAACTATAATACTAGCCCTAGCCCATGGATCTAACCTACACCGCCACCTTCGATGTCAACACATGCTTCACCGGTAACTTAAACTTCCATCTCGTCCTTACCCTCATATAAGAGACAGACCCTAAATCAAATCGTAACCCTAACTTCCCCATAAAACTTAAGTTACACCCAAGCCTAACACTAGCCCTTGTCCGTGGACATTGCCCCTCACCATCACCATTGACAACACACAAGGTTCCCTTTAAACATGGATTTAAATCTGGCCCCCTACTCACATCAGAGACAGTCCCAAACTCAAAATGTAACCCTCTCCTCACTGTTCACCGTTCGTACACCTGACCCAAAACCCTGCCCAGTTTCTTCAACCTGACCCCTCACCACCGACAGCACCATGACTCATGTCTAACAAAAATCATGAAGGTCTGTATCGAAAATGACATCAGGTCAGAGCTGGATCCTGATTCCTACCATACCCCAATCCTCCACGTACAGCGAACTGAACACCGACACCTAAACCTAGACCTGGCCCCTGGACCTGAAACCTCATCGTCACCAATGACATCACCCACGTTCAGCGCAAACCTGATGTTCAATCACTTCCTCATCCACACATCAGAGCCTGATCCTAATCCTTCCCATAACCATATCTTCCCTGTACACCTTACCAAGCACCTATCCCTAACCCTAACCTTGTTTCCTGGTTGAATCCTCACTGACAAAATCGACATCCCCCATGCCTCACTGTAAACCTCCACCTCAATGTCGTCCATGCCATCACGTCAGAGCCAGATCCTAACTCTAAACATAGTCCTATACGTCTGGTACACCTTAGCAAACACAAACCCTAACTGTAGCCCAGGTCTCTTGACCTGACACAACATCACAATTGACATCATCCACGCTTCACCTCAACTCTGAATTACAATCGTACTCTCTAACTCACATCACAGGTGAAACCAAGCTCTAACCATAATCTAAACTCCCCATTTGCCTTAAAGAAATCGCAACCCAAATCCTAGCACTAGCCCATGGACCAAACCCTCACTGTCACCTTCGACGTCACCCAGGCTTCACCGTAACCTTGAACTGCAATCTCGTACTCACCCTCACATCAGAGACAGATGCAAACACTGATAGTAACCCTACACTCCCCATTAACCTTAATGAACATGCAACCCTAAAGCAAGCACTTGTCCCTGGACCTTAACCCTTAGAGTCACCATTGACACCACTGAAGGTTATCTTTAAAAATGGATTTAAATCTTGTCCTCACAGTCACATCAGAGACAGTCTCTAACTCTACCTGCAAACCTACCCTCACTGTACACCATTCCATACACCTGATCTGAAACCCTGCCCAGGTCTTCCAACGTGACCCCTCACCACCACCATCACCATCACTCATGTCTAAGAAACATCATGAAAGTCTATCTCGCAATCACCCTCACAATCAGAGCTGGATCCTGACTCTAACCATATCCCTATCCTCCACTTACAGCTAAACCACCACTTAAACTTAACCCTGGACTGCAACCAGGACCTGAAACCTCACTGTCACCATCGATGTTACCCATGCTTCACCATAAACCTGATGTTCAATCTCGTCCTCACCCTCACAACAGAGCCGGATTGTTAGCCTAAACAAAACCATGTGCTCCCTGTACACCTTTCCGAACACCTAACCCTAACCCTAGACCTAGCCCATGGAACTGATCCCTGACAGTCACCATCGACATCACCCAGGCTTCAGCGTAAACCTGATGTTCAATCTCTTCCTCATCCTCACATCAGAGCCCAATTCTAACCCTTCCCATAACCGTATCTTCCCTGTACACCTTACCAAACACCTAACCCTAACCCTAGCCCTAGCCCATGGAATTGAACCTTGACGGTCACCATCGACATCACCCAGGCTTCAGCGTAAACCCGATGTGCAATCCCATCCTCATCCTCACATCAGAGCCCGACTCAAACCCTTCCCATAACCGTATCTTCCCTGTACACCTTACCAAACACCTAACCCTAACCCTAGCCTTGTTCCCTGGACTTACCCCTCACCATCACCATCAATGTCCCCTACGCTTCAATGAAAACCTCGACCTCAATCTATCCCTCAACATCACATCAGAGGTGAATCCTAAGCAAAATGATAAACCAATCCTCCCTGTACACATTACAGGACACCTAACCCTAAACCTAACCTTGTTCACTGGCCTGTACCCTCTCTGTTAAAATCGACATCTCCCATGCGTCACTGTAAACCTCCGTGTCAATCTCACCCTCACCATCACATCAGAGTCACACCCTAACTCCAAACGTAGTCCCGTATGTTCCATACACCTCAGTGAAAACCAACCTTCTCTCTACTGCTGGTCATTTGACATGACCACACAACATCTCAATTGACATCTTCCATGCTTCACCTTAATCCTGAATTACAATCATACTCTCTAACTCACATCAGAGCTGGGCCCTAATGCTAACCATAATCCAAACTCCTCGTTCATGTTAAAGAACTAGTATCCATTAACCTAGCCCTAGCCCATGGATCTGAATCATCACCATCACCATCGATGTCACTGAGAATTAACCATAAACCGGATCTTCAATCTCGTACTCACCCTCACATCAGAGACAGACCCTAACTCTAATTGTAACCCTATCTTCGCCATAAACCTAAACAAACACCCAACCCTAACCCTAGTCTTTGTCCCTGGACATTGTCCCTCAGCGTCACCACTGACTTCACCGAAGGTTCGCTTTATCCATGGATTTAAATCTTGTCTTCGTAATCACTTCAGAGACAGACTCTAACTCTCACCATACATTTACCCTCAATGTTCACCATTTCGTACACCTAATACGATACCCTGCCCACGTCCTTCGCTCTGACCCCTCACCACAAACACCACCATCAAGCATGTCTATCAAAAAGAGTGAATATCATTCTCACAATCACCCTCACTTTAGAGCTGGATCCTGACTCTAACCATATCCCTATCCTCCATGCACAGTTAAACCAACACCGAAACCTAACCCTAGCTTGGCTCCTGGACCTGAAACCGCACAATCACCAACGATGTCACCCAGAATTCTCCGTAAACCCGATGTTCAATCTCGTCCTCAACCGCACTACAGAGCCAGATCATAAGCCTAAATGAAACCATATAGTCCCTGTACACCTTACCAAACACCTAACCCTACCCCTAGCCCTAGCCCATGGACCTAATACCTCACAATCACCATTGACATCACCCAGGCTTCAGCGTAAACCTGATGTTCAATCTCGTCCTGATCCTCACGTCAGAGCCCAATCCGAACCCTTCCCATAACAATATCTCCCCCGTACACCTTGCCAAACACTTAACCCTGAACCTAGCCTTGTTTCCTTGACTTACCCCTCACTGTCACCATCAGCGTCCCCCATGCCTCACTGTAAAACTCCTCCTCAGTGTACCCCTTCACCTCACATCAGAGCTGGATCCTAAGCATAACGATAACCCTCTCCTCCCAGTACAACTTACAGAACACCAAACCCTAACCCTAACCTTGTTCACTGACCAAAACCCTCACCGTCAAAATCGACATCTAACACACCTCACAGTAAACGTCAAGAACAATCTCACCCTTGGGCTCACATCAGAGCTACATCCTAACTTTAAACATAGTCCTGTATGTCCCGTAAAACTTTGCGAACACCAACCCTAACTCGAGTGCTGATCACTAGACCTGACCCCTCAGCATCATATTTGACATCATCCACGCTTCACCTTAAACCTGAATTACAATCATACTCTCTACTTCACATCACACCAGACCCAAATTCTAACTGTAATCTAAACTCCCCATTCGCCTTAAAGAACTACCAACTATAATACTAGCCCTAGCCCATGGATCTAACCTACACCGCCACCTTCGATGTCAACACATGCTTCACCGGTAACTTAAACTTCCATCTCGTCCTTACCCTCATATAAGAGACAGACCCTAAATCAAATCGTAACCCTAACTTCCCCATAAAACTTAAGTTACACCCAAGCCTAACACTAGCCCTTGTCCGTGGACATTGCCCCTCACCATCACCATTGACAACACACAAGGTTCCCTTTAAACATGGATTTAAATCTGGCCCCCTACTCACATCAGAGACAGTCCCAAACTCAAAATGTAACCCTCTCCTCACTGTTCACCGTTCGTACACCTGACCCAAAACCCTGCCCAGTTTCTTCAACCTGACCCCTCACCACCGACAGCACCATGACTCATGTCTAACAAAAATCATGAAGGTCTGTATCGAAAATGACATCAGGTCAGAGCTGGATCCTGATTCCTACCATACCCCAATCCTCCACGTACAGCGAACTGAACACCGACACCTAAACCTAGACCTGGCCCCTGGACCTGAAACCTCATCGTCACCAATGACATCACCCACGTTCAGCGCAAACCTGATGTTCAATCACTTCCTCATCCACACATCAGAGCCTGATCCTAATCCTTCCCATAACCATATCTTCCCTGTACACCTTACCAAGCACCTATCCCTAACCCTAACCTTGTTTCCTGGTTGAATCCTCACTGACAAAATCGACATCCCCCATGCCTCACTGTAAACCTCCACCTCAATGTCGTCCATGCCATCACGTCAGAGCCAGATCCTAACTCTAAACATAGTCCTATACGTCTGGTACACCTTAGCAAACACAAACCCTAACTGTAGCCCAGGTCTCTTGACCTGACACAACATCACAATTGACATCATCCACGCTTCACCTCAACTCTGAATTACAATCGTACTCTCTAACTCACATCACAGGTGAAACCAAGCTCTAACCATAATCTAAACTCCCCATTTGCCTTAAAGAAATCGCAACCCAAATCCTAGCACTAGCCCATGGACCAAACCCTCACTGTCACCTTCGACGTCACCCAGGCTTCACCGTAACCTTGAACTGCAATCTCGTACTCACCCTCACATCAGAGACAGATGCAAACACTGATAGTAACCCTACACTCCCCATTAACCTTAATGAACATGCAACCCTAAAGCAAGCACTTGTCCCTGGACCTTAACCCTTAGAGTCACCATTGACACCACTGAAGGTTATCTTTAAAAATGGATTTAAATCTTGTCCTCACAGTCACATCAGAGACAGTCTCTAACTCTACCTGCAAACCTACCCTCACTGTACACCATTCCATACACCTGATCTGAAACCCTGCCCAGGTCTTCCAACGTGACCCCTCACCACCACCATCACCATCACTCATGTCTAAGAAACATCATGAAAGTCTATCTCGCAATCACCCTCACAATCAGAGCTGGATCCTGACTCTAACCATATCCCTATCCTCCACTTACAGCTAAACCACCACTTAAACTTAACCCTGGACTGCAACCAGGACCTGAAACCTCACTGTCACCATCGATGTTACCCATGCTTCACCATAAACCTGATGTTCAATCTCGTCCTCACCCTCACAACAGAGCCGGATTGTTAGCCTAAACAAAACCATGTGCTCCCTGTACACCTTTCCGAACACCTAACCCTAACCCTAGACCTAGCCCATGGAACTGAACCCTGACAGTCACCATCGACATCACCCAGGCTTCAGCGTAAACCTGATGTTCAATCTCTTCCTCATCCTCACATCAGAGCCCAATTCTAACCCTTCCCATAACCGTATCTTCCCTGTACACCTTACCAAACACCTAACCCTAACCCTAGCCCTAGCCCATGGAATTGAACCTTGACGGTCACCATCGACATCACCCAGGCTTCAGCGTAAACCCGATGTGCAATCCCATCCTCATCCTCACATCAGAGCCCGACTCAAACCCTTCCCATAACCGTATCTTCCCTGTACACCTTACCAAACACCTAACCCTAACCCTAGCCTTGTTCCCTGGACTTACCCCTCACCATCACCATCAATGTCCCCTACGCTTCAATGAAAACCTCGACCTCAATCTATCCCTCAACATCACATCAGAGGTGAATCCTAAGCAAAATGATAAACCAATCCTCCCTGTACACATTACAGGACACCTAACCCTAAACCTAACCTTGTTCACTGGCCTGTACCCTCTCTGTTAAAATCGACATCTCCCATGCGTCACTGTAAACCTCCGTGTCAATCTCACCCTCACCATCACATCAGAGTCACACCCTAACTCCAAACGTAGTCCCGTATGTTCCATACACCTCAGTGAAAACCAACCTTCTCTCTACTGCTGGTCATTTGACATGACCACACAACATCTCAATTGACATCTTCCATGCTTCACCTTAATCCTGAATTACAATCATACTCTCTAACTCACATCAGAGCTGGGCCCTAATGCTAACCATAATCCAAACTCCTCGTTCATGTTAAAGAACTAGTATCCATTAACCTAGCCCTAGCCCATGGATCTGAATCATCACCATCACCATCGATGTCACTGAGAATTAACCATAAACCGGATCTTCAATCTCGTACTCACCCTCACATCAGAGACAGACCCTAACTCTAATTGTAACCCTATCTTCGCCATAAACCTAAACAAACACCCAACCCTAACCCTAGTCTTTGTCCCTGGACATTGTCCCTCAGCGTCACCACTGACTTCACCGAAGGTTCGCTTTATCCATGGATTTAAATCTTGTCTTCGTAATCACTTCAGAGACAGACTCTAACTCTCACCATACATTTACCCTCAATGTTCACCATTTCGTACACCTAATACGATACCCTGCCCACGTCCTTCGCTCTGACCCCTCACCACAAACACCACCATCAAGCATGTCTATCAAAAAGAGTGAATATCATTCTCACAATCACCCTCACTTTAGAGCTGGATCCTGACTCTAACCATATCCCTATCCTCCATGCACAGTTAAACCAACACCGAAACCTAACCCTAGCTTGGCTCCTGGACCTGAAACCGCACAATCACCAACGATGTCACCCAGAATTCTCCGTAAACCCGATGTTCAATCTCGTCCTCAACCGCACTACAGAGCCAGATCATAAGCCTAAATGAAACCATATAGTCCCTGTACACCTTACCAAACACCTAACCCTACCCCTAGCCCTAGCCCATGGACCTAATACCTCACAATCACCATTGACATCACCCAGGCTTCAGCGTAAACCTGATGTTCAATCTCGTCCTGATCCTCACGTCAGAGCCCAATCCGAACCCTTCCCATAACAATATCTCCCCCGTACACCTTGCCAAACACTTAACCCTGAACCTAGCCTTGTTTCCTTGACTTACCCCTCACTGTCACCATCAGCGTCCCCCATGCCTCACTGTAAAACTCCTCGTCAGTGTACCCCTTCACCTCACATCAGAGCTGGATCCTAAGCATAACGATAACCCTCTCCTCCCAGTACAACTTACAGAACACCAAACCCTAACCCTAACCTTGTTCACTGACCAAAACCCTCACCGTCAAAATCGACATCTAACACACCTCACAGTAAACGTCAAGAACAATCTCACCCTTGGGCTCACATCAGAGCTACATCCTAACTTTAAACATAGTCCTGTATGTCCCGTAAAACTTTGCGAACACCAACCCTAACTCGAGTGCTGATCACTAGACCTGACCCCTCAGCATCATATTTGACATCATCCACGCTTCACCTTAAACCTGAATTACAATCATACTCTCTACTTCACATCACACCAGACCCAAATTCTAACTGTAATCTAAACTCCCCATTCGCCTTAAAGAACTACCAACTATAATACTAGCCCTAGCCCATGGATCTAACCTACACCGCCACCTTCGATGTCAACACATGCTTCACCGGTAACTTAAACTTCCATCTCGTCCTTACCCTCATATAAGAGACAGACCCTAAATCAAATCGTAACCCTAACTTCCCCATAAAACTTAAGTTACACCCAAGCCTAACACTAGCCCTTGTCCGTGGACATTGCCCCTCACCATCACCATTGACAACACACAAGGTTCCCTTTAAACATGGATTTAAATCTGGCCCCCTACTCACATCAGAGACAGTCCCAAACTCAAAATGTAACCCTCTCCTCACTGTTCACCGTTCGTACACCTGACCCAAAACCCTGCCCAGTTTCTTCAACCTGACCCCTCACCACCGACAGCACCATGACTCATGTCTAACAAAAATCATGAAGGTCTGTATCGAAAATGACATCAGGTCAGAGCTGGATCCTGATTCCTACCATACCCCAATCCTCCACGTACAGCGAACTGAACACCGACACCTAAACCTAGACCTGGCCCCTGGACCTGAAACCTCATCGTCACCAATGACATCACCCACGTTCAGCGCAAACCTGATGTTCAATCACTTCCTCATCCACACATCAGAGCCTGATCCTAATCCTTCCCATAACCATATCTTCCCTGTACACCTTACCAAGCACCTATCCCTAACCCTAACCTTGTTTCCTGGTTGAATCCTCACTGACAAAATCGACATCCCCCATGCCTCACTGTAAACCTCCACCTCAATGTCGTCCATGCCATCACGTCAGAGCCAGATCCTAACTCTAAACATAGTCCTATACGTCTGGTACACCTTAGCAAACACAAACCCTAACTGTAGCCCAGGTCTCTTGACCTGACACAACATCACAATTGACATCATCCACGCTTCACCTCAACTCTGAATTACAATCGTACTCTCTAACTCACATCACAGGTGAAACCAAGCTCTAACCATAATCTAAACTCCCCATTTGCCTTAAAGAAATCGCAACCCAAATCCTAGCACTAGCCCATGGACCAAACCCTCACTGTCACCTTCGACGTCACCCAGGCTTCACCGTAACCTTGAACTGCAATCTCGTACTCACCCTCACATCAGAGACAGATGCAAACACTGATAGTAACCCTACACTCCCCATTAACCTTAATGAACATGCAACCCTAAAGCAAGCACTTGTCCCTGGACCTTAACCCTTAGAGTCACCATTGACACCACTGAAGGTTATCTTTAAAAATGGATTTAAATCTTGTCCTCACAGTCACATCAGAGACAGTCTCTAACTCTACCTGCAAACCTACCCTCACTGTACACCATTCCATACACCTGAACTGAAACCCTGCCCAGGTCTTCCAACGTGACCCCTCACCACCACCATCACCATCACTCATGTCTAAGAAACATCATGAAAGTCTATCTCGCAATCACCCTCACAATCAGAGCTGGATCCTGACTCTAACCATATCCCTATCCTCCACTTACAGCTAAACCACCACTTAAACTTAACCCTGGACTGCAACCAGGACCTGAAACCTCACTGTCACCATCGATGTTACCCATGCTTCACCATAAACCTGATGTTCAATCTCGTCCTCACCCTCACAACAGAGCCGGATTGTTAGCCTAAACAAAACCATGTGCTCCCTGTACACCTTTCCGAACACCTAACCCTAACCCTAGACCTAGCCCATGGAACTGAACCCTGACAGTCACCACCAACATCACCCAGGCTTCAGCGTAAACCTGATGTTCAATCTCTTCCTCATCCTCACATCAGAGCCCAATTCTAACCCTTCCCATAACCGTATCTTCCCTGTACTCCTTACCAAACACCTAACCCTAACCCTAGCCCTAGCCCATGGAATTGAACCTTGACGGTCACCATCGACATCACCCAGGCTTCAGCGTAAACCCGATGTGCAATCCCATCCTCATCCTCACATCAGAGCCCGACTCAAACCCTTCCCATAACCGTATCTTCCCTGTACACCTTACCAAACACCTAACCCTAACCCTAGCCTTGTTCCCTGGACTTACCCCTCACCATCACCATCAATGTCCCCTACGCTTCAATGAAAACCTCGACCTCAATCTATCCCTCAACATCACATCAGAGGTGAATCCTAAGCAAAATGATAAACCAATCCTCCCTGTACACATTACAGGACACCTAACCCTAAACCTAACCTTGTTCACTGGCCTGTACCCTCTCTGTTAAAATCGACATCTCCCATGCGTCACTGTAAACCTCCGTGTCAATCTCACCCTCACCATCGCATCAGAGTCACACCCTAACTCCAAACGTAGTCCCGTATGTTCCATACACCTCAGTGAAAACCAACCTTCTCTCTACTGCTGGTCATTTGACATGACCACACAACATCTCAATTGACATCTTCCATGCTTCACCTTAATCCTGAATTACAATCATACTCTCTAACTCACATCAGAGCTGGGCCCTAATGCTAACCATAATCCAAACTCCTCGTTCATGTTAAAGAACTAGTATCCATTAACCTAGCCCTAGCCCATGGATCTGAATCATCACCATCACCATCGATGTCACTGAGAATTAACCATAAACTGGATCTTCAATCTCGTACTCACCCTCACATCAGAGACAGACCCTAACTCTAATTGTAACCCTATCTTCGCCATAAACCTAAACAAACACCCAACCCTAACCCTAGTCTTTGTCCCTGGACATTGTCCCTCAGCGTCACCACTGACTTCACCGAAGGTTCGCTTTATCCATGGATTTAAATCTTGTCTTCGTAATCACTTCAGAGACAGACTCTAACTCTCACCATACATTTACCCTCAATGTTCACCATTTCGTACACCTAATACGATACCCTGCCCACGTCCTTCGCTCTGACCCCTCACCACAAACACCACCATCAAGCATGTCTATCAAAAAGAGTGAATATCATTCTCACAATCACCCTCACTTTAGAGCTGGATCCTGACTCTAACCATATCCCTATCCTCCATGCACAGTTAAACCAACACCGAAACCTAACCCTAGCTTGGCTCCTGGACCTGAAACCGCACAATCACCAACGATGTCACCCAGAATTCTCCGTAAACCCGATGTTCAATCTCGTCCTCAACCGCACTACAGAGCCAGATCATAAGCCTAAATGAAACCATATAGTCCCTGTACACCTTACCAAACACCTAACCCTACCCCTAGCCCTAGCCCATGGACCTAATACCTCACAATCACCATTGACATCACCCAGGCTTCAGCGTAAACCTGATGTTCAATCTCGTCCTGATCCTCACGTCAGAGCCCAATCCGAACCCTTCCCATAACAATATCTCCCCCGTACACCTTGCCAAACACTTAACCCTGAACCTAGCCTTGTTTCCTTGACTTACCCCTCACTGTCACCATCAGCGTCCCCCATGCCTCACTGTAAAACTCCTCGTCAGTGTACCCCTTCACCTCACATCAGAGCTGGATCCTAAGCATAACGATAACCCTCTCCTCCCAGTACAACTTACAGAACACCAAACCCTAACCCTAACCTTGTTCACTGACCAAAACCCTCACCGTCAAAATCGACATCTAACACACCTCACAGTAAACGTCAAGAACAATCTCACCCTTGGGCTCACATCAGAGCTACATCCTAACTTTAAACATAGTCCTGTATGTCCCGTAAAACTTTGCGAACACCAACCCTAACTCGAGTGCTGATCACTAGACCTGACCCCTCAGCATCATATTTGACATCATCCACGCTTCACCTTAAACCTGAATTACAATCATACTCTCTACTTCACATCACACCAGACCCAAATTCTAACTGTAATCTAAACTCCCCATTCGCCTTAAAGAACTACCAACTATAATACTAGCCCTAGCCCATGGATCTAACCTACACCGCCACCTTCGATGTCAACACATGCTTCACCGGTAACTTAAACTTCCATCTCGTCCTTACCCTCATATAAGAGACAGACCCTAAATCAAATCGTAACCCTAACTTCCCCATAAAACTTAAGTTACACCCAAGCCTAACACTAGCCCTTGTCCGTGGACATTGCCCCTCACCATCACCATTGACAACACACAAGGTTCCCTTTAAACATGGATTTAAATCTGGCCCCCTACTCACATCAGAGACAGTCCCAAACTCAAAATGTAACCCTCTCCTCACTGTTCACCGTTCGTACACCTGACCCAAAACCCTGCCCAGTTTCTTCAACCTGACCCCTCACCACCGACAGCACCATGACTCATGTCTAACAAAAATCATGAAGGTCTGTATCGAAAATGACATCAGGTCAGAGCTGGATCCTGATTCCTACCATACCCCAATCCTCCACGTACAGCGAACTGAACACCGACACCTAAACCTAGACCTGGCCCCTGGACCTGAAACCTCATCGTCACCAATGACATCACCCACGTTCAGCGCAAACCTGATGTTCAATCACTTCCTCATCCACACATCAGAGCCTGATCCTAATCCTTCCCATAACCATATCTTCCCTGTACACCTTACCAAGCACCTATCCCTAACCCTAACCTTGTTTCCTGGTTGAATCCTCACTGACAAAATCGACATCCCCCATGCCTCACTGTAAACCTCCACCTCAATGTCGTCCATGCCATCACGTCAGAGCCAGATCCTAACTCTAAACATAGTCCTATACGTCTGGTACACCTTAGCAAACACAAACCCTAACTGTAGCCCAGGTCTCTTGACCTGACACAACATCACAATTGACATCATCCACGCTTCACCTCAACTCTGAATTACAATCGTACTCTCTAACTCACATCACAGGTGAAACCAAGCTCTAACCATAATCTAAACTCCCCATTTGCCTTAAAGAAATCGCAACCCAAATCCTAGCACTAGCCCATGGACCAAACCCTCACTGTCACCTTCGACGTCACCCAGGCTTCACCGTAACCTTGAACTGCAATCTCGTACTCACCCTCACATCAGAGACAGATGCAAACACTGATAGTAACCCTACACTCCCCATTAACCTTAATGAACATGCAACCCTAAAGCAAGCACTTGTCCCTGGACCTTAACCCTTAGAGTCACCATTGACACCACTGAAGGTTATCTTTAAAAATGGATTTAAATCTTGTCCTCACAGTCACATCAGAGACAGTCTCTAACTCTACCTGCAAACCTACCCTCACTGTACACCATTCCATACACCTGATCTGAAACCCTGCCCAGGTCTTCCAACGTGACCCCTCACCACCACCATCACCATCACTCATGTCTAAGAAACATCATGAAAGTCTATCTCGCAATCACCCTCACAATCAGAGCTGGATCCTGACTCTAACCATATCCCTATCCTCCACTTACAGCTAAACCACCACTTAAACTTAACCCTGGACTGCAACCAGGACCTGAAACCTCACTGTCACCATCGATGTTACCCATGCTTCACCATAAACCTGATGTTCAATCTCGTCCTCACCCTCACAACAGAGCCGGATTGTTAGCCTAAACAAAACCATGTGCTCCCTGTACACCTTTCCGAACACGTAACCCTAACCCTAGACCTAGCCCATGGAACTGAACCCTGACAGTCACCATCGACATCACCCAGGCTTCAGCGTAAACCTGATGTTCAATCTCTTCCTCATCCTCACATCAGAGCCCAATTCTAACCCTTCCCATAACCGTATCTTCCCTGTACACCTTACCAAACACCTAACCCTAACCCTAGCCCTAGCCCATGGAATTGAACCTTGACGGTCACCATCGACATCACCCAGGCTTCAGCGTAAACCCGATGTGCAATCCCATCCTCATCCTCACATCAGAGCCCGACTCAAACCCTTCCCATAACCGTATCTTCCCTGTACACCTTACCAAACACCTAACCCTAACCCTAGCCTTGTTCCCTGGACTTACCCCTCACCATCACCATCAATGTCCCCTACGCTTCAATGAAAACCTCGACCTCAATCTATCCCTCAACATCACATCAGAGGTGAATCCTAAGCAAAATGATAAACCAATCCTCCCTGTACACATTACAGGACACCTAACCCTAAACCTAACCTTGTTCACTGGCCTGTACCCTCTCTGTTAAAATCGACATCTCCCATGCGTCACTGTAAACCTCCGTGTCAATCTCACCCTCACCATCACATCAGAGTCACACCCTAACTCCAAACGTAGTCCCGTATGTTCCATACACCTCAGTGAAAACCAACCTTCTCTCTACTGCTGGTCATTTGACATGACCACACAACATCTCAATTGACATCTTCCATGCTTCACCTTAATCCTGAATTACAATCATACTCTCTAACTCACATCAGAGCTGGGCCCTAATGCTAACCATAATCCAAACTCCTCGTTCATGTTAAAGAACTAGTATCCATTAACCTAGCCCTAGCCCATGGATCTGAATCATCACCATCACCATCGATGTCACTGAGAATTAACCATAAACCGGATCTTCAATCTCGTACTCACCCTCACATCAGAGACAGACCCTAACTCTAATTGTAACCCTATCTTCGCCATAAACCTAAACAAACACCCAACCCTAACCCTAGTCTTTGTCCCTGGACATTGTCCCTCAGCGTCACCACTGACTTCACCGAAGGTTCGCTTTATCCATGGATTTAAATCTTGTCTTCGTAATCACTTCAGAGACAGACTCTAACTCTCACCATACATTTACCCTCAATGTTCACCATTTCGTACACCTAATACGATACCCTGCCCACGTCCTTCGCTCTGACCCCTCACCACAAACACCACCATCAAGCATGTCTATCAAAAAGAGTGAATATCATTCTCACAATCACCCTCACTTTAGAGCTGGATCCTGACTCTAACCATATCCCTATCCTCCATGCACAGTTAAACCAACACCGAAACCTAACCCTAGCTTGGCTCCTGGACCTGAAACCGCACAATCACCAACGATGTCACCCAGAATTCTCCGTAAACCCGATGTTCAATCTCGTCCTCAACCGCACTACAGAGCCAGATCATAAGCCTAAATGAAACCATATAGTCCCTGTACACCTTACCAAACACCTAACCCTACCCCTAGCCCTAGCCCATGGACCTAATACCTCACAATCACCATTGACATCACCCAGGCTTCAGCGTAAACCTGATGTTCAATCTCGTCCTGATCCTCACGTCAGAGCCCAATCCGAACCCTTCCCATAACAATATCTCCCCCGTACACCTTGCCAAACACTTAACCCTGAACCTAGCCTTGTTTCCTTGACTTACCCCTCACTGTCACCATCAGCGTCCCCCATGCCTCACTGTAAAACTCCTCCTCAGTGTACCCCTTCACCTCACATCAGAGCTGGATCCTAAGCATAACGATAACCCTCTCCTCCCAGTACAACTTACAGAACACCAAACCCTAACCCTAACCTTGTTCACTGACCAAAACCCTCACCGTCAAAATCGACATCTAACACACCTCACAGTAAACGTCAAGAACAATCTCACCCTTGGGCTCACATCAGAGCTACATCCTAACTTTAAACATAGTCCTGTATGTCCCGTAAAACTTTGCGAACACCAACCCTAACTCGAGTGCTGATCACTAGACCTGACCCCTCAGCATCATATTTGACATCATCCACGCTTCACCTTAAACCTGAATTACAATCATACTCTCTACTTCACATCACACCAGACCCAAATTCTAACTGTAATCTAAACTCCCCATTCGCCTTAAAGAACTACCAACTATAATACTAGCCCTAGCCCATGGATCTAACCTACACCGCCACCTTCGATGTCAACACATGCTTCACCGGTAACTTAAACTTCCATCTCGTCCTTACCCTCATATAAGAGACAGACCCTAAATCAAATCGTAACCCTAACTTCCCCATAAAACTTAAGTTACACCCAAGCCTAACACTAGCCCTTGTCCGTGGACATTGCCCCTCACCATCACCATTGACAACACACAAGGTTCCCTTTAAACATGGATTTAAATCTGGCCCCCTACTCACATCAGAGACAGTCCCAAACTCAAAATGTAACCCTCTCCTCACTGTTCACCGTTCGTACACCTGACCCAAAACCCTGCCCAGTTTCTTCGACCTGACCCCTCACCACCGACAGCACCATGACTCATGTCTAACAAAAATCATGAAGGTCTGTATCGAAAATGACATCAGGTCAGAGCTGGATCCTGATTCCTACCATACCCCAATCCTCCACGTACAGCGAACTGAACACCGACACCTAAACCTAGACCTGGCCCCTGGACCTGAAACCTCATCGTCACCAATGACATCACCCACGTCCAGCGCAAACCTGATGTTCAATCACTTCCTCATCCACACATCAGAGCCTGATCCTAATCCTTCCCATAACCATATCTTCCCTGTACACCTTACCAAACACCTATCCCTAACCCTAACCTTGTTTCCTGGTTGAATCCTCACTGACAAAATCGACATCCCCCATGCCTCACTGTAAACCTCCACCTCAATGTCGTCCATGCCATCACGTCAGAGCCAGGTCCTAACTCTAAACATAGTCCTATACGTCTGGTACACCTTAGCAAACACAAACCCTAACTGTAGCCCAGGTCTCTTGACCTGACACAACATCACAATTGACATCATTCACGCTTCACCTCAACTCTGAATTACAATCGTACTCTCTAACTCACATCACAGGTGAAACCAAACTCTAACCATAATCTAAACTCCCCATTTGCCTTAAAGAAATCGCAACCCAAATCCTAGCACTAGCCCATGGACCAAACCCTCACTGGCACCTTCGACGTCACCCAGGCTTCACCGTAACCTTGAACTGCAATCTCGTACTCACCCTCACATCAGAGACAGATGCAAACACTGATAGTAACCCTACACTCCCCATTAACCTTAATGAACATGCAACCCTAAAGCAAGCACTTGTCCCTGGACCTTAACCCTTAGAGTCACCATTGACACCACTGAAGGTTATCTTTAAAAATGGATTTAAATCTTGTCCTCACAGTCACATCAGAGACAGTCTCTAACTCTACCTGCAAACCTACCCTCACTGTACACCATTCCATACACCTGATCTGAAACCCTGCCCAGGTCTTCCAACGTGACCCCTCACCACCACCATCACCATCACTCATGTCTAAGAAACATCATGAAAGTCTATCTCGCAATCACCCTCACAATCAGAGCTGGATCCTGACTCTAACCATATCCCTATCCTCCACTTACAGCTAAACCACCACTTAAACTTAACCCTGGACTGCAACCAGGACCTGAAACCTCACTGTCACCATCGATGTTACCCATGCTTCACCATAAACCTGATGTTCAATCTCGTCCTCACCCTCACAACAGAGCCGGATTGTTAGCCTAAACAAAACCATGTGCTCCCTGTACACCTTTCCGAACACGTAACCCTAACCCTAGACCTAGCCAATGGAACTGAACCCTGACAGTCACCATCGACATCACCCAGGCTTCAGCGTAAACCTGATGTTCAATCTCTTCCTCATCCTCACATCAGAGCCCAATTCTAACCCTTCCCATAACCGTATCTTCCCTGTACACCTTACCAAACACCTAACCCTAACCCTAGCCCTAGCCCATGGAATTGAACCTTGACGGTCACCATCGACATCACCCAGGCTTCAGCGTAAACCCGATGTGCAATCCCATCCTCATCCTCACATCAGAGCCCGACTCAAACCCTTCCCATAACCGTATCTTCCCTGTACACCTTACCAAACACCTAACCCTAACCCTAGCCTTGTTCCCTGGACTTACCCCTCACCATCACCATCAATGTCCCCTACGCTTCAATGAAAACCTCGACCTCAATCTATCCCTCAACATCACATCAGAGGTGAATCCTAAGCAAAATGATAAACCAATCCTCCCTGTACACATTACAGGACACCTAACCCTAAACCTAACCTTGTTCACTGGCCTGTACCCTCTCTGTTAAAATCGACATCTCCCATGCGTCACTGTAAACCTCCGTGTCAATCTCACCCTCACCATCACATCAGAGTCACACCCTAACTCCAAACGTAGTCCCGTATGTTCCATACACCTCAGTGAAAACCAACCTTCTCTCTACTGCTGGTCATTTGACATGACCACACAACATCTCAATTGACATCTTCCATGCTTCACCTTAATCCTGAATTACAATCATACTCTCTAACTCACATCAGAGCTGGGCCCTAATGCTAACCATAATCCAAACTCCTCGTTCATGTTAAAGAACTAGTATCCATTAACCTAGCCCTAGCCCATGGATCTGAATCATCACCATCACCATCGATGTCACTGAGAATTAACCATAAACCGAATCTTCAATCTCGTACTCACCCTCACATCAGAGACAGACCCTAACTCTAATTGTAACCCTATCTTCGCCATAAACCTAAACAAACACCCAACCCTAACCCTAGTCTTTGTCCCTGGACATTGTCCCTCAGCGTCACCACTGACTTCACCGAAGGTTCGCTTTATCCATGGATTTAAATCTTGTCTTCGTAATCACTTCAGAGACAGACTCTAACTCTCACCATACATTTACCCTCAATGTTCACCATTTCGTACACCTAATACGATACCCTGCCCACGTCCTTCGCTCTGACCCCTCACCACAAACACCACCATCAAGCATGTCTATCAAAAAGAGTGAATATCATTCTCACAATCACCCTCACTTTAGAGCTGGATCCTGACACTAACCATATCCCTATCCTCCATGCACAGTTAAACCAACACCGAAACCTAACCCTAGCTTGGCTCCTGGACCTGAAACCGCACAATCACCAACGATGTCACCCAGAATTCTCCGTAAACCCGATGTTCAATCTCGTCCTCAAACGCACTACAGAGCCAGATCATAAGCCTAAATGAAACCATATAGTCCCTGTACACCTTACCAAACACCTAACCCTACCCCTAGCCCTAGCCCATGGACCTAATACCTCACAATCACCATTGACATCACCCAGGCTTCAGCGTAAACCTGATGTTCAATCTCGTCCTGATCCTCACGTCAGAGCCCAATCCGAACCCTTCCCATAACAATATCTCCCCCGTACACCTTGCCAAACACTTAACCCTGAACCTAGCCTTGTTTCCTTGACTTACCCCTCACTGTCACCATCAGCGTCCCCCATGCCTCACTGTAAAACTCCTCGTCAGTGTACCCCTTCACCTCACATCAGAGCTGGATCCTAAGCATAACGATAACCCTCTCCTCCCAGTACAACTTACAGAACACCAAACCCTAACCCTAACCTTGTTCACTGACCAAAACCCTCACCGTCAAAATCGACATCTAACACACCTCACAGTAAACGTCAAGAACAATCTCACCCTTGGGCTCACATCAGAGCTACATCCTAACTTTAAACATAGTCCTGTATGTCCCGTAAAACTTTGCGAACACCAACCCTAACTCGAGTGCTGATCACTAGACCTGACCCCTCAGCATCATATTTGACATCATCCACGCTTCACCTTAAACCTGAATTACAATCATACTCTCTACTTCACATCACACCAGACCCAAATTCTAACTGTAATCTAAACTCCCCATTCGCCTTAAAGAACTACCAACTATAATACTAGCCCTAGCCCATGGATCTAACCTACACCGCCACCTTCGATGTCAACACATGCTTCACCGGTAACTTAAACTTCCATCTCGTCCTTACCCTCATATAAGAGACAGACCCTAAATCAAATCGTAACCCTAACTTCCCCATAAAACTTAAGTTACACCCAAGCCTAACACTAGCCCTTGTCCGTGGACATTGCCCCTCACCATCACCATTGACAACACACAAGGTTCCCTTTAAACATGGATTTAAATCTGGCCCCCTACTCACATCAGAGACAGTCCCAAACTCAAAATGTAACCCTCTCCTCACTGTTCACCGTTCGTACACCTGACCCAAAACCCTGCCCAGTTTCTTCAACCTGACCCCTCACCACCGACAGCACCATGACTCATGTCTAACAAAAATCATGAAGGTCTGTATCGAAAATGACATCAGGTCAGAGCTGGATCCTGATTCCTACCATACCCCAATCCTCCACGTACAGCGAACTGAACACCGACACCTAAACCTAGACCTGGCCCCTGGACCTGAAACCTCATCGTCACCAATGACATCACCCACGTTCAGCGCAAACCTGATGTTCAATCACTTCCTCATCCACACATCAGAGCCTGATCCTAATCCTTCCCATAACCATATCTTCCCTGTACACCTTACCAAGCACCTATCCCTAACCCTAACCTTGTTTCCTGGTTGAATCCTCACTGACAAAATCGACATCCCCCATGCCTCACTGTAAACCTCCACCTCAATGTCGTCCATGCCATCACGTCAGAGCCAGATCCTAACTCTAAACATAGTCCTATACGTCTGGTACACCTTAGCAAACACAAACCCTAACTGTAGCCCAGGTCTCTTGACCTGACACAACATCACAATTGACATCATTCACGCTTCACCTCAACTCTGAATTACAATCGTACTCTCTAACTCACATCACAGGTGAAACCAAGCTCTAACCATAATCTAAACTCCCCATTTGCCTTAAAGAAATCGCAACCCAAATCCTAGCACTAGCCCATGGACCAAACCCTCACTGTCACCTTCGACGTCACCCAGGCTTCACCGTAACCTTGAACTGCAATCTCGTACTCACCCTCACATCAGAGACAGATGCAAACACTGATAGTAACCCTACACTCCCCATTAACCTTAATGAACATGCAACCCTAAAGCAAGCACTTGTCCCTGGACCTTAACCCTTAGAGTCACCATTGACACCACTGAAGGTTATCTTTAAAAATGGATTTAAATCTTGTCCTCACAGTCACATCAGAGACAGTCTCTAACTCTACCTGCAAACCTACCCTCACTGTACACCATTCCATACACCTGATCTGAAACCCTGCCCAGGTCTTCCAACGTGACCCCTCACCACCACCATCACCATCACTCATGTCTAAGAAACATCATGAAAGTCTATCTCGCAATCACCCTCACAATCAGAGCTGGATCCTGACTCTAACCATATCCCTATCCTCCACTTACAGCTAAACCACCACTTAAACTTAACCCTGGACTGCAACCAGGACCTGAAACCTCACTGTCACCATCGATGTTACCCATGCTTCACCATAAACCTGATGTTCAATCTCGTCCTCACCCTCACAACAGAGCCGGATTGTTAGCCTAAACAAAACCATGTGCTCCCTGTACACCTTTCCGAACACCTAACCCTAACCCTAGACCTAGCCCATGGAACTGAACCCTGACAGTCACCACCAACATCACCCAGGCTTCAGCGTAAACCTGATGTTCAATCTCTTCCTCATCCTCACATCAGAGCCCAATTCTAACCCTTCCCATAACCGTATCTTCCCTGTACACCTTACCAAACACCTAACCCTAACCCTAGCCCTAGCCCATGGAATTGAACCTTGACGGTCACCATCGACATCACCCAGGCTTCAGCGTAAACCCGATGTGCAATCCCATCCTCATCCTCACATCAGAGCCCGACTCAAACCCTTCCCATAACCGTATCTTCCCTGTACACCTTACCAAACACCTAACCCTAACCCTAGCCTTGTTCCCTGGACTTACCCCTCACCATCACCATCAATGTCCCCTACGCTTCAATGAAAACCTCGACCTCAATCTATCCCTCAACATCACATCAGAGGTGAATCCTAAGCAAAATGATAAACCAATCCTCCCTGTACACATTACAGGACACCTAACCCTAAACCTAACCTTGTTCACTGGCCTGTACCCTCTCTGTTAAAATCGACATCTCCCATGCGTCACTGTAAACCTCCGTGTCAATCTCACCCTCACCATCACATCAGAGTCACACCCTAACTCCAAACGTAGTCCCGTATGTTCCATACACCTCAGTGAAAACCAACCTTCTCTCTACTGCTGGTCATTTGACATGACCACACAACATCTCAATTGACATCTTCCATGCTTCACCTTAATCCTGAATTACAATCATACTCTCTAACTCACATCAGAGCTGGGCCCTAATGCTAACCATAATCCAAACTCCTCGTTCATGTTAAAGAACTAGTATCCATTAACCTAGCCCTAGCCCATGGATCTGAATCATCACCATCACCATCGATGTCACTGAGAATTAACCATAAACCGGATCTTCAATCTCGTACTCACCCTCACATCAGAGACAGACCCTAACTCTAATTGTAACCCTATCTTCGCCATAAACCTAAACAAACACCCAACCCTAACCCTAGTCTTTGTCCCTGGACATTGTCCCTCAGCGTCACCACTGACTTCACCGAAGGTTCGCTTTATCCATGGATTTAAATCTTGTCTTCGTAATCACTTCAGAGACAGACTCTAACTCTCACCATACATTTACCCTCAATGTTCACCATTTCGTACACCTAATACGATACCCTGCCCACGTCCTTCGCTCTGACCCCTCACCACAAACACCACCATCAAGCATGTCTATCAAAAAGAGTGAATATCATTCTCACAATCACCCTCACTTTAGAGCTGGATCCTGACTCTAACCATATCCCTATCCTCCATGCACAGTTAAACCAACACCGAAACCTAACCCTAGCTTGGCTCCTGGACCTGAAACCGCACAATCACCAACGATGTCACCCAGAATTCTCCGTAAACCCGATGTTCAATCTCGTCCTCAACCGCACTACAGAGCCAGATCATAAGCCTAAATGAAACCATATAGTCCCTGTACACCTTACCAAACACCTAACCCTACCCCTAGCCCTAGCCCATGGACCTAATACCTCACAATCACCATTGACATCACCCAGGCTTCAGCGTAAACCTGATGTTCAATCTCGTCCTGATCCTCACGTCAGAGCCCAATCCGAACCCTTCCCATAACAATATCTCCCCCGTACACCTTGCCAAACACTTAACCCTGAACCTAGCCTTGTTTCCTTGACTTACCCCTCACTGTCACCATCAGCGTCCCCCATGCCTCACTGTAAAACTCCTCGTCAGTGTACCCCTTCACCTCACATCAGAGCTGGATCCTAAGCATAACGATAACCCTCTCCTCCCAGTACAACTTACAGAACACCAAACCCTAACCCTAACCTTGTTCACTGACCAAAACCCTCACCGTCAAAATCGACATCTAACACACCTCACAGTAAACGTCAAGAACAATCTCACCCTTGGGCTCACATCAGAGCTACATCCTAACTTTAAACATAGTCCTGTATGTCCCGTAAAACTTTGCGAACACCAACCCTAACTCGAGTGCTGATCACTAGACCTGACCCCTCAGCATCATATTTGACATCATCCACGCTTCACCTTAAACCTGAATTACAATCATACTCTCTACTTCACATCACACCAGACCCAAATTCTAACTGTAATCTAAACTCCCCATTCGCCTTAAAGAACTACCAACTATAATACTAGCCCTAGCCCATGGATCTAACCTACACCGCCACCTTCGATGTCAACACATGCTTCACCGGTAACTTAAACTTCCATCTCGTCCTTACCCTCATATAAGAGACAGACCCTAAATCAAATCGTAACCCTAACTTCCCCATAAAACTTAAGTTACACCCAAGCCTAACACTAGCCCTTGTCCGTGGACATTGCCCCTCACCATCACCATTGACAACACACAAGGTTCCCTTTAAACATGGATTTAAATCTGGCCCCCTACTCACATCAGAGACAGTCCCAAACTCAAAATGTAACCCTCTCCTCACTGTTCACCGTTCGTACACCTGACCCAAAACCCTGCCCAGTTTCTTCAACCTGACCCCTCACCACCGACAGCACCATGACTCATGTCTAACAAAAATCATGAAGGTCTGTATCGAAAATGACATCAGGTCAGAGCTGGATCCTGATTCCTACCATACCCCAATCCTCCACGTACAGCGAACTGAACACCGACACCTAAACCTAGACCTGGCCCCTGGACCTGAAACCTCATCGTCACCAATGACATCACCCACGTTCAGCGCAAACCTGATGTTCAATCACTTCCTCATCCACACATCAGAGCCTGATCCTAATCCTTCCCATAACCATATCTTCCCTGTACACCTTACCAAGCACCTATCCCTAACCCTAACCTTGTTTCCTGGTTGAATCCTCACTGACAAAATCGACATCCCCCATGCCTCACTGTAAACCTCCACCTCAATGTCGTCCATGCCATCACGTCAGAGCCAGATCCTAACTCTAAACATAGTCCTATACGTCTGGTACACCTTAGCAAACACAAACCCTAACTGTAGCCCAGGTCTCTTGACCTGACACAACATCACAATTGACATCATCCACGCTTCACCTCAACTCTGAATTACAATCGTACTCTCTAACTCACATCACAGGTGAAACCAAGCTCTAACCATAATCTAAACTCCCCATTTGCCTTAAAGAAATCGCAACCCAAATCCTAGCACTAGCCCATGGACCAAACCCTCACTGTCACCTTCGACGTCACCCAGGCTTCACCGTAACCTTGAACTGCAATCTCGTACTCACCCTCACATCAGAGACAGATGCAAACACTGATAGTAACCCTACACTCCCCATTAACCTTAATGAACATGCAACCCTAAAGCAAGCACTTGTCCCTGGACCTTAACCCTTAGAGTCACCATTGACACCACTGAAGGTTATCTTTAAAAATGGATTTAAATCTTGTCCTCACAGTCACATCAGAGACAGTCTCTAACTCTACCTGCAAACCTACCCTCACTGTACACCATTCCATACACCTGATCTGAAACCCTGCCCAGGTCTTCCAACGTGACCCCTCACCACCACCATCACCATCACTCATGTCTAAGAAACATCATGAAAGTCTATCTCGCAATCACCCTCACAATCAGAGCTGGATCCTGACTCTAACCATATCCCTATCCTCCACTTACAGCTAAACCACCACTTAAACTTAACCCTGGACTGCAACCAGGACCTGAAACCTCACTGTCACCATCGATGTTACCCATGCTTCACCATAAACCTGATGTTCAATCTCGTCCTCACCCTCACAACAGAGCCGGATTGTTAGCCTAAACAAAACCATGTGCTCCCTGTACACCTTTCCGAACACCTAACCCTAACCCTAGACCTAGCCCATGGAACTGAACCCTGACAGTCACCATCGACATCACCCAGGCTTCAGCGTAAACCTGATGTTCAATCTCTTCCTCATCCTCACATCAGAGCCCAATTCTAACCCTTCCCATAACCGTATCTTCCCTGTACACCTTACCAAACACCTAACCCTAACCCTAGCCCTAGCCCATGGAATTGAACCTTGACGGTCACCATCGACATCACCCAGGCTTCAGCGTAAACCCGATGTGCAATCCCATCCTCATCCTCACATCAGAGCCCGACTCAAACCCTTCCCATAACCGTATCTTCCCTGTACACCTTACCAAACACCTAACCCTAACCCTAGCCTTGTTCCCTGGACTTACCCCTCACCATCACCATCAATGTCCCCTACGCTTCAATGAAAACCTCGACCTCAATCTATCCCTCAACATCACATCAGAGGTGAATCCTAAGCAAAATGATAAACCAATCCTCCCTGTACACATTACAGGACACCTAACCCTAAACCTAACCTTGTTCACTGGCCTGTACCCTCTCTGTTAAAATCGACATCTCCCATGCGTCACTGTAAACCTCCGTGTCAATCTCACCCTCACCATCACATCAGAGTCACACCCTAACTCCAAACGTAGTCCCGTATGTTCCATACACCTCAGTGAAAACCAACCTTCTCTCTACTGCTGGTCATTTGACATGACCACACAACATCTCAATTGACATCTTCCATGCTTCACCTTAATCCTGAATTACAATCATACTCTCTAACTCACATCAGAGCTGGGCCCTAATGCTAACCATAATCCAAACTCCTCGTTCATGTTAAAGAACTAGTATCCATTAACCTAGCCCTAGCCCATGGATCTGAATCATCACCATCACCATCGATGTCACTGAGAATTAACCATAAACCGGATCTTCAATCTCGTACTCACCCTCACATCAGAGACAGACCCTAACTCTAATTGTAACCCTATCTTCGCCATAAACCTAAACAAACACCCAACCCTAACCCTAGTCTTTGTCCCTGGACATTGTCCCTCAGCGTCACCACTGACTTCACCGAAGGTTCGCTTTATCCATGGATTTAAATCTTGTCTTCGTAATCACTTCAGAGACAGACTCTAACTCTCACCATACATTTACCCTCAATGTTCACCATTTCGTACACCTAATACGATACCCTGCCCACGTCCTTCGCTCTGACCCCTCACCACAAACACCACCATCAAGCATGTCTATCAAAAAGAGTGAATATCATTCTCACAATCACCCTCACTTTAGAGCTGGATCCTGACTCTAACCATATCCCTATCCTCCATGCACAGTTAAACCAACACCGAAACCTAACCCTAGCTTGGCTCCTGGACCTGAAACCGCACAATCACCAACGATGTCACCCAGAATTCTCCGTAAACCCGATGTTCAATCTCGTCCTCAACCGCACTACAGAGCCAGATCATAAGCCTAAATGAAACCATATAGTCCCTGTACACCTTACCAAACACCTAACCCTACCCCTAGCCCTAGCCCATGGACCTAATACCTCACAATCACCATTGACATCACCCAGGCTTCAGCGTAAACCTGATGTTCAATCTCGTCCTGATCCTCACGTCAGAGCCCAATCCGAACCCTTCCCATAACAATATCTCCCCCGTACACCTTGCCAAACACTTAACCCTGAACCTAGCCTTGTTTCCTTGACTTACCCCTCACTGTCACCATCAGCGTCCCCCATGCCTCACTGTAAAACTCCTCCTCAGTGTACCCCTTCACCTCACATCAGAGCTGGATCCTAAGCATAACGATAACCCTCTCCTCCCAGTACAACTTACAGAACACCAAACCCTAACCCTAACCTTGTTCACTGACCAAAACCCTCACCGTCAAAATCGACATCTAACACACCTCACAGTAAACGTCAAGAACAATCTCACCCTTGGGCTCACATCAGAGCTACATCCTAACTTTAAACATAGTCCTGTATGTCCCGTAAAACTTTGCGAACACCAACCCTAACTCGAGTGCTGATCACTAGACCTGACCCCTCAGCATCATATTTGACATCATCCACGCTTCACCTTAAACCTGAATTACAATCATACTCTCTACTTCACATCACACCAGACCCAAATTCTAACTGTAATCTAAACTCCCCATTCGCCTTAAAGAACTACCAACTATAATACTAGCCCTAGCCCATGGATCTAACCTACACCGCCACCTTCGATGTCAACACATGCTTCACCGGTAACTTAAACTTCCATCTCGTCCTTACCCTCATATAAGAGACAGACCCTAAATCAAATCGTAACCCTAACTTCCCCATAAAACTTAAGTTACACCCAAGCCTAACACTAGCCCTTGTCCGTGGACATTGCCCCTCACCATCACCATTGACAACACACAAGGTTCCCTTTAAACATGGATTTAAATCTGGCCCCCTACTCACATCAGAGACAGTCCCAAACTCAAAATGTAACCCTCTCCTCACTGTTCACCGTTCGTACACCTGACCCAAAACCCTGCCCAGTTTCTTCAACCTGACCCCTCACCACCGACAGCACCATGACTCATGTCTAACAAAAATCATGAAGGTCTGTATCGAAAATGACATCAGGTCAGAGCTGGATCCTGATTCCTACCATACCCCAATCCTCCACGTACAGCGAACTGAACACCGACACCTAAACCTAGACCTGGCCCCTGGACCTGAAACCTCATCGTCACCAATGACATCACCCACGTTCAGCGCAAACCTGATGTTCAATCACTTCCTCATCCACACATCAGAGCCTGATCCTAATCCTTCCCATAACCATATCTTCCCTGTACACCTTACCAAGCACCTATCCCTAACCCTAACCTTGTTTCCTGGTTGAATCCTCACTGACAAAATCGACATCCCCCATGCCTCACTGTAAACCTCCACCTCAATGTCGTCCATGCCATCACGTCAGAGCCAGATCCTAACTCTAAACATAGTCCTATACGTCTGGTACACCTTAGCAAACACAAACCCTAACTGTAGCCCAGGTCTCTTGACCTGACACAACATCACAATTGACATCATCCACGCTTCACCTCAACTCTGAATTACAATCGTACTCTCTAACTCACATCACAGGTGAAACCAAGCTCTAACCATAATCTAAACTCCCCATTTGCCTTAAAGAAATCGCAACCCAAATCCTAGCACTAGCCCATGGACCAAACCCTCACTGTCACCTTCGACGTCACCCAGGCTTCACCGTAACCTTGAACTGCAATCTCGTACTCACCCTCACATCAGAGACAGATGCAAACACTGATAGTAACCCTACACTCCCCATTAACCTTAATGAACATGCAACCCTAAAGCAAGCACTTGTCCCTGGACCTTAACCCTTAGAGTCACCATTGACACCACTGAAGGTTATCTTTAAAAATGGATTTAAATCTTGTCCTCACAGTCACATCAGAGACAGTCTCTAACTCTACCTGCAAACCTACCCTCACTGTACACCATTCCATACACCTGATCTGAAACCCTGCCCAGGTCTTCCAACGTGACCCCTCACCACCACCATCACCATCACTCATGTCTAAGAAACATCATGAAAGTCTATCTCGCAATCACCCTCACAATCAGAGCTGGATCCTGACTCTAACCATATCCCTATCCTCCACTTACAGCTAAACCACCACTTAAACTTAACCCTGGACTGCAACCAGGACCTGAAACCTCACTGTCACCATCGATGTTACCCATGCTTCACCATAAACCTGATGTTCAATCTCGTCCTCACCCTCACAACAGAGCCGGATTGTTAGCCTAAACAAAACCATGTGCTCCCTGTACACCTTTCCGAACACCTAACCCTAACCCTAGACCTAGCCCATGGAACTGAACCCTGACAGTCACCATCGACATCACCCAGGCCTCAGCGTAAACCTGATGTTCAATCTCTTCGTCATCCTCACATGAGAGCCCAATTCTAACGCTTGGCATAAGCGTATCTTTGCTGTGCAGCTTACCAAACAGCTAACCCTAACCCTAGCCCTAGCCCATGGAATTGAACCTTGACGGTCACCATCGACATCACCCAGGCTTCAGCGTAAACCCGATGTGCAATCCCATCCTCATCCTCACATCAGAGCCCGACTCAAACCCTTCCCATAACCGTATCTTCCCTGTACACCTTACCAAACACCTAACCCTAACCCTAGCCTTGTTCCCTGGACTTACCCCTCACCATCACCATCAATGTCCCCTACGCTTCAATGAAAACCTCGACCTCAATCTATCCCTCAACATCACATCAGAGGTGAATCCTAAGCAAAATGATAAACCAATCCTCCCTGTACACATTACAGGACACCTAACCCTAAACCTAACCTTGTTCACTGGCCTGTACCCTCTCTGTTAAAATCGACATCTCCCATGCGTCACTGTAAACCTCCGTGTCAATCTCACCCTCACCATCACATCAGAGTCACACCCTAACTCCAAACGTAGTCCCGTATGTTCCATACACCTCAGTGAAAACCAACCTTCTCTCTACTGCTGGTCATTTGACATGACCACACAACATCTCAATTGACATCTTCCATGCTTCACCTTAATCCTGAATTACAATCATACTCTCTAACTCACATCAGAGCTGGGCCCTAATGCTAACCATAATCCAAACTCCTCGTTCATGTTAAAGAACTAGTATCCATTAACCTAGCCCTAGCCCATGGATCTGAATCATCACCATCACCATCGATGTCACTGAGAATTAACCATAAACCGGATCTTCAATCTCGTACTCACCCTCACATCAGAGACAGACCCTAACTCTAATTGTAACCCTATCTTCGCCATAAACCTAAACAAACACCCAACCCTAACCCTAGTCTTTGTCCCTGGACATTGTCCCTCAGCGTCACCACTGACTTCACCGAAGGTTCGCTTTATCCATGGATTTAAATCTTGTCTTCGTAATCACTTCAGAGACAGACTCTAACTCTCACCATACATTTACCCTCAATGTTCACCATTTCGTACACCTAATACGATACCCTGCCCACGTCCTTCGCTCTGACCCCTCACCACAAACACCACCATCAAGCATGTCTATCAAAAAGAGTGAATATCATTCTCACAATCACCCTCACTTTAGAGCTGGATCCTGACTCTAACCATATCCCTATCCTCCATGCACAGTTAAACCAACACCGAAACCTAACCCTAGCTTGGCTCCTGGACCTGAAACCGCACAATCACCAACGATGTCACCCAGAATTCTCCGTAAACCCGATGTTCAATCTCGTCCTCAACCGCACTACAGAGCCAGATCATAAGCCTAAATGAAACCATATAGTCCCTGTACACCTTACCAAACACCTAACCCTACCCCTAGCCCTAGCCCATGGACCTAATACCTCACAATCACCATTGACATCACCCAGGCTTCAGCGTAAACCTGATGTTCAATCTCGTCCTGATCCTCACGTCAGAGCCCAATCCGAACCCTTCCCATAACAATATCTCCCCCGTACACCTTGCCAAACACTTAACCCTGAACCTAGCCTTGTTTCCTTGACTTACCCCTCACTGTCACCATCAGCGTCCCCCATGCCTCACTGTAAAACTCCTCGTCAGTGTACCCCTTCACCTCACATCAGAGCTGGATCCTAAGCATAACGATAACCCTCTCCTCCCAGTACAACTTACAGAACACCAAACCCTAACCCTAACCTTGTTCACTGACCAAAACCCTCACCGTCAAAATCGACATCTAACACACCTCACAGTAAACGTCAAGAACAATCTCACCCTTGGGCTCACATCAGAGCTACATCCTAACTTTAAACATAGTCCTGTATGTCCCGTAAAACTTTGCGAACACCAACCCTAACTCGAGTGCTGATCACTAGACCTGACCCCTCAGCATCATATTTGACATCATCCACGCTTCACCTTAAACCTGAATTACAATCATACTCTCTACTTCACATCACACCAGACCCAAATTCTAACTGTAATCTAAACTCCCCATTCGCCTTAAAGAACTACCAACTATAATACTAGCCCTAGCCCATGGATCTAACCTACACCGCCACCTTCGATGTCAACACATGCTTCACCGGTAACTTAAACTTCCATCTCGTCCTTACCCTCATATAAGAGACAGACCCTAAATCAAATCGTAACCCTAACTTCCCCATAAAACTTAAGTTACACCCAAGCCTAACACTAGCCCTTGTCCGTGGACATTGCCCCTCACCATCACCATTGACAACACACAAGGTTCCCTTTAAACATGGATTTAAATCTGGCCCCCTACTCACATCAGAGACAGTCCCAAACTCAAAATGTAACCCTCTCCTCACTGTTCACCGTTCGTACACCTGACCCAAAACCCTGCCCAGTTTCTTCAACCTGACCCCTCACCACCGACAGCACCATGACTCATGTCTAACAAAAATCATGAAGGTCTGTATCGAAAATGACATCAGGTCAGAGCTGGATCCTGATTCCTACCATACCCCAATCCTCCACGTACAGCGAACTGAACACCGACACCTAAACCTAGACCTGGCCCCTGGACCTGAAACCTCATCGTCACCAATGACATCACCCACGTTCAGCGCAAACCTGATGTTCAATCACTTCCTCATCCACACATCAGAGCCTGATCCTAATCCTTCCCATAACCATATCTTCCCTGTACACCTTACCAAGCACCTATCCCTAACCCTAACCTTGTTTCCTGGTTGAATCCTCACTGACAAAATCGACATCCCCCATGCCTCACTGTAAACCTCCACCTCAATGTCGTCCATGCCATCACGTCAGAGCCAGATCCTAACTCTAAACATAGTCCTATACGTCTGGTACACCTTAGCAAACACAAACCCTAACTGTAGCCCAGGTCTCTTGACCTGACACAACATCACAATTGACATCATCCACGCTTCACCTCAACTCTGAATTACAATCGTACTCTCTAACTCACATCACAGGTGAAACCAAGCTCTAACCATAATCTAAACTCCCCATTTGCCTTAAAGAAATCGCAACCCAAATCCTAGCACTAGCCCATGGACCAAACCCTCACTGTCACCTTCGACGTCACCCAGGCTTCACCGTAACCTTGAACTGCAATCTCGTACTCACCCTCACATCAGAGACAGATGCAAACACTGATAGTAACCCTACACTCCCCATTAACCTTAATGAACATGCAACCCTAAAGCAAGCACTTGTCCCTGGACCTTAACCCTTAGAGTCACCATTGACACCACTGAAGGTTATCTTTAAAAATGGATTTAAATCTTGTCCTCACAGTCACATCAGAGACAGTCTCTAACTCTACCTGCAAACCTACCCTCACTGTACACCATTCCATACACCTGATCTGAAACCCTGCCCAGGTCTTCCAACGTGACCCCTCACCACCACCATCACCATCACTCATGTCTAAGAAACATCATGAAAGTCTATCTCGCAATCACCCTCACAATCAGAGCTGGATCCTGACTCTAACCATATCCCTATCCTCCACTTACAGCTAAACCACCACTTAAACTTAACCCTGGACTGCAACCAGGACCTGAAACCTCACTGTCACCATCGATGTTACCCATGCTTCACCATAAACCTGATGTTCAATCTCGTCCTCACCCTCACAACAGAGCCGGATTGTTAGCCTAAACAAAACCATGTGCTCCCTGTACACCTTTCCGAACACCTAACCCTAACCCTAGACCTAGCACATGGAACTGAACCCTGACAGTCACCATCGACATCACCCAGGCTTCAGCGTAAACCTCATGTTCAATCTCTTCCTCATCCTCACATCAGAGCCCAATTCTAACCCTTCCCATAACCGTATCTTCCCTGTACACCTTACCAAACACCTAACCCTAACCCTAGCCCTAGCCCATGGAATTGAACCTTGACGGTCACCATCGACATCACCCAGGCTTCAGCGTAAACCCGATGTGCAATCCCATCCTCATCCTCACATCAGAGCCCGACTCAAACCCTTCCCATAACCGTATCTTCCCTGTACACCTTACCAAACACCTAACCCTAACCCTAGCCTTGTTCCCTGGACTTACCCCTCACCATCACCATCAATGTCCCCTACGCTTCAATGAAAACCTCGACCTCAATCTATCCCTCAACATCACATCAGAGGTGAATCCTAAGCAAAATGATAAACCAATCCTCCCTGTACACATTACAGGACACCTAACCCTAAACCTAACCTTGTTCACTGGCCTGTACCCTCTCTGTTAAAATCGACATCTCCCATGCGTCACTGTAAACCTCCGTGTCAATCTCACCCTCACCATCACATCAGAGTCACACCCTAACTCCAAACGTAGTCCCGTATGTTCCATACACCTCAGTGAAAACCAACCTTCTCTCTACTGCTGGTCATTTGACATGACCACACAACATCTCAATTGACATCTTCCATGCTTCACCTTAATCCTGAATTACAATCATACTCTCTAACTCACATCAGAGCTGGGCCCTAATGCTAACCATAATCCAAACTCCTCGTTCATGTTAAAGAACTAGTATCCATTAACCTAGCCCTAGCCCATGGATCTGAATCATCACCATCACCATCGATGTCACTGAGAATTAACCATAAACCGGATCTTCAATCTCGTACTCACCCTCACATCAGAGACAGACCCTAACTCTAATTGTAACCCTATCTTCGCCATAAACCTAAACAAACACCCAACCCTAACCCTAGTCTTTGTCCCTGGACATTGTCCCTCAGCGTCACCACTGACTTCACCGAAGGTTCGCTTTATCCATGGATTTAAATCTTGTCTTCGTAATCACTTCAGAGACAGACTCTAACTCTCACCATACATTTACCCTCAATGTTCACCATTTCGTACACCTAATACGATACCCTGCCCACGTCCTTCGCTCTGACCCCTCACCACAAACACCACCATCAAGCATGTCTATCAAAAAGAGTGAATATCATTCTCACAATCACCCTCACTTTAGAGCTGGATCCTGACTCTAACCATATCCCTATCCTCCATGCACAGTTAAACCAACACCGAAACCTAACCCTAGCTTGGCTCCTGGACCTGAAACCGCACAATCACCAACGATGTCACCCAGAATTCTCCGTAAACCCGATGTTCAATCTCGTCCTCAACCGCACTACAGAGCCAGATCATAAGCCTAAATGAAACCATATAGTCCCTGTACACCTTACCAAACACCTAACCCTACCCCTAGCCCTAGCCCATGGACCTAATACCTCACAATCACCATTGACATCACCCAGGCTTCAGCGTAAACCTGATGTTCAATCTCGTCCTGATCCTCACGTCAGAGCCCAATCCGAACCCTTCCCATAACAATATCTCCCCCGTACACCTTGCCAAACACTTAACCCTGAACCTAGCCTTGTTTCCTTGACTTACCCCTCACTGTCACCATCAGCGTCCCCCATGCCTCACTGTAAAACTCCTCGTCAGTGTACCCCTTCACCTCACATCAGAGCTGGATCCTAAGCATAACGATAACCCTCTCCTCCCAGTACAACTTACAGAACACCAAACCCTAACCCTAACCTTGTTCACTGACCAAAACCCTCACCGTCAAAATCGACATCTAACACACCTCACAGTAAACGTCAAGAACAATCTCACCCTTGGGCTCACATCAGAGCTACATCCTAACTTTAAACATAGTCCTGTATGTCCCGTAAAACTTTGCGAACACCAACCCTAACTCGAGTGCTGATCACTAGACCTGACCCCTCAGCATCATATTTGACATCATCCACGCTTCACCTTAAACCTGAATTACAATCATACTCTCTACTTCACATCACACCAGACCCAAATTCTAACTGTAATCTAAACTCCCCATTCGCCTTAAAGAACTACCAACTATAATACTAGCCCTAGCCCATGGATCTAACCTACACCGCCACCTTCGATGTCAACACATGCTTCACCGGTAACTTAAACTTCCATCTCGTCCTTACCCTCATATAAGAGACAGACCCTAAATCAAATCGTAACCCTAACTTCCCCATAAAACTTAAGTTACACCCAAGCCTAACACTAGCCCTTGTCCGTGGACATTGCCCCTCACCATCACCATTGACAACACACAAGGTTCCCTTTAAACATGGATTTAAATCTGGCCCCCTACTCACATCAGAGACAGTCCCAAACTCAAAATGTAACCCTCTCCTCACTGTTCACCGTTCGTACACCTGACCCAAAACCCTGCCCAGTTTCTTCAACCTGACCCCTCACCACCGACAGCACCATGACTCATGTCTAACAAAAATCATGAAGGTCTGTATCGAAAATGACATCAGGTCAGAGCTGGATCCTGATTCCTACCATACCCCAATCCTCCACGTACAGCGAACTGAACACCGACACCTAAACCTAGACCTGGCCCCTGGACCTGAAACCTCATCGTCACCAATGACATCACCCACGTTCAGCGCAAACCTGATGTTCAATCACTTCCTCATCCACACATCAGAGCCTGATCCTAATCCTTCCCATAACCATATCTTCCCTGTACACCTTACCAAGCACCTATCCCTAACCCTAACCTTGTTTCCTGGTTGAATCCTCACTGACAAAATCGACATCCCCCATGCCTCACTGTAAACCTCCACCTCAATGTCGTCCATGCCATCACGTCAGAGCCAGATCCTAACTCTAAACATAGTCCTATACGTCTGGTACACCTTAGCAAACACAAACCCTAACTGTAGCCCAGGTCTCTTGACCTGACACAACATCACAATTGACATCATCCACGCTTCACCTCAACTCTGAATTACAATCGTACTCTCTAACTCACATCACAGGTGAAACCAAGCTCTAACCATAATCTAAACTCCCCATTTGCCTTAAAGAAATCGCAACCCAAATCCTAGCACTAGCCCATGGACCAAACCCTCACTGTCACCTTCGACGTCACCCAGGCTTCACCGTAACCTTGAACTGCAATCTCGTACTCACCCTCACATCAGAGACAGATGCAAACACTGATAGTAACCCTACACTCCCCATTAACCTTAATGAACATGCAACCCTAAAGCAAGCACTTGTCCCTGGACCTTAACCCTTAGAGTCACCATTGACACCACTGAAGGTTATCTTTAAAAATGGATTTAAATCTTGTCCTCACAGTCACATCAGAGACAGTCTCTAACTCTACCTGCAAACCTACCCTCACTGTACACCATTCCATACACCTGATCTGAAACCCTGCCCAGGTCTTCCAACGTGACCCCTCACCACCACCATCACCATCACTCATGTCTAAGAAACATCATGAAAGTCTATCTCGCAATCACCCTCACAATCAGAGCTGGATCCTGACTCTAACCATATCCCTATCCTCCACTTACAGCTAAACCACCACTTAAACTTAACCCTGGACTGCAACCAGGACCTGAAACCTCACTGTCACCATCGATGTTACCCATGCTTCACCATAAACCTGATGTTCAATCTCGTCCTCACCCTCACAACAGAGCCGGATTGTTAGCCTAAACAAAACCATGTGCTCCCTGTACACCTTTCCGAACACCTAACCCTAACCCTAGACCTAGCCCATGGAACTGAACCCTGACAGTCACCACCAACATCACCCAGGCTTCAGCGTAAACCTGATGTTCAATCTCTTCCTCATCCTCACATCAGAGCCCAATTCTAACCCTTCCCATAACCGTATCTTCCCTGTACTCCTTACCAAACACCTAACCCTAACCCTAGCCCTAGCCCATGGAATTGAACCTTGACGGTCACCATCGACATCACCCAGGCTTCAGCGTAAACCCGATGTGCAATCCCATCCTCATCCTCACATCAGAGCCCGACTCAAACCCTTCCCATAACCGTATCTTCCCTGTACACCTTACCAAACACCTAACCCTAACCCTAGCCTTGTTCCCTGGACTTACCCCTCACCATCACCATCAATGTCCCCTACGCTTCAATGAAAACCTCGACCTCAATCTATCCCTCAACATCACATCAGAGGTGAATCCTAAGCAAAATGATAAACCAATCCTCCCTGTACACATTACAGGACACCTAACCCTAAACCTAACCTTGTTCACTGGCCTGTACCCTCTCTGTTAAAATCGACATCTCCCATGCGTCACTGTAAACCTCCGTGTCAATCTCACCCTCACCATCGCATCAGAGTCACACCCTAACTCCAAACGTAGTCCCGTATGTTCCATACACCTCAGTGAAAACCAACCTTCTCTCTACTGCTGGTCATTTGACATGACCACACAACATCTCAATTGACATCTTCCATGCTTCACCTTAATCCTGAATTACAATCATACTCTCTAACTCACATCAGAGCTGGGCCCTAATGCTAACCATAATCCAAACTCCTCGTTCATGTTAAAGAACTAGTATCCATTAACCTAGCCCTAGCCCATGGATCTGAATCATCACCATCACCATCGATGTCACTGAGAATTAACCATAAACTGGATCTTCAATCTCGTACTCACCCTCACATCAGAGACAGACCCTAACTCTAATTGTAACCCTATCTTCGCCATAAACCTAAACAAACACCCAACCCTAACCCTAGTCTTTGTCCCTGGACATTGTCCCTCAGCGTCACCACTGACTTCACCGAAGGTTCGCTTTATCCATGGATTTAAATCTTGTCTTCGTAATCACTTCAGAGACAGACTCTAACTCTCACCATACATTTACCCTCAATGTTCACCATTTCGTACACCTAATACGATACCCTGCCCACGTCCTTCGCTCTGACCCCTCACCACAAACACCACCATCAAGCATGTCTATCAAAAAGAGTGAATATCATTCTCACAATCACCCTCACTTTAGAGCTGGATCCTGACTCTAACCATATCCCTATCCTCCATGCACAGTTAAACCAACACCGAAACCTAACCCTAGCTTGGCTCCTGGACCTGAAACCGCACAATCACCAACGATGTCACCCAGAATTCTCCGTAAACCCGATGTTCAATCTCGTCCTCAACCGCACTACAGAGCCAGATCATAAGCCTAAATGAAACCATATAGTCCCTGTACACCTTACCAAACACCTAACCCTACCCCTAGCCCTAGCCCATGGACCTAATACCTCACAATCACCATTGACATCACCCAGGCTTCAGCGTAAACCTGATGTTCAATCTCGTCCTGATCCTCACGTCAGAGCCCAATCCGAACCCTTCCCATAACAATATCTCCCCCGTACACCTTGCCAAACACTTAACCCTGAACCTAGCCTTGTTTCCTTGACTTACCCCTCACTGTCACCATCAGCGTCCCCCATGCCTCACTGTAAAACTCCTCGTCAGTGTACCCCTTCACCTCACATCAGAGCTGGATCCTAAGCATAACGATAACCCTCTCCTCCCAGTACAACTTACAGAACACCAAACCCTAACCCTAACCTTGTTCACTGACCAAAACCCTCACCGTCAAAATCGACATCTAACACACCTCACAGTAAACGTCAAGAACAATCTCACCCTTGGGCTCACATCAGAGCTACATCCTAACTTTAAACATAGTCCTGTATGTCCCGTAAAACTTTGCGAACACCAACCCTAACTCGAGTGCTGATCACTAGACCTGACCCCTCAGCATCATATTTGACATCATCCACGCTTCACCTTAAACCTGAATTACAATCATACTCTCTACTTCACATCACACCAGACCCAAATTCTAACTGTAATCTAAACTCCCCATTCGCCTTAAAGAACTACCAACTATAATACTAGCCCTAGCCCATGGATCTAACCTACACCGCCACCTTCGATGTCAACACATGCTTCACCGGTAACTTAAACTTCCATCTCGTCCTTACCCTCATATAAGAGACAGACCCTAAATCAAATCGTAACCCTAACTTCCCCATAAAACTTAAGTTACACCCAAGCCTAACACTAGCCCTTGTCCGTGGACATTGCCCCTCACCATCACCATTGACAACACACAAGGTTCCCTTTAAACATGGATTTAAATCTGGCCCCCTACTCACATCAGAGACAGTCCCAAACTCAAAATGTAACCCTCTCCTCACTGTTCACCGTTCGTACACCTGACCCAAAACCCTGCCCAGTTTCTTCAACCTGACCCCTCACCACCGACAGCACCATGACTCATGTCTAACAAAAATCATGAAGGTCTGTATCGAAAATGACATCAGGTCAGAGCTGGATCCTGATTCCTACCATACCCCAATCCTCCACGTACAGCGAACTGAACACCGACACCTAAACCTAGACCTGGCCCCTGGACCTGAAACCTCATCGTCACCAATGACATCACCCACGTTCAGCGCAAACCTGATGTTCAATCACTTCCTCATCCACACATCAGAGCCTGATCCTAATCCTTCCCATAACCATATCTTCCCTGTACACCTTACCAAGCACCTATCCCTAACCCTAACCTTGTTTCCTGGTTGAATCCTCACTGACAAAATCGACATCCCCCATGCCTCACTGTAAACCTCCACCTCAATGTCGTCCATGCCATCACGTCAGAGCCAGATCCTAACTCTAAACATAGTCCTATACGTCTGGTACACCTTAGCAAACACAAACCCTAACTGTAGCCCAGGTCTCTTGACCTGACACAACATCACAATTGACATCATCCACGCTTCACCTCAACTCTGAATTACAATCGTACTCTCTAACTCACATCACAGGTGAAACCAAGCTCTAACCATAATCTAAACTCCCCATTTGCCTTAAAGAAATCGCAACCCAAATCCTAGCACTAGCCCATGGACCAAACCCTCACTGTCACCTTCGACGTCACCCAGGCTTCACCGTAACCTTGAACTGCAATCTCGTACTCACCCTCACATCAGAGACAGATGCAAACACTGATAGTAACCCTACACTCCCCATTAACCTTAATGAACATGCAACCCTAAAGCAAGCACTTGTCCCTGGACCTTAACCCTTAGAGTCACCATTGACACCACTGAAGGTTATCTTTAAAAATGGATTTAAATCTTGTCCTCACAGTCACATCAGAGACAGTCTCTAACTCTACCTGCAAACCTACCCTCACTGTACACCATTCCATACACCTGATCTGAAACCCTGCCCAGGTCTTCCAACGTGACCCCTCACCACCACCATCACCATCACTCATGTCTAAGAAACATCATGAAAGTCTATCTCGCAATCACCCTCACAATCAGAGCTGGATCCTGACTCTAACCATATCCCTATCCTCCACTTACAGCTAAACCACCACTTAAACTTAACCCTGGACTGCAACCAGGACCTGAAACCTCACTGTCACCATCGATGTTACCCATGCTTCACCATAAACCTGATGTTCAATCTCGTCCTCACCCTCACAACAGAGCCGGATTGTTAGCCTAAACAAAACCATGTGCTCCCTGTACACCTTTCCGAACACGTAACCCTAACCCTAGACCTAGCCCATGGAACTGAACCCTGACAGTCACCATCGACATCACCCAGGCTTCAGCGTAAACCTGATGTTCAATCTCTTCCTCATCCTCACATCAGAGCCCAATTCTAACCCTTCCCATAACCGTATCTTCCCTGTACACCTTACCAAACACCTAACCCTAACCCTAGCCCTAGCCCATGGAATTGAACCTTGACGGTCACCATCGACATCACCCAGGCTTCAGCGTAAACCCGATGTGCAATCCCATCCTCATCCTCACATCAGAGCCCGACTCAAACCCTTCCCATAACCGTATCTTCCCTGTACACCTTACCAAACACCTAACCCTAACCCTAGCCTTGTTCCCTGGACTTACCCCTCACCATCACCATCAATGTCCCCTACGCTTCAATGAAAACCTCGACCTCAATCTATCCCTCAACATCACATCAGAGGTGAATCCTAAGCAAAATGATAAACCAATCCTCCCTGTACACATTACAGGACACCTAACCCTAAACCTAACCTTGTTCACTGGCCTGTACCCTCTCTGTTAAAATCGACATCTCCCATGCGTCACTGTAAACCTCCGTGTCAATCTCACCCTCACCATCACATCAGAGTCACACCCTAACTCCAAACGTAGTCCCGTATGTTCCATACACCTCAGTGAAAACCAACCTTCTCTCTACTGCTGGTCATTTGACATGACCACACAACATCTCAATTGACATCTTCCATGCTTCACCTTAATCCTGAATTACAATCATACTCTCTAACTCACATCAGAGCTGGGCCCTAATGCTAACCATAATCCAAACTCCTCGTTCATGTTAAAGAACTAGTATCCATTAACCTAGCCCTAGCCCATGGATCTGAATCATCACCATCACCATCGATGTCACTGAGAATTAACCATAAACCGGATCTTCAATCTCGTACTCACCCTCACATCAGAGACAGACCCTAACTCTAATTGTAACCCTATCTTCGCCATAAACCTAAACAAACACCCAACCCTAACCCTAGTCTTTGTCCCTGGACATTGTCCCTCAGCGTCACCACTGACTTCACCGAAGGTTCGCTTTATCCATGGATTTAAATCTTGTCTTCGTAATCACTTCAGAGACAGACTCTAACTCTCACCATACATTTACCCTCAATGTTCACCATTTCGTACACCTAATACGATACCCTGCCCACGTCCTTCGCTCTGACCCCTCACCACAAACACCACCATCAAGCATGTCTATCAAAAAGAGTGAATATCATTCTCACAATCACCCTCACTTTAGAGCTGGATCCTGACTCTAACCATATCCCTATCCTCCATGCACAGTTAAACCAACACCGAAACCTAACCCTAGCTTGGCTCCTGGACCTGAAACCGCACAATCACCAACGATGTCACCCAGAATTCTCCGTAAACCCGATGTTCAATCTCGTCCTCAACCGCACTACAGAGCCAGATCATAAGCCTAAATGAAACCATATAGTCCCTGTACACCTTACCAAACACCTAACCCTACCCCTAGCCCTAGCCCATGGACCTAATACCTCACAATCACCATTGACATCACCCAGGCTTCAGCGTAAACCTGATGTTCAATCTCGTCCTGATCCTCACGTCAGAGCCCAATCCGAACCCTTCCCATAACAATATCTCCCCCGTACACCTTGCCAAACACTTAACCCTGAACCTAGCCTTGTTTCCTTGACTTACCCCTCACTGTCACCATCAGCGTCCCCCATGCCTCACTGTAAAACTCCTCCTCAGTGTACCCCTTCACCTCACATCAGAGCTGGATCCTAAGCATAACGATAACCCTCTCCTCCCAGTACAACTTACAGAACACCAAACCCTAACCCTAACCTTGTTCACTGACCAAAACCCTCACCGTCAAAATCGACATCTAACACACCTCACAGTAAACGTCAAGAACAATCTCACCCTTGGGCTCACATCAGAGCTACATCCTAACTTTAAACATAGTCCTGTATGTCCCGTAAAACTTTGCGAACACCAACCCTAACTCGAGTGCTGATCACTAGACCTGACCCCTCAGCATCATATTTGACATCATCCACGCTTCACCTTAAACCTGAATTACAATCATACTCTCTACTTCACATCACACCAGACCCAAATTCTAACTGTAATCTAAACTCCCCATTCGCCTTAAAGAACTACCAACTATAATACTAGCCCTAGCCCATGGATCTAACCTACACCGCCACCTTCGATGTCAACACATGCTTCACCGGTAACTTAAACTTCCATCTCGTCCTTACCCTCATATAAGAGACAGACCCTAAATCAAATCGTAACCCTAACTTCCCCATAAAACTTAAGTTACACCCAAGCCTAACACTAGCCCTTGTCCGTGGACATTGCCCCTCACCATCACCATTGACAACACACAAGGTTCCCTTTAAACATGGATTTAAATCTGGCCCCCTACTCACATCAGAGACAGTCCCAAACTCAAAATGTAACCCTCTCCTCACTGTTCACCGTTCGTACACCTGACCCAAAACCCTGCCCAGTTTCTTCGACCTGACCCCTCACCACCGACAGCACCATGACTCATGTCTAACAAAAATCATGAAGGTCTGTATCGAAAATGACATCAGGTCAGAGCTGGATCCTGATTCCTACCATACCCCAATCCTCCACGTACAGCGAACTGAACACCGACACCTAAACCTAGACCTGGCCCCTGGACCTGAAACCTCATCGTCACCAATGACATCACCCACGTCCAGCGCAAACCTGATGTTCAATCACTTCCTCATCCACACATCAGAGCCTGATCCTAATCCTTCCCATAACCATATCTTCCCTGTACACCTTACCAAACACCTATCCCTAACCCTAACCTTGTTTCCTGGTTGAATCCTCACTGACAAAATCGACATCCCCCATGCCTCACTGTAAACCTCCACCTCAATGTCGTCCATGCCATCACGTCAGAGCCAGGTCCTAACTCTAAACATAGTCCTATACGTCTGGTACACCTTAGCAAACACAAACCCTAACTGTAGCCCAGGTCTCTTGACCTGACACAACATCACAATTGACATCATTCACGCTTCACCTCAACTCTGAATTACAATCGTACTCTCTAACTCACATCACAGGTGAAACCAAACTCTAACCATAATCTAAACTCCCCATTTGCCTTAAAGAAATCGCAACCCAAATCCTAGCACTAGCCCATGGACCAAACCCTCACTGGCACCTTCGACGTCACCCAGGCTTCACCGTAACCTTGAACTGCAATCTCGTACTCACCCTCACATCAGAGACAGATGCAAACACTGATAGTAACCCTACACTCCCCATTAACCTTAATGAACATGCAACCCTAAAGCAAGCACTTGTCCCTGGACCTTAACCCTTAGAGTCACCATTGACACCACTGAAGGTTATCTTTAAAAATGGATTTAAATCTTGTCCTCACAGTCACATCAGAGACAGTCTCTAACTCTACCTGCAAACCTACCCTCACTGTACACCATTCCATACACCTGATCTGAAACCCTGCCCAGGTCTTCCAACGTGACCCCTCACCACCACCATCACCATCACTCATGTCTAAGAAACATCATGAAAGTCTATCTCGCAATCACCCTCACAATCAGAGCTGGATCCTGACTCTAACCATATCCCTATCCTCCACTTACAGCTAAACCACCACTTAAACTTAACCCTGGACTGCAACCAGGACCTGAAACCTCACTGTCACCATCGATGTTACCCATGCTTCACCATAAACCTGATGTTCAATCTCGTCCTCACCCTCACAACAGAGCCGGATTGTTAGCCTAAACAAAACCATGTGCTCCCTGTACACCTTTCCGAACACGTAACCCTAACCCTAGACCTAGCCAATGGAACTGAACCCTGACAGTCACCATCGACATCACCCAGGCTTCAGCGTAAACCTGATGTTCAATCTCTTCCTCATCCTCACATCAGAGCCCAATTCTAACCCTTCCCATAACCGTATCTTCCCTGTACACCTTACCAAACACCTAACCCTAACCCTAGCCCTAGCCCATGGAATTGAACCTTGACGGTCACCATCGACATCACCCAGGCTTCAGCGTAAACCCGATGTGCAATCCCATCCTCATCCTCACATCAGAGCCCGACTCAAACCCTTCCCATAACCGTATCTTCCCTGTACACCTTACCAAACACCTAACCCTAACCCTAGCCTTGTTCCCTGGACTTACCCCTCACCATCACCATCAATGTCCCCTACGCTTCAATGAAAACCTCGACCTCAATCTATCCCTCAACATCACATCAGAGGTGAATCCTAAGCAAAATGATAAACCAATCCTCCCTGTACACATTACAGGACACCTAACCCTAAACCTAACCTTGTTCACTGGCCTGTACCCTCTCTGTTAAAATCGACATCTCCCATGCGTCACTGTAAACCTCCGTGTCAATCTCACCCTCACCATCACATCAGAGTCACACCCTAACTCCAAACGTAGTCCCGTATGTTCCATACACCTCAGTGAAAACCAACCTTCTCTCTACTGCTGGTCATTTGACATGACCACACAACATCTCAATTGACATCTTCCATGCTTCACCTTAATCCTGAATTACAATCATACTCTCTAACTCACATCAGAGCTGGGCCCTAATGCTAACCATAATCCAAACTCCTCGTTCATGTTAAAGAACTAGTATCCATTAACCTAGCCCTAGCCCATGGATCTGAATCATCACCATCACCATCGATGTCACTGAGAATTAACCATAAACCGAATCTTCAATCTCGTACTCACCCTCACATCAGAGACAGACCCTAACTCTAATTGTAACCCTATCTTCGCCATAAACCTAAACAAACACCCAACCCTAACCCTAGTCTTTGTCCCTGGACATTGTCCCTCAGCGTCACCACTGACTTCACCGAAGGTTCGCTTTATCCATGGATTTAAATCTTGTCTTCGTAATCACTTCAGAGACAGACTCTAACTCTCACCATACATTTACCCTCAATGTTCACCATTTCGTACACCTAATACGATACCCTGCCCACGTCCTTCGCTCTGACCCCTCACCACAAACACCACCATCAAGCATGTCTATCAAAAAGAGTGAATATCATTCTCACAATCACCCTCACTTTAGAGCTGGATCCTGACACTAACCATATCCCTATCCTCCATGCACAGTTAAACCAACACCGAAACCTAACCCTAGCTTGGCTCCTGGACCTGAAACCGCACAATCACCAACGATGTCACCCAGAATTCTCCGTAAACCCGATGTTCAATCTCGTCCTCAAACGCACTACAGAGCCAGATCATAAGCCTAAATGAAACCATATAGTCCCTGTACACCTTACCAAACACCTAACCCTACCCCTAGCCCTAGCCCATGGACCTAATACCTCACAATCACCATTGACATCACCCAGGCTTCAGCGTAAACCTGATGTTCAATCTCGTCCTGATCCTCACGTCAGAGCCCAATCCGAACCCTTCCCATAACAATATCTCCCCCGTACACCTTGCCAAACACTTAACCCTGAACCTAGCCTTGTTTCCTTGACTTACCCCTCACTGTCACCATCAGCGTCCCCCATGCCTCACTGTAAAACTCCTCGTCAGTGTACCCCTTCACCTCACATCAGAGCTGGATCCTAAGCATAACGATAACCCTCTCCTCCCAGTACAACTTACAGAACACCAAACCCTAACCCTAACCTTGTTCACTGACCAAAACCCTCACCGTCAAAATCGACATCTAACACACCTCACAGTAAACGTCAAGAACAATCTCACCCTTGGGCTCACATCAGAGCTACATCCTAACTTTAAACATAGTCCTGTATGTCCCGTAAAACTTTGCGAACACCAACCCTAACTCGAGTGCTGATCACTAGACCTGACCCCTCAGCATCATATTTGACATCATCCACGCTTCACCTTAAACCTGAATTACAATCATACTCTCTACTTCACATCACACCAGACCCAAATTCTAACTGTAATCTAAACTCCCCATTCGCCTTAAAGAACTACCAACTATAATACTAGCCCTAGCCCATGGATCTAACCTACACCGCCACCTTCGATGTCAACACATGCTTCACCGGTAACTTAAACTTCCATCTCGTCCTTACCCTCATATAAGAGACAGACCCTAAATCAAATCGTAACCCTAACTTCCCCATAAAACTTAAGTTACACCCAAGCCTAACACTAGCCCTTGTCCGTGGACATTGCCCCTCACCATCACCATTGACAACACACAAGGTTCCCTTTAAACATGGATTTAAATCTGGCCCCCTACTCACATCAGAGACAGTCCCAAACTCAAAATGTAACCCTCTCCTCACTGTTCACCGTTCGTACACCTGACCCAAAACCCTGCCCAGTTTCTTCAACCTGACCCCTCACCACCGACAGCACCATGACTCATGTCTAACAAAAATCATGAAGGTCTGTATCGAAAATGACATCAGGTCAGAGCTGGATCCTGATTCCTACCATACCCCAATCCTCCACGTACAGCGAACTGAACACCGACACCTAAACCTAGACCTGGCCCCTGGACCTGAAACCTCATCGTCACCAATGACATCACCCACGTTCAGCGCAAACCTGATGTTCAATCACTTCCTCATCCACACATCAGAGCCTGATCCTAATCCTTCCCATAACCATATCTTCCCTGTACACCTTACCAAGCACCTATCCCTAACCCTAACCTTGTTTCCTGGTTGAATCCTCACTGACAAAATCGACATCCCCCATGCCTCACTGTAAACCTCCACCTCAATGTCGTCCATGCCATCACGTCAGAGCCAGATCCTAACTCTAAACATAGTCCTATACGTCTGGTACACCTTAGCAAACACAAACCCTAACTGTAGCCCAGGTCTCTTGACCTGACACAACATCACAATTGACATCATTCACGCTTCACCTCAACTCTGAATTACAATCGTACTCTCTAACTCACATCACAGGTGAAACCAAGCTCTAACCATAATCTAAACTCCCCATTTGCCTTAAAGAAATCGCAACCCAAATCCTAGCACTAGCCCATGGACCAAACCCTCACTGTCACCTTCGACGTCACCCAGGCTTCACCGTAACCTTGAACTGCAATCTCGTACTCACCCTCACATCAGAGACAGATGCAAACACTGATAGTAACCCTACACTCCCCATTAACCTTAATGAACATGCAACCCTAAAGCAAGCACTTGTCCCTGGACCTTAACCCTTAGAGTCACCATTGACACCACTGAAGGTTATCTTTAAAAATGGATTTAAATCTTGTCCTCACAGTCACATCAGAGACAGTCTCTAACTCTACCTGCAAACCTACCCTCACTGTACACCATTCCATACACCTGATCTGAAACCCTGCCCAGGTCTTCCAACGTGACCCCTCACCACCACCATCACCATCACTCATGTCTAAGAAACATCATGAAAGTCTATCTCGCAATCACCCTCACAATCAGAGCTGGATCCTGACTCTAACCATATCCCTATCCTCCACTTACAGCTAAACCACCACTTAAACTTAACCCTGGACTGCAACCAGGACCTGAAACCTCACTGTCACCATCGATGTTACCCATGCTTCACCATAAACCTGATGTTCAATCTCGTCCTCACCCTCACAACAGAGCCGGATTGTTAGCCTAAACAAAACCATGTGCTCCCTGTACACCTTTCCGAACACCTAACCCTAACCCTAGACCTAGCCCATGGAACTGAACCCTGACAGTCACCATCGACATCACCCAGGCTTCAGCGTAAACCTGATGTTCAATCTCTTCCTCATCCTCACATCAGAGCCGAATTCTAACCCTTCCCATAACCGTATCTTCCCTGTACACCTTACCAAACACCTAACCCTAACCCTAGCCCTAGCCCATGGAATTGAACCTTGACGGTCACCATCGACATCACCCAGGCTTCAGCGTAAACCCGATGTGCAATCCCATCCTCATCCTCACATCAGAGCCCGACTCAAACCCTTCCCATAACCGTATCTTCCCTGTACACCTTACCAATCACCTTACCCTAACCCTAGCCTTGTTCCCTGGACTTACCCCTCACCATCACCATCAATGTCCCCTACGCTTCAATGAAAACCTCGACCTCAATCTATCCCTCAACATCACATCAGAGGTGAATCCTAAGCAAAATGATAAACCAATCCTCCCTGTACACATTACAGGACACCTAACCCTAAACCTAACCTTGTTCACTGGCCTGTACCCTCTCTGTTAAAATCGACATCTCCCATGCGTCACTGTAAACCTCCGTGTCAATCTCACCCTCACCATCACATCAGAGTCACACCCTAACTCCAAACGTAGTCCCGTATGTTCCATACACCTCAGTGAAAACCAACCTTCTCTCTACTGCTGGTCATTTGACATGACCACACAACATCTCAATTGACATCTTCCATGCTTCACCTTAATCCTGAATTACAATCATACTCTCTAACTCACATCAGAGCTGGGCCCTAATGCTAACCATAATCCAAACTCCTCGTTCATGTTAAAGAACTAGTATCCATTAACCTAGCCCTAGCCCATGGATCTGAATCATCACCATCACCATCGATGTCACTGAGAATTAACCATAAACTGGATCTTCAATCTCGTACTCACCCTCACATCAGAGACAGACCCTAACTCTAATTGTAACCCTATCTTCGCCATAAACCTAAACAAACACCCAAACCTAACCCTAGTCTTTGTCCCTGGACATTGTCCCTCAGCGTCACCACTGACTTCACCGAAGGTTCGCTTTATCCATGGATTTAAATCTTGTCTTCGTAATCACTTCAGAGACAGACTCTAACTCTCACCATACATTTACCCTCAATGTTCACCATTTCGTACACCTAATACTATACCCTGCCCACGTCCTTCGCTCTGACCCCTCACCACAAACACCACCATCAAGCATGTCTATCAAAAAGAGTGAATATCATTCTCACAATCACCCTCACTTTAGAGCTGGATCCCGACTCTAACCATATCCCTATCCTCCATGCACAGTTAAACCAACACCGAAACCTAACCCTAGCTTGGCTCCTGGACCTGAAACCGCACAATCACCAACGATGTCACCCAGAATTCTCCGTAAACCCGATGTTCAATCTCGTCCTCAACCGCACTACAGAGCCAGATCATAAGCCTAAATGAAACCATATAGTCCCTGTACACCTTACCAAACACCTAACCCTACCCCTAGCCCTAGCCCATGGACCTAATACCTCACAATCACCATTGACATCACCCAGGCTTCAGCGTAAACCTGATGTTCAATCTCGTCCTGATCCTCACGTCAGAGCCCAATCCGAACCCTTCCCATAACAATATCTCCCCCGTACACCTTGCCAAACACTTAACCCTGAACCTAGCCTTGTTTCCTTGACTTACCCCTCTCTGTCACCATTAGCGTCCCCCATGCCTCACTGTAAAACTCCTCCTCAGTGTACCCCTTCACCTCACATCAGAGCTGGATCCTAAGCATAACGATAACCCTCTCCTCCCAGTACAACTTACAGAACACCAAACCCTAACCCTAACCTTGTTCACTGACCAAAACCCTCACCGTCAAAATCGACATCTAACACACCTCACAGTAAACGTCAAGAACAATCTCACCCTTGGGCTCACATCAGAGCTACATCCTAACTTTAAACATAGTCCTGTATGTCCCGTAAAACTTTGCGAACACCAACCCTAACTCGAGTGCTGATCACTAGACCTGACCCCTCAGCATCATATTTGACATCATCCACGCTTCACGTTAAAACTGAATTACAATCATACTCTCTACTTCACATCACACCAGACCCAAATTCTAACTGTAATCTAAACTCCCCATTCGCCTTAAAGAACTACCAACTATAATACTAGCCCTAGCCCATGGATCTAACCTACACCGCCACCTTCGATGTCAACACATGCTTCACCGGTAACTTAAACTTCCATCTCATCCTTACCCTCATATAAGAGACAGACCCTAAATCAAATCGTAACCCTAACTTCCCCATAAAACTTAAGTTACACCCAAGCCTAACACTAGCCCTTGTCCGTGGACATTGCCCCTCACCATCACCATTGACAACCACAAGGTTCCCTTTAAACATGGATTTAAATCTGGCCCCCTACTCACATCAGAGACAGTCCCAAACTCAAAATGTAACCCTATCCTCACTGTTCACCGTTCGTACACCTGAACCAAAACCCTGCCCAGTTTCTTCAACCTGACCCCTCACCACCGACAGCACCATGACTCATGTCTAACAAAAATCATGAAGGTCTGTATCGAAAATGACATCAGGTCAGAGCTGGATCCTGATTCCTACCATACCCCAATCCTCCACGTACAGCGAACTGAACACCGACACCTAAACCTAGACCTGGCCCCTGGACCTGAAACCTCATCGTCACCAATGACATCACCCACGTTCAGCGCAAACCTGATGTTCAATCACTTCCTCATCCACACATCAGAGCCTGATCCTAATCCTTCCCATAACCATATCTTCCCTGTACACCTTACCAAGCACCTATCCCTAACCCTAACCTTGTTTCCTGGTTGAATCCTCACTGACAAAATCGACATCCCCCATGCCTCACTGTAAACCTCCACCTCAATGTCGTCCATGCCATCATGTCAGAGCCAGATCCTAACTCTAAACATAGTCCTATACGTCTGGTACACCTTAGCAAACACAAACCCTAACTGTAGCCCAGGTCTCTTGACCTGACACAACATCACAATTGACATCATTCACGCTTCACCTCAACTCTGAATTACAATCGTACTCTCTAACTCACATCACAGGTGAAACCAAGCTCTAACCATAATCTAAACTCCCCATTTGCCTTAAAGAAATCGCAACCCAAATCCTAGCACTAGCCCATGGACCAAACCCTCACTGTCACCTTCGACGTCACCCAGGCTTCACCGTAACCTTGAACTGCAATCTCGTACTCACCCTCACATCAGAGACAGATGCAAACACTGATAGTAACCCTACACTCCCCATTAACCTTAATGAACATGCAACCCTAAAGCAAGCACTTGTCCCTGGACCTTAACCCTTAGAGTCACCATTGACACCACTGAAGGTTATCTTTAAAAATGGAATTAAATCTTGTCCTCACAGTCACATCAGAGACAGTCTCTAACTCTACCTGCAAACCTACCCTCACTGTACACCATTCCATACACCTGATCTGAAACCCTGCCCAGGTCTTCCAACGTGACCCCTCACCACCACCATCACCATCACTCATGTCTAAGAAACATCATGAAAGTCTATCTCGCAATCACCCTCACAATCAGAGCTGGATCCTGACTCTAACCATATCCCTATCGTCCACTTACAGCTAAACCACCACTTAAACTTAACCCTGGACTGCAACCAGGACCTGAAACCTCACTGTCACCATCGATGTTACCCATGCTTCACCATATTCCTGATGTTCAATCTCGTCCTCACCCTCACAACAGAGCCGGATTGTTAGCCTAAACAAAACCATGTGCTCCCTGTACACCTTTCCGAACACCTAACCCTAACCGTAGACCTAGCCCGTGAAACTGAACCCTGACAGTCACCATCGACATCACCCAGGCTTCAGCGTAAACCTGATGTTCAATCTCTTCCTCATCCTCACATCAGAGCCCAATTCTAACCCTTCCCATAACCGTATCTTCCCTGTATACCTTACCAAACACCTAACCCTAACCCTAGCCCTAGCCCATGGAATTGAACCTTGACGGTCACCATCGACATCACCCAGGCTTCAGCGTAAACCCGATGTGCAATCCCATCCTCATCCTCACATCAGAGCCCGACTCAAACCCTTCCCATAACCGTATCTTCCCTGTACACCTTACCAAACACCTAACCCTAACCCTAGCCTTGTTCCCTGGACTTACCCCTCACCATCACCATCAATGTCTCCTACGCTTCAATGAAAACCTCGACCTCAATCTATCCCTCAACATCACATCAGAGGTGAATCCTAAGCAAAATGATAAACGAATCCTCCCTGTACACATTACAGGACACCTAACCCTAAACCTAACCTTGTTCACTGGCCTGTACCCTCTCTGTTAAAATCGACATCTCCCATGCGTCACTGTAAACCTCCGTGTCAATCTCACCCTCACCATCACATCAGAGTCACACCCTAACTCCAAACGTAGTCCCGTATGTTCCATACACCTCAGTGAAAACCAACCTTCTCTCTACTGCTGGTCATTTGACATGACCACACAACGTCTCAATTGACATCTTCCATGCTTCACCTTAATCCTGAATTACAATCATACTCTCTAACTCACATCAGAGCTGGGCCCTAATGCTAACCATAATCCAAACTCCTCGTTCATGTTAAAGAACTAGTATCCATTAACCTAGCCCTAGCCCATGGATCTGAATCATCACCATCACCATCGATGTCACTGAGAATTAACCATAAACTGGATCTTCAATCTCGTACTCACCCTCACATCAGAGACAGACCCTAACTCTAATTGTAACCCTGTCTTCGCCATAAACCTAAACAAACACCCAACCCTAACCCTAGTCTTTGTCCCTGGACATTGTCCCTCAGCGTCACCACTGACTTCACCGAAGGTTCGCTTTATCCATGGATTTAAATCTTGTCTTCGTAATCACTTCAGAGACAGACTCTAACTCTCACCATACATTTACCCTCAATGTTCACCATTTCGTACACCTAATACGATACCCTGCCCACGTCCTTCGCTCTGACCCCTCACGACAAACACCACCATCAAGCATGTCTATCAAAAAGAGTGAATATCATTCTCACAATCACCCTCACTTTAGAGCTGGATCCTGACTCTAACCATATCCCTATCCTCCATGCACAGTTAAACCAACACCGAAACCTAACCCTAGCTTGGCTCCTGGACCTGAAACCGCACAACCACCAACGATGTCACCCAGAATTCTCCGTCAACCCGATGTTCAATCTCGTCCTCAACCGCACTACAGAGCCAGATCATAAGCCTAAATGAAACCATATAGTCCCTGTACACCTTACCAAACACCTAACCCTACCCCTAGCCCTAGCCCATGGACCTAATACCTCACAATCACCATTGACATCACCCAGGCTTCAGCGTAAACCTGATGTTCAATCTCGTCCTGATCCTCACGTCAGAGCCCAATCCGAACCCTTCCCATAACAATATCTCCCCCGTACACCTTACCAAACACTTAACCCTGAACCTAGCCTTGTTTCCTTGACTTACCCCTCACTGTCACCATCAGCGTCCCCCATGCCTCACTGTAAAACTCCTCCTCAGTGTACCCCTTCACCTCACATCAGAGCTGGATCCTAAGCATAACGACAACCCTCTCCTCCCAGTACAACTTACAGAACACCAAACCCTAACCCTAACCTTGTTCACTGACCAAAACCCTCACCGTCAAAATCGACATCTAACACACCTCACAGTAAACGTCAAGAACAATCTCACCCTTGGGCTCACATCAGAGCTACATCCTAACTTTAAACATAGTCCTGTATGTCCCGTAAAACTTTGCGAACACCAACCCTAACTCGAGTGCTGATCACTAGACCTGACCCCTCAGCATCATATTTGACATCATCCACGCTTCACCTTAAACCTGAATTACAATCATACTCTCTACTTCACATCACACCAGACCCAAATTCTAACTGTAATCTAAACTCCCCATTCGCCTTAAAGAACTACCAACTATAATACTAGCCCTAGCCCATGGATCTAACCTACACCGCCACCTTCGATGTCAACACATGCTTCACCGGTAACTTAAACTTCCATCTCGTCCTTACCCTCATATAAGAGACAGACCCTAAATCAAGTCGTAACCATAACTTCCCCATAAAACTTAAGGTACACCCAAGCCTAACACTAGCCCTTGACCGTGGACATTGCCCCTCACCATCACCATTGACAACACACAAGGTTCCCTTTAAACATGGATTTAAATCTGGCCCCCTACTCACATCAGAGACAGTTCCAAACTCAAAATGTAACCCTATCCTCACTGTTCACCGTTCGTACACCTGAACCAAAACCCTGCCCAGTTTCTTCAACCTGACCCCTCACCACCGACAGCACCATGACTCATGTCTAACAAAAATCATGAAGGTCTGTATCGAAAATGACATCAGGTCAGAGCTGGATCCTGATTCCTACCATACCCCAATCCTCCACGTACAGCGAACTGAACACCGACACCTAAACCTAGACCTGGCCCCTGGACCTGAAACCTCATCGTCACCAATGACATCACCCACGTTCAGCGCAAACCTGATGTTCAATCACTTCCTCATTCACACATCAGAGCCTGATCCTAATCCTTCCCATAACCATATCTTCCCTGTACACCTTACCAAACACCTATCCCTAACCCTAACCTTGTTTCCTGGTTGAATCCTCACTGACAAAATCGACATCCCCCATGCCTCACTGTAAACCTCCACCTCAATGTCGTCCATGCCATCACGTCAGAGCCAGATCCTAACTCTAAACATAGTCCTGTACGTCTGGTACACCTTAGCAAACACAAACCCTAACTGTAGCCCAGGTCTCTTGACCTGACACAACATCACAATTGACATCATTCACGCTTCACCTCAACTCTGAATTACAATCGTACTCTCTAACTCACATCACAGGTGAAACCAAGCTCTAACCATAATCTAAACTCCCCATTTGCCTTAAAGAAATCGCAACCCAAATCCTAGCACTAGCCCATGGACCAAACCCTCACTGTCACCTTCGACGTCACCCAGGCTTCACCGTAACCTTGAACTGCCATCTCGTACTCACCCTCACATCAGAGACAGATGCAAACACTGATAGTAACCCTACACTCCCCATTAACCTTAATGAACATGCAACCCTAAAGCAAGCACTTGTCCCTGGACCTTAACCCTTAGAGTCACCATTGACACCACTGAAGGTTATCTTTAAAAATGGATTTAAATCTTGTCCTCACAGTCACATCAGAGACAGTCTCTAACTCTACCTGCAAACCTACCCTCACTGTACACCATTCCATACACCTGATCTGAAACCCTGCCCAGGTCTTCCACCGTGACCCCTCACCACCACCATCACCATCACTCATGTCTAAGAAACATCATGAAAGTCTATCTCGCAATCACCCTCACAATCAGAGCTGGATCCTGACTCTAACCATATCCCTACCCTCCACTTACAGCTAAACCACCACTTAAACTTAACCCTGGACTGCAACCAGGACCTGAAACCTCACTGTCACCATCCATGTTACCCATGCTTCACCATAAACCTGATGTTCAATCTCGTCCTCACCCTCACAACAGAGCCGGATTGTTAGCCTAAACAAAACCATGTGCTCCCTGTACACCTTTCCGAACACCTAACCCTAACCCTAGACCTAGCCCATGGAACTGAACCCTGACAGTCACCATCGACATCACCCAGGCTTCAGCGTAAACCTGATGTTCAATCTCTTCCTCATCCTCACATCAGAGCCCAATTCTAACCCTTCCCATAACCGTATCTTCCCTGTACACCTTACCAAACACCTAACCCGAACCCTAGCCTTGTTCCCTGGACTTACCCCTCACCATCACAATCAATGTCCCCTACGCTTCAATGAAAACCTCGACTTCAATCTATCCCTCAACATCACATCAGAGGTGAATCCTAAGCAAAATGATAAACCAATCCTCCCTGTACACATTACAGGACACCTAACCCTAAACCTAACCTTGTTCACTGGCCTGTACCCTCTCTGTTAAAATCGACATCTCCCATGCGTCACTGTAAACCTCCGTGTCAATCTCACCCTCACCATCACATCAGAGTCACAGCCTAACTCCAAACGTAGTCCCGTATGTTCCATACACCTCAGTGAAAACCAACCTTCTCTCTACTGCTGGTCATTTGACATGACCACACAACATCTCAATTGACATCTTCCATGCTTCACCTTAATCCTGAATTACAATCATACTCTCTAACTCACATCAGAGCTGGGCCCTAATGCTAACCATAATCCAAACTCCTCGTTCATGTTAAAGAACTAGTATCCATTAACCTAGCCCTAGCCCATGGATCTGAATCATCACCATCACCATCGATGTCACTGAGAATTAACCATAAACTGGATCTTCAATCTCGTACTCACCCTCACATCAGAGACAGACCCTAACTCTAATTGTAACCCTATCTTCGCCATAAACCTAAACAAACACCCAACCCTAACCCTAGTCTTTGTCCCTGGACATTGTCCCTCAGCGTCACCACTGACTTCACCGAAGGTTCGCTTTATCCATGGATTTAAATCTTGTCTTCGTAATCACTTCAGAGACAGACTCTAACTCTCACCATACATTTACCCTCAATGTTCACCATTTCGTACACCTAATACGATACCCTGCCCACGTCCTTCGCTCTGACCCCTCACCACAAACACCACCATCAAGCATGTCTATCAAAAAGAGTGAATATCATTCTCACAATCACCCTCACTTTAGAGCTGGATCCTGACTCTAACCATATCCCTATCCTCCATGCACAGTTAAACCAACACCGAAACCTAACCCTAGCTTGGCTCCTGGACCTGAAACCGCAGAATCACCAACGATGTCACCCAGAATTCTCCGTAAACCCGATGTTCAATCTCGTCCTCAACCGCACTACAGAGCCAGATCATAAGCCTAAATGAAACCATACAGTCCCTGTTCACCTTACCAAACACCTAACCCTACCCCTAGCCCTAGCCCATGGACCTAATACCTCACAATCACCATTGACATCACCCAGGCTTCAGCGTAAACCTGATGTTCAATCTCGTCCTGATCCTCACGTCAGAGCCCAATCCGAACCCTTCCCATAACAATATCTCCCCCGTACACCTTGCCAAACACTTAACCCTGAACCTAGCCTTGTTTCCTTGACTTACCCCTCACTGTCACCATCAGCGTCCCCCATGCCTCACTGTAAAACTCCTCCTCAGTGTACCCCTTCACCTCACATCAGAGCTGGATCCTAAGCATAACGATAACCCTCTCCTCCCAGTACAACTTACAGAACACCAAACCCTAACCCTAACCTTGTTCACTGACCAAAACCCTCACCGTCAAAATCGACATCTAACACACCTCACAGTAAACGTCAAGAACAATCTCACCCTTGGGATCACATCAGAGCTACATCCTAACTTTAAACATAGTCCTGTATGTCCCGTAAAACTTTGCGAACACCAACCCTAACTCGAGTGCTGATCACTAGACCTGACCCCTCAGCATCATATTTCACATCATCCACGCTTCACCTTAAACCTGAATTACAATCATACTCTATACTTCACATCACACCAGACCCAAATTCTAACTGTAATCTAAACTCCCCATTCGCCTTAAAGAACTACCAACTATAATACTAGCCCTAGCCCATGGATCTAACCTACACCGCCACCTTCGAGGTCAACACATGCTTCACCGGTAACTTAAACTTCCATCTCGTCCTTACCCTCATATAAGAGACAGACCCTAAATCAAATCGTAACCCTAACTTCCCCATAAAACTTAAGTTACACCCAAGCCTAACACTAGCCCTTGTCCGTGGACATTGCCCCTCACCATCACCATTAACAACACACAAGGTTTCCTTTAAACATGGATTTAAATCTGGCCCCCTACTCATATCAGAGACAGTCCCAAACTCAAAATGTAACCCTCTCCTCACTGTTCACCGTTCGTACACCTGACCCAAAACCCTGCCCAGTTTCTTCAACCTGACCACTCACCACCGACAGCACCATGACTCATGTCTAACAAAAATCATGAAGGTCTGTATCGAAAATGACATCAGGTCAGAGCTGGATCCTGATTCCTACCATACCCCAATCCTCCACGTACAGCGAACTGAACACCGACACCTAAACCTAGACCTGGCCCCTGGACCTGAAACCTCATCGTCACCAATGACATCACCCACGTTCAGCGCAAACCTGATGTTCAATCACTTCCTCATCCACACATCAGAGCCTGATCCTAATCCTTCCCATAACCATATCTTCCCTGTACACCTTACCAAGCACCTATCCCTAACCCTAACCTTGTTTCCTGGTTGAATCCTCACTGACAAAATCGACATCCCCCATGCCTCACTGTAAACCTCCACCTCAATGTCGTCCATGCCGTCACGTCAGAGCCAGATCCTAACTCTAAACATAGTCCTATACGTCTGGTACACCTTAGCAAACACAAACCCTAACTGTAGCCCAGGTCTCTTGACCTGACACAACATCACAATTGACATCATTCACGCTTCACCTCAACTCTGAATTACAATCGTACTCTCTAACTCACATCACAGGTGAAACCAAGCTCTAACCATAATCTAAACTCCCCATTTGCCTTAAAGAAATCGCAACCCAAATCCTAGCACTAGCCCATGGACCAAACCCTCACTGTCACCTTCGACGTCACCCAGGCTTCACCGTAACCTTGAACTGCCATCTCGTACTCACCCTCACATCAGAGACAGATGCAAACACTGATAGTAACCCTACACTCCCCATTAACCTTAATGAACATGCAACCCTAAAGCAAGCACTTGTCCCTGGACCTTAACCCTTAGAGTCACCATTGACACCACTGAAGGTTATCTTTAAAAATGGATTTAAATCTTGTCCTCACAGTCACATCAGAGACAGTCTCTAACTCTACCTGCAAACCTACCCTCACTGTACACCATTCCATACACCTGATCTGAAACCCTGCCCAGGTCTTCCAACGTGACCCCTCACCACCACCATCACCATCACTCATGTCTAAGAAACATCATGAAAGTCTATCTCGCAATCACCCTCACAATCAGAGCTGGATCCTGACTCTAACCATATCCCTATCCTCCACTTACAGCTAAACCACCACTTAAACTTAACCCTGGACTGCAACCAGGACCTGAAACCTCACTGTCACCATCGATGTTACCCATGCTTCACCATAAACCTGATGTTCAATCTCGTCCTCACCCTCACAACAGAGCCGGATTGTTAGCCTAAACAAAACCATGTGCTCCCTGTACACCTTTCCGAACACCTAACCCTAACCCTAGACCTAGCCCATGGAACTCAACCCTGACAGTCACCATCGACATCACCCAGGCTTCAGCGTAAACCTGATGTTCAATCTCTTCCTCATCCTCACATCAGAGCCCAATTCTAACCCTTCCCATAACCGTATCTTCCCTGTACACCTTACCAAACACCTAACCCTAACCCTAGCCCTAGCCCATGGAATTGAACCTTGACGGTCACCATCGACATCACCCAGGCTTCAGCGTAAACCCGATGTGCAATCCCATCCTCATCCTCACATCAGAGCCCGACTCAAACCCTTCCCATAACCGTATCTTCCCTGTACACCTTACCAAACACCTAACCCTAACCCTAGCCTTGTTCCCTGGACTTACCCCTCACCATCACCATCAATGTCCCCTACGCTTCAATGAAAACCTCGACCTCAATCTATCCCTCAACATCACATCAGAGGTGAATCCTAAGCCAAATGATAAACCAATCCTCCCTGTACACATTACAGGACACCTAACCCTAAACCTAACCTTGTTCACTGGCCTGTACCCTCTCTGTTAAAAATCGACATCTCCCATGCGTCACTGTAAACCTCCGTGTCAATCTCACCCTCACCATCACATCAGAGTCACACCCTAACTCCAAACGTAGTCCCGTATGTTCCATACACCTCAGTGAAAACCAACCTTCTCTCTACTGCTGGTCATTTGACATGACCACACAACATCTCAATTGACATCTTCCATGCTTCACCTTAATCCTGAATTACAATCATACTCTCTAACTCACATCAGAGCTGGGCCCTAATGCTAACCATAATCCAAACTCCTCGTTCATGTTAAAGAACTAGTATCCATTAACCTAGCCCTAGCCCATGGATCTGAATCATCACCATCACCATCGATGTCACTGAGAATTAACCATAAACCGGATCTTCAATCTCGTACTCACCCTCACATCAGAGACAGACCCTAACTCTAATTGTAACCCTATCTTCGCCATAAACCTAAACAAACACCCAACCCTAACCCTAGTCTTTGTCCCTGGACATTGTCCCTCAGCGTCACCACTGACTTCACCGAAGGTTCGCTTTATCCATGGATTTAAATCTTGTCTTCGTAATCACTTCAGAGACAGACTCTAACTCTCACCATACATTTACCCTCAATGTTCACCATTTCGTACACCTAATACGATACCCTGCCCACGTCCTTCGCTCTGACCCCTCACCACAAACACCACCATCAAGCATGTCTATCAAAAAGAGTGAATATCATTCTCACAATCACCCTCACTTTAGAGCTGGATCCTGACTCTAACCATATCCCTATCCTCCATGCACAGTTAAACCAACACCGAAACCTAACCCTAGCTTGGCTCCTGGACCTGAAACCGCACAATCACCAACGATGTCACCCAGAATTCTCCGTAAACCCGATGTTCAATCTCGTCCTCAACCGCACTACAGAGCCAGATCATAAGCCTAAATGAAACCATATAGTCCCTGTACACCTTACCAAACACCTAACCCTACCCCTAGCCCTAGCCCATGGACCTAATACCTCACAATCACCATTGACATCACCCAGGCTTCAGCGTAAACCTGATGTTCAATCTCGTCCTGATCCTCACGTCAGAGCCCAATCCGAACCCTTCCCATAACAATATCTCCCCCGTACACCTTGCCAAACACTTAACCCTGAACCTAGCCTTGTTTCCTTGACTTACCCCTCACTGTCACCATCAGCGTCCCCCATGCCTCACTGTAAAACTCCTCCTCAGTGTACCCCTTCACCTCACATCAGAGCTGGATCCTAAGCATAACGATAACCCTCTCCTCCCAGTACAACTTACAGAACACCAAACCCTAACCCTAACCTTGTTCACTGACCAAAACCCTCACCGTCAAAATCGACATCTAACACACCTCACAGTAAACGTCAAGAACAATCTCACCCTTGGGCTCACATCAGAGCTACATCCTAACTTTAAACATAGTCCTGTATGTCCCGTAAAACTTTGCGAACACCAACCCTAACTCGAGTGCTGATCACTAGACCTGACCCCTCAGCATCATATTTGACATCATCCACGCTTCACCTTAAACCTGAATTACAATCATACTCTCTACTTCACATCACACCAGACCCAAATTCTAACTGTAATCTAAACTCCCCATTCGCCTTAAAGAACTACCAACTATAATACTAGCCCTAGCCCATGGATCTAACCTACACCGCCACCTTCGATGTCAACACATGCTTCACCGGTAACTTAAACTTCCATCTCGTCCTTACCCTCATATAAGAGACAGACCCTAAATCAAATCGTAACCCTAACTTCCCCATAAAACTTAAGTTACACCCAAGCCTAACACTAGCCCTTGTCCGTGGACATTGCCCCTCACCATCACCATTGACAACACACAAGTTTCCCTTTAAACATGGATTTAAATGTGGCCCCCTACTCACATCAGAGACAGTCCCAAACTCAAAATGTAACCCTATCCTCACTGTTCACCGTTCGTACACCTGACCCAAAACCCTGCCCAGTTTCTTCAACCTGACCCCTCACCACCGACAGCACCATGACTCATGTCTAACAAAAATCATGAAGGTCTGTATCGAAAATGACATCAGGTCAGAGCTGGATCCTGATTCCTACCATACCCCAATCCTCCACGTACAGCGAACTGAACACCGACACCTAAACCTAGACCTGGCCCCTGGACCTGAAACCTCATCGTCACCAATGACATCACCCACGTTCAGCGCAAACCTGATGTTCAATCACTTCCTCATCCACACATCAGAGCCTGATCCTAATCCTTCCCATAACCATATCTTCCCTGTACACCTTACCAAACACCTATCCCTAACCCTAACCTTGTTTCCTGGTTGAATCCTCACTGACAAAATCGACATCCCCCATGCCTCACTGTAAACCTCCACCTCAATGTCGTCCATGCCATCACGTCAGAGCCAGATCCTAACTCTAAACATAGTCCTATACGTCTGGTACACCTTAGCAAACACAAACCCTAACTGTAGCCCAGGTCTCTTGACCTGACACAACATCACAATTGACATCATTCACGCTTCACCTCAACTCTGAATTACAATCGTACTCTCTAACTCACATCACAGGTGAAACCAAGCTCTAACCATAATCTAAACTCCCCATTTGCCTTAAAGAAATCGCAACCCAAATCCTAGCACTAGCCCATGGACCAAACCCTCACTGTCACCTTCGACGTCACCCAGGCTTCACCGTAACCTTGAACTGCAATCTCGTACTCACCCTCACATCAGAGACAGATGCAAACACTGATAGTAACCCTACACTCCCCATTAACCTTAATGAACATGCAACCCTAAAGCAAGCACTTGTCCCTGGACCTTATCCCTTAGAGTCACCATTGACACCACTGAAGGTTATCTTTAAAAATGGATTTAAATCTTGTCCTCACAGTCACATCAGAGACAGTCTCTAACTCTACCTGCAAACCTACCCTCACTGTACACCATTCCATACACCTGATCTGAAACCCTGCCCAGGTCTTCCAACGTGACCCCTCACCACCACCATCACCATCACTCATGTCTAAGAAACATCATGAAAGTCTATCTCGCAATCACCCTCACAATCAGAGCTGGATCCTGACTCTAACCATATCCCTATCCTCCACTTACAGCTAAACCACCACTTAAACTTAACCCTGGACTGCAACCAGGACCTGAAACCTCACTGTCACCATCGATGTTACCCATGCTTCACCATAATCCTGATGTTCAATCTCGTCCTCACCCTCACAACAGAGCCGGATTGTTAGCCTAAACAAAACCATGTGCTCCCTGTACACCTTTCCGAACACCTAACCCTAACCCTAGACCTAGCCCATGGAACTGAACCCTGACAGTCACCATCGACATCACCCAGGCTTCAGCGTAAACCTGATGTTCAATCTCTTCCTCATCCTCACATCAGAGCCCAATTCTAACCCTTCCCATAACCGTATCTTCCCTGTACACCTTACCAAACACCTAACCCTATCCCTAGCCCTAGCCCATGGAATTGAACCTTGACGGTCACCATCGACATCACCCAGGCTTCAGCGTAAACCCGATGTGCAATCCCATCCTCATCCTCACATCAGAGCCCGACTCAAACCCTTCCCATAACCGTATCTTCCCTGTACACCTTACCAAACACCTAACCCTAACCCTAGCCTTGTTCCCTGGACTTACCCCTCACCATCACCATCAATGTCCCCTACGCTTCAATGAAAACCTCGACCTCAATCTATCCCTCAACATCACATCAGAGGTGAATCCTAAGCAAAATGATAAACCAATCCTCCCTGTACACATTACAGGACACCTAACCCTAAACCTAACCTTGTTCACTGGCCTGTACCCTCTCTGTTAAAATCGACATCTCCCATGCGTCACTGTAAACCTCCGTGTCAATCTCACCCTCACCATCACATCAGAGTCACACCCTAACTCCAAACGTAGTCCCGTATGTTCCATACACCTCAGTGAAAACCAACCTTCTCTCTACTGCTGGTCATTTGACATGACCACACAACATCTCAATTGACATCTTCCATGCTTCACCTTAATCCTGAATTACAATCATACTCTCTAACTCACATCAGAGCTGGGCCCTAATGCTAACCATAATCCAAACTCCTCGTTCATGTTAAAGAACTAGTATCCATTAACCTAGCCCTAGCCCATGGATCTGAATCATCACCATCACCATCGATGTCACTGAGAATTAACCATAAACCGAATCTTCAATCTCGTACTCACCCTCACATCAGAGACAGACCCTAACTCTAATTGTAACCCTATCTTCGCCATAAACCTAAACAAACACCCAACCCTAACCCTAGTCTTTGTCCCTGGACATTGTCCCTCAGCGTCACCACAGACTTCACCGAAGGTTCGCTTTATCCATGGATTTAAATCTTGTCTTCGTAATCACTTCAGAGACAGACTCTAACTCTCACCATACATTTACCCTCAATGTTCACCATTTCGTACACCTAATACGATACCCTGCCCACGTCCTTCGCTCTGACCCCTCACCACAAACACCACCATCAAGCATGTCTATCAAAAAGAGTGAATATCATTCTCACAATCACCCTCACTTTAGAGCTGGATCCTGACTCTAACCATATCCCTATCCTCCATGCACAGTTAAACCAACACCGAAACCTAACCCTAGCTTGGCTCCTGGACCTGAAACCGCACAATCACCAACGATGTCACACAGAATTCTCCGTAAACCCGATGTTCAATCTCGTCCTCAACCGCACTACAGAGCCAGATCATAAGCCTAAATGAAACCATATAGTCCCTGTACACCTTACCAAACACCTAACCCTACCCCTAGCCCTAGCCCATGGACCTAATACCTCACAATCACCATTGACATCACCCAGGCTTCAGCGTAAACCTGATGTTCAATCTCGTCCTGATCCTCACGTCAGAGCCCAATCCGAACCCTTCCCATAACAATATCTCCCCCGTACACCTTGCCAAACACTTAACCCTGAACCTAGCCTTGTTTCCTTGACTTACCCCTCACTGTCACCATCAGCGTCCCCCATGCCTCACTGTAAAACTCCTCCTCAGTGTACCCCTTCACCTCACATCAGAGCTGGATCCTAAGCATAACGATAACCCTCTCCTCCCAGTACAACTTACAGAACACCAAACCCTAACCCTAACCTTGTTCACTGACCAAAACCCTCACCGTCAAAATCGACATCTAACACACCTCACAGTAAACGTCAAGAACAATCTCACCCTTGGGCTCACATCAGAGCTACATCCTAACTTTAAACATAGTCCTGTATGTCCCGTAAAACTTTGCGAACACCAACCCTAACTCGAGTGCTGATCACTAGACCTGACCCCTCAGCATCATATTTGACATCATCCACGCTTCACCTTAAACCTGAATTACAATAATACTCTCTACTTCACATCACACCAGACCCAAATTCTAACTGTAATCTAAACTCCCCATTCGCCTTAAAGAACTACCAACTATAATACTAGCCCTAGCCCATGGATCTAACCTACACCGCCACCTTCGATGTCAACACATGCTTCACCGGTAACTTAAACTTCCATCTCGTCCTTACCCTCATATAAGAGACAGACCCTAAATCAAATCGTAACCCTAACTTCCCCATAAAACTTAAGTTACACCCAAGCCTAACACTAGCCCTTGTCCGTGGACATTGCCCCTCACCATCACCATTGACAACACACAAGGTTCCCTTTAAACATGGATTTAAATCTGGCCCCCTACTCACATCAGAGACAGTCCCAAACTCAAAATGTAACCCTATCCTCACTGTTCACCGTTCGTACACCTGACCCAAAACCCTGCCCAGTTTCTTCGACCTGACCCCTCACCACAGACAGCACCATGACTCATGTCTAACAAAAATCATGAAGGTCTGTATCGAAAATGACATCAGGTCAGAGCTGGATCCTGATTCCTACCATACCCCAATCCTCCACGTACAGCGAACTGAACACCGACACCTAAACCTAGACCTGGCCCCTGGACCTGAAACCTCATCGTCACCAATGACATCACCCACGTTCAGCGCAAACCTGATGTTCAATCACTTCCTCATCCACACATCAGAGCCTGATCCTAATCCTTCCCATAACCATATCTTCCCTGTACACCTTACCAAACACCTATCCCTAACCCTAACCTTGTTTCCTGGTTGAATCCTCACTGACAAAATCGACATCCCCCATGCCTCACTGTAAACCTCCACCTCAATGTCGTCCATGCCATCACGTCAGAGCCAGATCCTAACTCTAAACATAGTCCTATACGTCTGGTACACCTTAGCAAACACAAACCCTAACTGTAGCCCAGGTCTCTTGACCTGACACAACATCACAATTGACATCATTCACGCTTCACCTCAACTCTGAATTACAATCGTACTCTCTAACTCACATCACAGGTGAAACCAAGCTCTAACCATAATCTAAACTCCCCATTTGCCTTAAAGAAATCGCAACCCAAATCCTAGCACTAGCCCATGGACCAAACCCTCACTGTCACCTTCGACGTCACCCAGGCTTCACCGTAACCTTGAACTGCAATCTCGTACTCACCCTCACATCAGAGACAGATGCAAACACTGATAGTAACCCTACACTCCCCATTAACCTTAATGAACATGCAACCCTAAAGCAAGCACTTGTCCCTGGACCTTATCCCTTAGAGTCACCATTGACACCACTGAAGGTTATCTTTAAAAATGGATTTAAATCTTGTCCTCACAGTCACATCAGAGACAGTCTCTAACTCTACCTGCAAACCTACCCTCACTGTACACCATTCCATACACCTGATCTGAAACCCTGCCCAGGTCTTCCAACGTGACCCCTCACCACCACCATCACCATCACTCATGTCTAAGAAACATCATGAAAGTCTATCTCGCAATCACCCTCACAATCAGAGCTGGATCCTGACTCTAACCATATCCCTATCCTCCACTTACAGCTAAACCACCACTTAAACTTAACCCTGGACTGCAACCAGGACCTGAAACCTCACTGTCACCATCGATGTTACCCATGCTTCACCATAAACCTGATGTTCAATCTCGTCCTCACCCTCACAACAGAGCCGGATTGTTAGCCTAAACAAAACCATGTGCTCCCTGTACACCTTTCCGAACACCTAACCCTAACCCTAGACCTAGCCCATGGAACTGAACCCTGACAGTCACCATCGACATCACCCAGGCTTCAGCGTAAACCTGATGTTCAATCTCTTCCTCATCCTCACATCAGAGCCCAATTCTAACCCTTCCCATAACCGTATCTTCCCTGTACACCTTACCAAACACCTAACCCTAACCCTAGCCCTAGCCCATGGAATTGAACCTTGACGGTCACCATCGACATCACCCAGGCTTCAGCGTAAACCCGATGTGCAATCCCATCCTCATCCTCACATCAGAGCCCGACTCAAACCCTTCCCATAACCGTATCTTCCCTGTACACCTTACCAAACACCTAACCCTAACCCTAGCCTTGTTCCCTGGACTTACCCCTCACCATCACCATCAATGTCCCCTACGCTTCAATGAAAACCTCGACCTCAATCTATCCCTCAACATCACATCAGAGGTGAATCCTAAGCAAAATGATAAACCAATCCTCCCTGTACACATTACAGGACACCTAACCCTAAACCTAACCTTGTTCACTGGCCTGTACCCTCTCTGTTAAAATCGACATCTCCCATGCGTCACTGTAAACCTCCGTGTCAATCTCACCCTCACCATCACATCAGAGTCACACCCTAACTCCAAACGTAGTCCCGTATGTTCCATACACCTCAGTGAAAACCAACCTTCTCTCTACTGCTGGTCATTTGACATGACCACACAACATCTCAATTGACATCTTCCATGCTTCACCTTAATCCTGAATTACAATCATACTCTCTAACTCACATCAGAGCTGGGCCCTAATGCTAACCATAATCCAAACTCCTCGTTCATGTTAAAGAACTAGTATCCATTAACCTAGCCCTAGCCCATGGATCTGAATCATCACCATCACCATCGATGTCACTGAGAATTAACCATAAACCGAATCTTCAATCTCGTACTCACCCTCACATCAGAGACAGACCCTAACTCTAATTGTAACCCTATCTTCGCCATAAACCTAAACAAACACCCAACCCTAACCCTAGTCTTTGTCCCTGGACATTGTCCCTCAGCGTCACCACAGACTTCACCGAAGGTTCGCTTTATCCATGGATTTAAATCTTGTCTTCGTAATCACTTCAGAGACAGACTCTAACTCTCACCATACATTTACCCTCAATGTTCACCATTTCGTACACCTAATACGATACCCTGCCCACGTCCTTCGCTCTGACCCCTCACCACAAACACCACCATCAAGCATGTCTATCAAAAAGAGTGAATATCATTCTCACAATCACCCTCACTTTAGAGCTGGATCCTGACTCTAACCATATCCCTATCCTCCATGCACAGTTAAACCAACACCGAAACCTAACCCTAGCTTGGCTCCTGGACCTGAAACCGCACAATCACCAACGATGTCACCCAGAATTCTCCGTAAACCCGATGTTCAATCTCGTCCTCAACCGCACTACAGAGCCAGATCATAAGCCTAAATGAAACCATATAGTCCCTGTACACCTTACCAAACACCTAACCCTACCCCTAGCCCTAGCCCATGGACCTAATACCTCACAATCACCATTGACATCACCCAGGCTTCAGCGTAAACCTGATGTTCAATCTCGTCCTGATCCTCACGTCAGAGCCCAATCCGAACCCTTCCCATAACAATATCTCCCCCGTACACCTTGCCAAACACTTAACCCTGAACCTAGCCTTGTTTCCTTGACTTACCCCTCACTGTCACCATCAGCGTCCCCCATGCCTCACTGTAAAACTCCTCCTCAGTGTACCCCTTCACCTCACATCAGAGCTGGATCCTAAGCATAACGATAACCCTCTCCTCCCAGTACAACTTACAGAACACCAAACCCTAACCCTAACCTTGTTCACTGACCAAAACCCTCACCGTCAAAATCGACATCTAACACACCTCACAGTAAACGTCAAGAACAATCTCACCCTTGGGCTCACATCAGAGCTACATCCTAACTTTAAACATAGTCCTGTATGTCCCGTAAAACTTTGCGAACACCAACCCTAACTCGAGTGCTGATCACTAGACCTGACCCCTCAGCATCATATTTGACATCATCCACGCTTCACCTTAAACCTGAATTACAATCATACTCTCTACTTCACATCACACCAGACCCAAATTCTAACTGTAATCTAAACTCCCCATTCGCCTTAAAGAACTACCAACTATAATACTAGCCCTAGCCCGTGGATCTAACCTACACCGCCACCTTCGATGTCAACACATGCTTCACCGGTAACTTAAACTTCCATCTCGTCCTTACCCTCATATAAGAGACAGACCCTAAATCAAATCGTAACCCTAACTTCCCCATAAAACTTAAGTTACACCCAAGCCTAACACTAGCCCTTGTCCGTGGACATTGCCCCTCACCATCACCATTGACAACACACAAGGTTCCCTTTAAACATGGATTTAAATCTGGCCCCCTACTCACATCAGAGACAGTCCCAAACTCAAAATGTAACCCTCTCCTCACTGTTCACCGTTCGTACACGTGACCCAAAACCCTGCCCAGTTTCTTCAACCTGACCCCTCACCACCGACAGCACCATGACTCATGTCTAACAAAAATCATGAAGGTCTGTATCGAAAATGACATCAGGTCAGAGCTGGATCCTGATTCCTACCATACCCCAATCCTCCACGTACAGCGAACTGAACACCGACACCTAAACCTAGACCTGGCCCCTGGACCTGAAACCTCATCGTCACCAATGACATCACCCACGTTCAGCGCAAACCTGATGTTCAATCACTTCCTCATCCACACATCAGAGCCTGATCCTAATCCTTCCCATAACCATATCTTCCCTGTACACCTTACCAAGCACCTATCCCTAACCCTAACCTTGTTTCCTGGTTGAATCCTCACTGACAAAATCGACATCCCCCATGCCTCACTGTAAACCTCCACCTCAATGTCGTCCATGCCATCACGTCAGAGCCAGATCCTAACTCTAAACATAGTCCTATACGTCTGGTACACCTTAGCAAACACAAACCCTAACTGTAGCCCAGGTCTCTTGACCTGACACAACATCACAATTGACATCATTCACGCTTCACCTCAACTCTGAATTACAATCGTACTCTCTAACTCACATCACAGGTGAAACCAAGCTCTAACCATAATCTAAACTCCCCATTTGCCTTAAAGAAATCGCAACCCAAATCCTAGCACTAGCCCATGGACCAAACCCTCACTGTCACCTTCGACGTCACCCAGGCTTCACCGTAACCTTGAACTGCCATCTCGTACTCACCCTCACATCAGAGACAGATGCAAACACTGATAGTAACCCTACACTCCCCATTAACCTTAATGAACATGCAACCCTAAAGCAAGCACTTGTCCCTGGACCTTAACCCTTAGAGTCACCATTGACACCACTGAAGGTTATCTTTAAAAATGGATTTAAATCTTGTCCTCACAGTCACATCAGAGACAGTCTCTAACTCTACCTGCAAACCTACCCTCACTGTACACCATTCCATACACCTGATCTGAAACCCTGCCCAGGTCTTCCAACGTGACCCCTCACCACCACCATCACCATCACTCATGTCTAAGAAACATCATGAAAGTCTATCTCGCAATCACCCTCACAATCAGAGCTGGATCCTGACTCTAACCATATCCCTATCCTCCACTTACAGCTAAACCACCACTTAAACTTAACCCTGGACTGCAACCAGGACCTGAAACCTCACTGTCACCATCGATGTTACCCATGCTTCACCATAAACCTGATGTTCAATCTCGTCCTCACCCTCACAACAGAGCCGGATTGTTAGCCTAAACAAAACCATGTGCTCCCTGTACACCTTTCCGAACACCTAACCCTAACCCTAGACCTAGCCCATGGAACTGAACCCTGACAGTCACCATCGACATCACCCAGGCTTCAGCGTAAACCTGATGTTCAATCTCTTCCTCATCCTCACATCAGAGCCCAATTCTAACCCTTCCCATAACCGTATCTTCCCTGTACACCTTACCAAACACCTAACCCTAACCCTAGCCCTAGCCCATGGAATTGAACCTTGACGGTCACCATCGACATCACCCAGGCTTCAGCGTAAACCCGATGTGCAATCCCATCCTCATCCTCACATCAGAGCCCGACTCAAACCCTTCCCATAACCGTATCTTCCCTGTACACCTTACCAAACACCTAACCCTAACCCTAGCCTTGTTCCCTGGACTTACCCCTCACCATCACAATCAATGTCCCCTACGCTTCAATGAAAACCTCGACCTCAATCTATCCCTCAACATCACATCAGAGGTGAATCCTAAGCAAAATGATAAACCAATCCTCCCTGTACACATTACAGGACACCTAACCCTAAACCTAACCTTGTTCACTGGCCTGTACCCTCTCTGTTAAAAATCGACATCTCCCATGCGTCACTGTAAACCTCCGTGTCAATCTCACCCTCACCATCACATCAGAGTCACACCCTAACTCCAAACGTAGTCCCGTATGTTCCATACACCTCAGTGAAAACCAACCTTCTCTCTACTGCTGGTCATTTGACATGACCACACAACATCTCAATTGACATCTTCCATGCTTCACCTTAATCCTGAATTACAATCATACTCTCTAACTCACATCAGAGCTGGGCCCTAATGCTAACCATAATCCAAACTCCTCGTTCATGTTAAAGAACTAGTATCCATTAACCTAGCCCTAGCCCATGGATCTGAATCATCACCATCACCATCGATGTCACTGAGAATTAACCATAAACTGGATCTTCAATCTCGTACTCACCCTCACATCAGAGACAGACCCTAACTCTAATTGTAACCCTATCTTCGCCATAAACCTAAACAAACACCCAACCCTAACCCTAGTCTTTGTCCCTGGACATTGTCCCTCAGCGTCACCACTGACTTCACCGAAGGTTCGCTTTATCCATGGATTTCAATCTTGTCTTCGTAATCACTTCAGAGACAGACTCTAACTCTCACCATACATTTACCCTCAATGTTCACCATTTCGTACACCTAATACGATACCCTGCCCACGTCCTTCGCTCTGACCCCTCACCACAAACACCACCATCAAGCATGTCTATCAAAAAGAGTGAATATCATTCTCACAATCACCCTCACTTTAGAGCTGGATCCTGACTCTAACCATATCCCTATCCTCCATGCACAGTTAAACCAACACCGAAACCTAACCCTAGCTTGGCTCCTGGACCTGAAACCGCACAATCACCAACGATGTCACCCAGAATTCTCCGTAAACCCGATGTTCAATCTCGTCCTCAACCGCACTACAGAGCCAGATCATAAGCCTAAATGAAACCATATAGTCCCTGTACACCTTACCAAACACCTAACCCTACCCCTAGCCCTAGCCCATGGACCTAATACCTCACAATCACCATTGACATCACCCAGGCTTCAGCGTAAACCTGATGTTCAATCTCGTCCTGATCCTCACGTCAGAGCCCAATCCGAACCCTTCCCATAACAATATCTCCCCCGTACACCTTGCCAAACACTTAACCCTGAACCTAGCCTTGTTTCCTTGACTTACCCCTCACTGTCACCATCAGCGTCCCCCATGCCTCACTGTAAAACTCCTCCTCAGTGTACCCCTTCACCTCACATCAGAGCTGGATCCTAAGCATAACGATAACCCTCTCCTCCCAGTACAACTTACAGAACACCAAACCCTAACCCTAACCTTGTTCACTGACCAAAACCCTCACCGTCAAAATCGACATCTAACACACCTCACAGTAAACGTCAAGAACAATCTCACCCTTGGGCTCACATCAGAGCTACATCCTAACTTTAAACATAGTCCTGTATGTCCCGTAAAACTTTGCGAACACCAACGCTAACTCGAGTGCTGATCACTAGACCTGACCCCTCAGCATCATATTTGACATCATCAACGCTTCACCTTAAACCTGAATTACAATCATACTCTCTACTTCACATAACACCAGACCCAAATTCTAACTGTAATCTAAACTCCCCATTCGCCTTAAAGAACTACCAACTATAATACTAGCCCTAGCCCGTGGATCTAACCTACACCGCCACCTTCGATGTCAACACATGCTTCACCGGTAACTTAAACTTCCATCTCGTCCTTACCCTCATATAAGAGACAGACCCTAAATCAAATCGTAACCCTAACTTCCCCATAAAACTTAAGTTACACCCAAGCCTAACACTAGCCCTTGTCCGTGGACATTGCCCCTCACCATCACCATTGACAACACACAAGGTTCCCTTTAAACATGGATTTAAATCTGGCCCCCTACTCACATCAGAGACAGTCCCAAACTCAAAATGTAACCCTATCCTCACTGTTCACCGTTCGTACACCTGACCCAAAACCCTGCCCAGTTTCTTCAACCTGACCCCTCACCACCGACAGCACCATGACTCATGTCTAACAAAAATCATGAAGGTCTGTATCGAAAATGACATCAGGTCAGAGCTGGATCCTGATTCCTACCATACCCCAATCCTCCACGTACAGCGAACTGAACACCGACACCTAAACCTAGACCTGGCCCCTGGACCTGAAACCTCATCGTCACCAATGACATCACCCACGTCCAGCGCAAACCTGATGTTCAATCACTTCCTCATCCACACATCAGAGCCTGATCCTAATCCTTCCCATAACCATATCTTCCCTGTACACCTTACCAAACACCTATCCCTAACCCTAACCTTGTTTCCTGGTTGAATCCTCACTGACAAAATCGACATCCCCCATGCCTCACTGTAAACCTCCACCTCAATGTCGTCCATGCCATCACGTCAGAGCCAGATCCTAACTCTAAACATAGTCCTATACGTCTGGTACACCTTAGCAAACACAAACCCTAACTGTAGCCCAGGTCTCTTGACCTGACACAACATCACAATTGACATCATTCACGCTTCACCTCAACTCTGAATTACAATTGTACTCTCTAACTCACATCACAGGTGAAACCAAGCTCTAACCATAATCTAAACTCCCCATTTGCCTTAAAGAAATCGCAACCCAAATCCTAGCACTAGCCCATGGACCAAACCCTCACTGTCACCTTCGACGTCACCCAGGCTTCACCGTAACCTTGAACTGCAATCTCGTACTCACCCTCACATCAGAGACAGATGCAAACACTGATAGTAACCCTACACTCCCCATTAACCTTAATGAACATGCAACCCTAAAGCAAGCACTTGTCCCTGGACCTTATCCCTTAGAGTCACCATTGACACCACTGAAGGTTATCTTTAAAAATGGATTTAAATCTTGTCCTCACAGTCACATCAGAGACAGTCTCTAACTCTACCTGCAAACCTACCCTCACTGTACACCATTCCATACACCTGATCTGAAACCCTGCCCAGGTCTTCCAACGTGACCCCTCACCACCACCATCACCATCACTCATGTCTAAGAAACATCATGAAAGTCTATCTCGCAATCACCCTCACAATCAGAGCTGGATCCTGACTCTAACCATATCCCTATCCTCCACTTACAGCTAAACCACCACTTAAACTTAACCCTGGACTGCAACCAGGACCTGAAACCTCACTGTCACCATCGATGTTACCCATGCTTCACCATAAACCTGATGTTCAATCTCGTCCTCACCCTCACAACAGAGCCGGATTGTTAGCCTAAACAAAACCATGTGCTCCCTGTACACCTTTCCGAACACCTAACCCTAACCCTAGACCTAGCCCATGGAACTGAACCCTGACAGTCACCATCGACATCACCCAGGCTTCAGCGTAAACCTGATGTTCAATCTCTTCCTCATCCTCACATCAGAGCCCAATTCTAACCCTTCCCATAACCGTATCTTCCCTGTACACCTTACCAAACACCTAACCCTAACCCTAGCCCTAGCCCATGGAATTGAACCTTGACGGTCACCATCGACATCACCCAGGCTTCAGCGTAAACCCGATGTGCAATCCCATCCTCATCCTCACATCAGAGCCCGACTCAAACCCTTCCCATAACCGTATCTTCCCTGTACACCTTACCAAACACCTAACCCTAACCCTAGCCTTGTTCCCTGGACTTACCCCTCACCATCACCATCAATGTCCCCTACGCTTCAATGAAAACCTCGACCTCAATCTATCCCTCAACATCACATCAGAGGTGAATCCTAAGCAAAATGATAAACCAATCCTCCCTGTACACATTACAGGACACCTAACCCTAAACCTAACCTTGTTCACTGGCCTGTACCCTCTCTGTTAAAATCGACATCTCCCATGCGTCACTGTAAACCTCCGTGTCAATCTCACCCTCACCATCACATCATAGTCACACCCTAACTCCAAACGTAGTCCCGTATGTTCCATACACCTCAGTGAAAACCAACCTTCTCTCTACTGCTGGTCATTTGACATGACCACACAACATCTCAATTGACATCTTCCATGCTTCACCTTAATCCTGAATTACAATCATACTCTCTAACTCACATCAGAGCTGGGCCCTAATGCTAACCATAATCCAAACTCCTCGTTCATGTTAAAGAACTAGTATCCATTAACCTAGCCCTAGCCCATGGATCTGAATCATCACCATCACCATCGATGTCACTGAGAATTAACCATAAACTGGATCTTCAATCTCGTACTCACCCTCACATCAGAGACAGACCCTAACTCTAATTGTAACCCTATCTTCGCCATAAACCTAAACAAACACCCAACCCTAACCCTAGTCTTTGTCCCTGGACATTGTCCCTCAGCGTCACCACTGACTTCACCGAAGGTTCGCTTTATCCATGGATTTAAATCTTGTCTTCGTAATCACTTCAGAGACAGACTCTAACTCTCACCATACATTTACCCTCAATGTTCACCATTTCGTACACCTAATACGATACCCTGCCCACGTCCTTCGCTCTGACCCCTCACCACAAACACCACCATCAAGCATGTCTATCAAAAAGAGTGAATATCATTCTCACAATCACCCTCACTTTAGAGCTGGATCCTGACTCTAACCATATCCCTATCCTCCATGCACAGTTAAACCAACACCGAAACCTAACCCTAGCTTGGCTCCTGGACCTGAAACCGCACAATCACCAACGATGTCACCCAGAATTCTCCGTAAACCCGATGTTCAATCTCGTCCTCAACCGCACTACAGAGCCAGATCATAAGCCTAAATGAAACCATATAGTCCCTGTACACCTTACCAAACACCTAACCCTACCCCTAGCCCTAGCCCATGGACCTAATACCTCACAATCACCATTGACATCACCCAGGCTTCAGCGTAAACCTGATGTTCAATCTCGTCCTGATCCTCACGTCAGAGCCCAATCCGAACCCTTCCCATAACAATATCTCCCCCGTACACCTTGCCAAACACTTAACCCTGAACCTAGCCTTGTTTCCTTGACTTACCCCTCACTGTCACCATCAGCGTCCCCCATGCCTCACTGTAAAACTCCTCCTCAGTGTACCCCTTCACCTCACATCAGAGCTGGATCCTAAGCATAACGATAACCCTCTCCTCCCAGTACAACTTACAGAACACCAAACCCTAACCCTAACCTTGTTCACTGACCAAAACCCTCACCGTCAAAATCGACATCTAACACACCTCACAGTAAACGTCAAGAACAATCTCACCCTTGGGCTCACATCAGAGCTACATCCTAACTTTAAACATAGTCCTGTATGTCCCGTAAAACTTTGCGAACACCAACCCTAACTCGAGTGCTGATCACTAGACCTGACCCCTCAGCATCATATTTGACATCATCCACGCTTCACCTTAAACCTGAATTACAATCATACTCTCTACTTCACATCACACCAGACCCAAATTCTAACTGTAATCTAAACTCCCCATTCGCCTTAAAGAACTACCAACTATAATACTAGCCCTAGCCCATGGATCTAACCTACAACGCCACCTTCGATGTCAACACATGCTTCACCGGTAACTTAAACTTCCATCTCGTCCTTACCCTCATATAAGAGACAGACCCTAAATCAAATCGTAACCCTAACTTCCCCATAAAACTTAAGTTACACCCAAGCCTAACACTAGCCCTTGTCCGTGGACATTGCCCCTCACCATCACCATTGACAACACACAAGGTTCCCTTTAAACATGGATTTAAATCTGGCCCCCTACTCACATCAGAGACAGTCCCAAACTCAAAATGTAACCCTCTCCTCACTGTTCACCGTTCGTACACCTGACCCAAAACCCTGCCCAGTTTCTTCAACCTGACCCCTCACCACCGACAGCACCATGACTCATGTCTAACAAAAATCATGAAGGTCTGTATCGAACATGACATCAGGTCAGAGCTGGATCCTGATTCCTACCATACCCCAATCCTCCACGTACAGCGAACTGAACACCGACACCTAAACCTAGACCTGGCCCCTGGACCTGAAACCTCATCGTCACCAATGACATCACCCACGTTCAGCGCAAACCTGATGTTCAATCACTTCCTCATCCACACATCAGAGCCTGATCCTAATCCTTCCCATAACCATATCTTCCCTGTACACCTTACCAAACACCTATCCCTAACCCTAACCTTGTTTCCTGGTTGAATCCTCACTGACAAAATCGACATCCCCCATGCCTCACTGTAAACCTCCACCTCAATGTCGTCCATGCCATCACGTCAGAGCCAGATCCTAACTCTAAACATAGTCCTATACGTCTGGTACACCTTAGCAAACACAAACCCTAACTGTAGCCCAGGTCTCTTGACCTGACACAACATCACAATTGACATCATTCACGCTTCACCTCAACTCTGAATTACAATCGTACTCTCTAACTCACATCACAGGTGAAACCAAACTCTAACCATAATCTAAACTCCCCATTTGCCTTAAAGAAATCGCAACCCAAATCCTAGCACTAGCCCATGGACCAAACCCTCACTGTCACCTTCGACGTCACCCAGGCTTCACCGTAACCTTGAACTGCAATCTCGTACTCACCCTCACATCAGAGACAGATGCAAACACTGATAGTAACCCTACACTCCCCATTAACCTTAATGAACATGCAACCCTAAAGCAAGCACTTGTCCCTGGACCTTATCCCTTAGAGTCACCATTGACACCACTGAAGGTTATCTTTAAAAATGGATTTAAATCTTGTCCTCACAGTCACATCAGAGACAGTCTCTAACTCTACCTGCAAACCTACCCTCACTGTACACCATTCCATACACCTGATCTGAAACCCTGCCCAGGTCTTCCAACGTGACCCCTCACCACCACCATCACCATCACTCATGTCTAAGAAACATCATGAAAGTCTATCTCGCAATCACCCTCACAATCAGAGCTGGATCCTGACTCTAACCATATCCCTATCCTCCACTTACAGCTAAACCACCACTTAAACTTAACCCTGGACTGCAACCAGGACCTGAAACCTCACTGTCACCATCGATGTTACCCATGCTTCACCATAAACCTGATGTTCAATCTCGTCCTCACCCTCACAACAGAGCCGGATTGTTAGCCTAAACAAAACCATGTGCTCCCTGTACACCTTTCCGAACACCTAACCCTAACCCTAGACCTAGCCCATGGAACTGAACCCTGACAGTCACCATCGACATCACCCAGGCTTCAGCGTAAACCTGATGTTCAATCTCTTCCTCATCCTCACATCAGAGCCCAATTCTAACCCTTCCCATAACCGTATCTTCCCTGTACACCTTACCAAACACCTAACCCTAACCCTAGCCCTAGCCCATGGAATTGAACCTTGACGGTCACCATCGACATCACCCAGGCTTCAGCGTAAACCCGATGTGCAATCCCATCCTCATCCTCACATCAGAGCCCGACTCAAACCCTTCCCATAACCGTATCTTCCCTGTACACCTTACCAAACACCTAACCCTAACCCTAGCCTTGTTCCCTGGACTTACCCCTCACCATCACCATCAATGTCCCCTACGCTTCAATGAAAACCTCGACATCAATCTATCCCTCAACATCACATCAGAGGTGAATCCTAAGCAAAATGATAAACCAATCCTCCCTGTACACATTACAGGACACCTAACCCTAAACCTAACCTTGTTCACTGGCCTGTACCCTCTCTGTTAAAATCGACATCTCCCATGCGTCACTGTAAACCTCCGTGTCAATCTCACCCTCACCATCACATCAGAGTCACACCCTAACTCCAAACGTAGTCCCGTATGTTCCATACACCTCAGTGAAAACCAACCTTCTCTCTACTGCTGGTCATTTGACATGACCACACAACATCTCAATTGACATCTTCCATGCTTCACCTTAATCCTGAATTACAATCATACTCTCTAACTCACATCAGAGCTGGGCCCTAATGCTAACCATAATCCAAACTCCTCGTTCATGTTAAAGAACTAGTATCCATTAACCTAGCCCTAGCCCATGGATCTGAATCATCACCATCACCATCGATGTCACTGAGAATTAACCATAAACCGAATCTTCAATCTCGTACTCACCCTCACATCAGAGACAGACCCTAACTCTAATTGTAACCCTATCTTCGCCATAAACCTAAACAAACACCCAACCCTAACCCTAGTCTTTGTCCCTGGACATTGTCCCTCAGCGTCACCACTGACTTCACCGAAGGTTCGCTTTATCCATGGATTTAAATCTTGTCTTCGTAATCACTTCAGAGACAGACTCTAACTCTCACCATACATTTACCCTCAATGTTCACCATTTCGTACACCTAATACGATACCCTGCCCACGTCCTTCGCTCTGACCCCTCACCACAAACACCACCATCAAGCATGTCTATCAAAAAGAGTGAATATCATTCTCACAATCACCCTCACTTTAGAGCTGGATCCTGACTCTAACCATATCCCTATCCTCCATGCACAGTTAAACCAACACCGAAACCTAACCCTAGCTTGGCTCCTGGACCTGAAACCGCACAATCACCAACGATGTCACCCAGAATTCTCCGTAAACCCGATGTTCAATCTCGTCCTCAACCGCACTACAGAGCCAGATCATAAGCCTAAATGAAACCATATAGTCCCTGTACACCTTACCAAACACCTAACCCTACCCCTAGCCCTAGCCCATGGACCTAATACCTCACAATCACCATTGACATCACCCAGGCTTCAGCGTAAACCTGATGTTCAATCTCGTCCTGATCCTCACGTCAGAGCCCAATCCGAACCCTTCCCATAACAATATCTCCCCCGTACACCTTACCAAACACTTAACCCTGAACCTAGCCTTGTTTCCTTGACTTACCCCTCACTGTCACCATCAGCGTCCCCCATGCCTCACTGTAAAACTCCTCGTCAGTGTACCCCTTCACCTCACATCAGAGCTGGATCCTAAGCATAACGATAACCCTCTCCTCCCAGTACAACTTACAGAACACCAAACCCTAACCCTAACCTTGTTCACTGACCAAAACCCTCACCGTCAAAATCGACATCTAACACACCTCACAGTAAACGTCAAGAACAATCTCACCCTTGGGCTCACATCAGAGCTACATCCTAACTTTAAACATAGTCCTGTATGTCCCGTAAAACTTTGCGAACACCAACCCTAACTCGAGTGCTGATCACTAGACCTGACCCCTCAGCATCATATTTGACATCATCCACGCTTCACCTTAAACCTGAATTACAATCATACTCTCTAATTCACATCACACCAGACCCAAATTCTAACTGTAATCTAAACTCCCCATTCGCCTTAAAGAACTACCAACTATAATACTAGCCCTAGCCCATGGATCTAACCTACACCGCCACCTTCGATGTCAACACATGCTTCACCGGTAACTTAAACTTCCATCTCGTCCTTACCCTCATATAAGAGACAGACCCTAAATCAAATCGTAACCCTAACTTCCCAATAAAACTTAAGTTACACCCAAGCCTAACACTAGCCCTTGTCCGTGGACATTGCCTCTCACCATCACCATTGACAACACACAAGGTTCCCTTTAAACATGGATTTAAATCTGGCCCCCTACTCACATCAGAGACAGTCCCAAACTCAAAATGTAACCCTCTCCTCACTGTTCACCGTTCGTACACCTGACCCAAAACCCTGCCCAGTTTCTTCAACCTGACCCCTCACCACCGACAGCACCATGACTCATGTCTAACAAAAATCATGAAGGTCTGTATCGAAAATGACATCAGGTCAGAGCTGGATCCTGATTCCTACCATACCCCAATCCTCCACGTACAGCGAACTGAACACCGACACCTAAACCTAGACCTGGCCCCTGGACCTGAAACCTCATCGTCACCAATGACATCACCCACGTTCAGCGCAAACCTGATGTTCAATCACTTCCTCATCCACACATCAGAGCCTGATCCTAATCCTTCCCATAACCATATCTTCCCTGTACACCTTACCAAACACCTATCCCTAACCCTAACCTTGTTTCCTGGTTGAATCCTCACTGACAAAATCGACATCCCCCATGCCTCACTGTAAACCTCCACCTCAATGTCATCCATGCCATCACGTCAGAGCCAGATCCTAACTCTAAACATAGTCCTATACGTCTGGTACACCTTAGCAAACACAAACCCTAACTGTAGCCCAGGTCTCTTGACCTGACACAACATCACAATTGACATCATTCACGCTTCACCTCAACTCTGAATTACAATCGTACTCTCTAACTCACATCACAGGTGAAACCAAGCTCAAACCATAATCTAAACTCCCCATTTGCCTTAAAGAAATCGCAACCCAAATCCTAGCACTAGCCCATGGACCAAACCCTCACTGTCACCTTCGACGTCACCCAGGCTTCACCGTAACCTTGAACTGCAATCTCGTACTCACCCTCACATCAGAGACAGATGCAAACACTGATAGTAACCCTACACTCCCCATTAACCTTAATGAACATGCAACCCTAAAGCAAGCACTTGTCCCTGGACCTTAACCCTTAGAGTCACCATTGACACCACTGAAGGTTATCTTTAAAAATGGATTTAAATCTTGTCCTCACAGTCACATCAGAGACAGTCTCTAACTCTACCTGCAAACCTACCCTCACTGTACACCATTCCATACACCTGATCTGAAACCCTGCCCAGGTCTTCCAACGTGACCCCTCACCACCACCATCACCATCACTCATGTCTAAGAAACATCATGAAAGTCTATCTCGCAATCACCCTCACAATCAGAGCTGGATCCTGACTCTAACCATATCCCTATCCTCCACTTACAGCTAAACCACCACTTAAACTTAACCCTGGACTGCAACCAGGACCTGAAAGCTCACTGTCACCATCGATGTTACCCATGCTTCACCATAAACCTGATGTTCAATCTCGTCCTCACCCTCACAACAGAGCCGGATTGTTAGCCTAAACAAAACCATGTGCTCCCTGTACACCTTTCCGAACACCTAACCCTAACCCTAGACCTAGCCCATGGAACTGAACCCTGACAGTCACCATCGACATCACCCAGGCTTCAGCGTAAACCTGATGTTCAATCTCTTCCTCATCCTCACATCAGAGCCCAATTCTAACCCTTCCCATAACCGTATCTTCCCTGTACACCTTACCAAACACCTAACCCTAACCCTAGCCCTAGCCCATGGAATTGAACCTTGACGGTCACCATCGACATCACCCAGGCTTCAGCGTAAACCCGATGTGCAATCCCATCCTCATCCTCACATCAGAGCCCGACTCAAACCCTTCCCATAACCGTATCTTCCCTGTACACCTTACCAAACACCTAACCCTAACCCTAGCCTTGTTCCCTGGACTTACCCCTCACCATCACCATCAATGTCCCCTACGCTTCAATGAAAACCTCGACCTCAATCTATCCCTCAACATCACATCAGAGGTGAATCCTAAGCAAAATGATAAACCAATCCTCCCTGTACACATTACAGGACACCTAACCCTAAACCTAACCTTGTTCACTGGCCTGTACCCTCTCTGTTAAAAATCGACATCTCCCATGCGTCACTGTAAACCTCCGTGTCAATCTCACCCTCACCATCACATCAGAGTCACACCCTAACTCCAAACGTAGTCCCGTATGTTCCATACACCTCAGTGAAAACCAACCTTCTCTCTACTGCTGGTCATTTGACATGACCACACAACATCTCAATTGACATCTTCCATGCTTCACCTTAATCCTGAATTACAATCATACTCTCTAACTCACATCAGAGCTGGGCCCTAATGCTAACCATAATCCAAACTCCTCGTTCATGTTAAAGAACTAGTATCCATTAACCTAGCCCTAGCCCATGGATCTGAATCATCACCATCACCATCGATGTCACTGAGAATTAACCATAAACTGGATCTTCAATCTCGTACTCACCCTCACATCAGAGACAGACCCTAACTCTAATTGTAACCCTATCTTCGCCATAAACCTAAACAAACACCCAACCCTAACCCTAGTCTTTGTCCCTGGACATTGTCCCTCAGCGTCACCACTGACTTCACCGAAGGTTCGCTTTATCCATGGATTTAAATCTTGTCTTCGTAATCACTTCAGAGACAGACTCTAACTCTCACCATACATTTACCCTCAATGTTCACCATTTCGTACACCTAATACGATACCCTGCCCACGTCCTTCGCTCTGACCCCTCACCACAAACACCACCATCAAGCATGTCTATCAAAAAGAGTGAATATCATTCTCACAATCACCCTCACTTTAGAGCTGGATCCTGACTCTAACCATATCCCTATCCTCCATGCACAGTTAAACCAACACCGAAACCTAACCCTAGCTTGGCTCCTGGACCTGAAACCGCACAATCACCAACGATGTCACCCAGAATTCTCCGTAAACCCGATGTTCAATCTCGTCCTCAACCGCACTACAGAGCCAGATCATAAGCCTAAATGAAACCATATAGTCCCTGTACACCTTACCAAACACCTAACCCTACCCCTAGCCCTAGCCCATGGACCTAATACCTCACAATCACCATTGACATCACCCAGGCTTCAGCGTAAACCTGATGTTCAATCTCGTCCTGATCCTCACGTCAGAGCCCAATCCGAACCCTTCCCATAACAATATCTCCCCCGTACACCTTGCCAAACACTTAACCCTGAACCTAGCCTTGTTTCCTTGACTTACCCCTCACTGTCACCATCAGCGTCCCCCATGCCTCACTGTAAAACTCCTCCTCAGTGTACCCCTTCACCTCACATCAGAGCTGGATCCTAAGCATAACGATAACCCTCTCCTCCCAGTACAACTTACAGAACACCAAACCCTAACCCTAACCTTGTTCACTGACCAAAACCCTCACCGTCAAAATCGACATCTAACACACCTCACAGTAAACGTCAAGAACAATCTCACCCTTGGGCTCACATCAGAGCTACATCCTAACTTTAAACATAGTCCTGTATGTCCCGTAAAACTTTGCGAACACCAACCCTAACTCGAGTGCTGATCACTAGACCTGACCCCTCAGCATCATATTTGACATCATCCACGCTTCACCTTAAACCTGAATTACAATCATACTCTCTACTTCACATAACACCAGACCCAAATTCTAACTGAATTCTAAACTCCCCATTCGCCTTAAAAAACTACCAACTATAATACTAGCCCTAGCCCGTGGATCTAACCTACAACGCCACCTTCGATGTCAACACATGCTTCACCGGTAGCTTAAACTTCCATCTCGTCCTTACCCTCATATAAGAGACAGACCCTAAATCAAATCGTAACCCTAACTTCCCCATAAAACTTAAGTTACACCCAAGCCTAACACTAGCCCTTGTCCGTGGACATTGCCCCTCACCATCACCATTGACAACACACAAGGTTCCCTTTAAACATGGATTTAAATCTGGCCCCCTACTCACATCAGAGACAGTCCCAAACTCAAAATGTAACCCTCTCCTCACTGTTCACCGTTCGTACACCTGACCCAAAACCCTGCCCAGTTTCTTCAACCTGACCCCTCACCACCGACAGCACCATGACTCATGTCTAACAAAAATCATGAAGGTCTGTATCGAAAATGACATCAGGTCAGAGCTGGATCCTGATTCCTACCATACCCCAATCCTCCACGTACAGCGAACTGAACACCGACACCTAAACCTAGACCTGGCCCCTGGACCTGAAACCTCATCGTCACCAATGACATCACCCACGTTCAGCGCAAACCTGATGTTCAATCACTTCCTCATCCACACATCAGAGCCTGATCCTAATCCTTCCCATAACCATATCTTCCCTGTACACCTTACCAAACACCTATCCCTAACCCTAACCTTGTTTCCTGGTTGAATCCTCACTGACAAAATCGACATCCCCCATGCCTCACTGTAAACCTCCACCTCAATGTCGTCCATGCCATCACGTCAGAGCCAGATCCTAACTCTAAACATAGTCCTATACGTCTGGTACACCTTAGCAAACACAAACCCTAACTGTAGCCCAGGTCTCTTGACCTGACACAACATCACAATTGACATCATTCACGCTTCACCTCAACTCTGAATTACAATCGTACTCTCTAACTCACATCACAGGTGAAACCAAGCTCTAACCATAATCTAAACTCCCCATTTGCCTTAAAGAAATCGCAACCCAAATCCTAGCACTAGCCCATGGACCAAACCCTCACTGTCACCTTCGACGTCACCCAGGCTTCACCGTAACCTTGAACTGCAATCTCGTACTCACCCTCACATCAGAGACAGATGCAAACACTGATAGTAACCCTACACTCCCCATTAACCTTAATGAACATGCAACCCTAAAGCAAGCACTTGTCCCTGGACCTTAACCCTTAGAGTCACCATTGACACCACTGAAGGTTATCTTTAAAAATGGATTTAAATCTTGTCCTCACAGTCACATCAGAGACAGTCTCTAACTCTACCTGCAAACCTACCCTCACTGTACACCATTCCATACACCTGATCTGAAACCCTGCCCAGGTCTTCCAACGTGACCCCTCACCACCACCATCACCATCACTCATGTCTAAGAAACATCATGAAAGTCTATCTCGCAATCACCCTCACAATCAGAGCTGGATCCTGACTCTAACCATATCCCTATCCTCCACTTACAGCTAAACCACCACTTAAACTTAACCCTGGACTGCAACCAGGACCTGAAACCTCACTGTCACCATCGATGTTACCCATGCTTCACCATAAACCTGATGTTCAATCTCGTCCTCACCCTCACAACAGAGCCGGATTGTTAGCCTAAACAAAACCATGTGCTCCCTGTACACCTTTCCGAACACCTAACCCTAACCCTAGACCTAGCCCATGGAACTGAACCCTGACAGTCACCATCGACATCACCCAGGCTTCAGCGTAAACCTGATGTTCAATCTCTTCCTCATCCTCACATCAGAGCCCAATTCTAACCCTTCCCATAACCGTATCTTCCCTGTACACCTTACCAAACACCTAACCCTAACCCTAGCCCTAGCCCATGGAATTGAACCTTGACGGTCACCATCGACATCACCCAGGCTTCAGCGTAAACCCGATGTGCAATCCCATCCTCATCCTCACATCAGAGCCCGACTCAAACCCTTCCCATAACCGTATCTTCCCTGTACACCTTACCAAACACCTAACCCTAACCCTAGCCTTGTTCCCTGGACTTACCCCTCACCATCACCATCAATGTCCCCTACGCTTCAATGAAAACCTCGACCTCAATCTATCCCTCAACATCACATCAGAGGTGAATCCTAAGCAAAATGATAAACCAATCCTCCCTGTACACATTACAGGACACCTAACCCTAAACCTAACCTTGTTCACTGGCCTGTACCCTCTCTGTTAAAAATCGACATCTCCCATGCGTCACTGTAAACCTCCGTGTCAATCTCACCCTCACCATCACATCAGAGTCACACCCTAACTCCAAACGTAGTCCCGTATGTTCCATACACCTCAGTGAAAACCAACCTTCTCTCTACTGCTGGTCATTTGACATGACCACACAACATCTCAATTGACATCTTCCATGCTTCACCTTAATCCTGAATTACAATCATACTCTCTAACTCACATCAGAGCTGGGCCCTAATGCTAACCATAATCCAAACTCCTCGTTCATGTTAAAGAACTAGTATCCATTAACCTAGCCCTAGCCCATGGATCTGAATCATCACCATCACCATCGATGTCACTGAGAATTAACCATAAACTGGATCTTCAATCTCGTACTCACCCTCACATCAGAGACAGACCCTAACTCTAATTGTAACCCTATCTTCGCCATAAACCTAAACAAACACCCAACCCTAACCCTAGTCTTTGTCCCTGGACATTGTCCCTCAGCGTCACCACTGACTTCACCGAAGGTTCGCTTTATCCATGGATTTCAATCTTGTCTTCGTAATCACTTCAGAGACAGACTCTAACTCTCACCATACATTTACCCTCAATGTTCACCATTTCGTACACCTAATACGATACCCTGCCCACGTCCTTCGCTCTGACCCCTCACCACAAACACCACCATCAAGCATGTCTATCAAAAAGAGTGAATATCATTCTCACAATCACCCTCACTTTAGAGCTGGATCCTGACTCTAACCATATCCCTATCCTCCATGCACAGTTAAACCAACACCGAAACCTAACCCTAGCTTGGCTCCTGGACCTGAAACCGCACAATCACCAACGATGTCACCCAGAATTCTCCGTAAACCCGATGTTCAATCTCGTCCTCAACCGCACTACAGAGCCAGATCATAAGCCTAAATGAAACCATATAGTCCCTGTACACCTTACCAAACACCTAACCCTACCCCTAGCCCTAGCCCATGGACCTAATACCTCACAATCACCATTGACATCACCCAGGCTTCAGCGTAAACCTGATGTTCAATCTCGTCCTGATCCTCACGTCAGAGCCCAATCCGAACCCTTCCCATAACAATATCTCCCCCGTACACCTTGCCAAACACTTAACCCTGAACCTAGCCTTGTTTCCTTGACTTACCCCTCACTGTCACCATCAGCGTCCCCCATGCCTCACTGTAAAACTCCTCCTCAGTGTACCCCTTCACCTCACATCAGAGCTGGATCCTAAGCATAACGATAACCCTCTCCTCCCAGTACAACTTACAGAACACCAAACCCTAACCCTAACCTTGTTCACTGACCAAAACCCTCACCGTCAAAATCGACATCTAACACACCTCACAGTAAACGTCAAGAACAATCTCACCCTTGGGCTCACATCAGAGCTACATCCTAACTTTAAACATAGTCCTGTATGTCCCGTAAAACTTTGCGAACACCAACGCTAACTCGAGTGCTGATCACTAGACCTGACCCCTCAGCATCATATTTGACATCATCCACGCTTCACCTTAAACCTGAATTACAATCATACTCTCTACTTCACATCACACCAGACCCAAATTCTAACTGTAATCTAAACTCCCCATTCGCCTTAAAGAACTACCAACTATAATACTAGCCCTAGCCCGTGGATCTAACCTACACCGCCACCTTCGATGTCAACACATGCTTCACCGGTAACTTAAACTTCCATCTCGTCCTTACCCTCATATAAGAGACAGACCCTAAATCAAATCGTAACCCTAACTTCCCCATAAAACTTAAGTTACACCCAAGCCTAACACTAGCCCTTGTCCGTGGACATTGCCCCTCACCATCACCATTGACAACACACAAGGTTCCCTTTAAACATGGATTTAAATCTGGCCCCCTACTCACATCAGAGACAGTCCCAAACTCAAAATGTAACCCTATCCTCACTGTTCACCGTTCGTACACCTGACCCAAAACCCTGCCCAGTTTCTTCAACCTGACCCCTCACCACCGACAGCACCATGACTCATGTCTAACAAAAATCATGAAGGTCTGTATCGAAAATGACATCAGGTCAGAGCTGGATCCTGATTCCTACCATACCCCAATCCTCCACGTACAGCGAACTGAACACCGACACCTAAACCTAGACCTGGCCCCTGGACCTGAAACCTCATCGTCACCAATGACATCACCCACGTCCAGCGCAAACCTGATGTTCAATCACTTCCTCATCCACACATCAGAGCCTGATCCTAATCCTTCCCATAACCATATCTTCCCTGTACACCTTACCAAACACCTATCCCTAACCCTAACCTTGTTTCCTGGTTGAATCCTCACTGACAAAATCGACATCCCCCATGCCTCACTGTAAACCTCCACCTCAATGTCGTCCATGCCATCACGTCAGAGCCAGATCCTAACTCTAAACATAGTCCTATACGTCTGGTACACCTTAGCAAACACAAACCCTAACTGTAGCCCAGGTCTCTTGACCTGACACAACATCACAATTGACATCATTCACGCTTCACCTCAACTCTGAATTACAATCGTACTCTCTAACTCACATCACAGGTGAAACCAAGCTCTAACCATAATCTAAACTCCCCATTTGCCTTAAAGAAATCGCAACCCAAATCCTAGCACTAGCCCATGGACCAAACCCTCACTGTCACCTTCGAGGTCACCCAGGCTTCACCGTAACCTTGAACTGCAATCTCGTACTCACCCTCACATCAGAGACAGATGCAAACACTGATAGTAACCCTACACTCCCCATTAACCTTAATGAACATGCAACCCTAAAGCAAGCACTTGTCCCTGGACCTTATCCCTTAGAGTCACCATTGACACCACTGAAGGTTATCTTTAAAAATGGATTTAAATCTTGTCCTCACAGTCACATCAGAGACAGTCTCTAACTCTACCTGCAAACCTACCCTCACTGTACACCATTCCATACACCTGATCTGAAACCCTGCCCAGGTCTTCCAACGTGACCCCTCACCACCACCATCACCATCACTCATGTCTAAGAAACATCATGAAAGTCTATCTCGCAATCACCCTCACAATCAGAGCTGGATCCTGACTCTAACCATATCCCTATCCTCCACTTACAGCTAAACCACCACTTAAACTTAACCCTGGACTGCAACCAGGACCTGAAACCTCACTGTCACCATCGATGTTACCCATGCTTCACCATAAACCTGATGTTCAATCTCGTCCTCACCCTCACAACAGAGCCGGATTGTTAGCCTAAACAAAACCATGTGCTCCCTGTACACCTTTCCGAACACCTAACCCTAACCCTAGACCTAGCCCATGGAACTGAACCCTGACAGTCACCATCGACATCACCCAGGCTTCAGCGTAAACCTGATGTTCAATCTCTTCCTCATCCTCACATCAGAGCCCAATTCTAACCCTTCCCATAACCGTATCTTCCCTGTACACCTTACCAAACACCTAACCCTAACCCTAGCCCTAGCCCATGGAATTGAACCTTGACGGTCACCATCGACATCACCCAGGCTTCAGCGTAAACCCGATGTGCAATCCCATCCTCATCCTCACATCAGAGCCCGACTCAAACCCTTCCCATAACCGTATCTTCCCTGTACACCTTACCAAACACCTAACCCTAACCCTAGCCTTGTTCCCTGGACTTACCCCTCACCATCACCATCAATGTCCCCTACGCTTCAATGAAAACCTCGACCTCAATCTATCCCTCAACATCACATCAGAGGTGAATCCTAAGCAAAATGATAAACCAATCCTCCCTGTACACATTACAGGACACCTAACCCTAAACCTAACCTTGTTCACTGGCCTGTACCCTCTCTGTTAAAATCGACATCTCCCATGCGTCACTGTAAACCTCCGTGTCAATCTCACCCTCACCATCACATCAGAGTCACACCCTAACTCCAAACGTAGTCCCGTATGTTCCATACACCTCAGTGAAAACCAACCTTCTCTCTACTGCTGGTCATTTGACATGACCACACAACATCTCAATTGACATCTTCCATGCTTCACCTTAATCCTGAATTACAATCATACTCTCTAACTCACATCAGAGCTGGGCCCTAATGCTAACCATAATCCAAACTCCTCGTTCATGTTAAAGAACTAGTATCCATTAACCTAGCCCTAGCCCATGGATCTGAATCATCACCATCACCATCGATGTCACTGAGAATTAACCATAAACTGGATCTTCAATCTCGTACTCACCCTCACATCAGAGACAGACCCTAACTCTAATTGTAACCCTATCTTCGCCATAAACCTAAACAAACACCCAACCCTAACCCTAGTCTTTGTCCCTGGACATTGTCCCTCAGCGTCACCACTGACTTCACCGAAGGTTCGCTTTATCCATGGATTTAAATCTTGTCTTCGTAATCACTTCAGAGACAGACTCTAACTCTCACCATACATTTACCCTCAATGTTCACCATTTCGTACACCTAATACGATACCCTGCCCACGTCCTTCGCTCTGACCCCTCACCACAAACACCACCATCAAGCATGTCTATCAAAAAGAGTGAATATCATTCTCACAATCACCCTCACTTTAGAGCTGGATCCCGACTCTAACCATATCCCTATCCTCCATGCACAGTTAAACCAACACCGAAACCTAACCCTAGCTTGGCTCCTGGACCTGAAACCGCACAATCACCAACGATGTCACCCAGAATTCTCCGTAAACCCGATGTTCAATCTCGTCCTCAACCGCACTACAGAGCCAGATCATAAGCCTAAATGAAACCATATAGTCCCTGTACACCTTACCAAACACCTAACCCTACCCCTAGCCCTAGCCCATGGACCTAATACCTCACAATCACCATTGACATCACCCAGGCTTCAGCGTAAACCTGATGTTCAATCTCGTCCTGATCCTCACGTCAGAGCCCAATCCGAACCCTTCCCATAACAATATCTCCCCCGTACACCTTGCCAAACACTTAACCCTGAACCTAGCCTTGTTTCCTTGACTTACCCCTCACTGTCACCATCAGCGTCCCCCATGCCTCACTGTAAAACTCCTCCTCAGTGTACCCCTTCACCTCACATCAGAGCTGGATCCTAAGCATAACGATAACCCTCTCCTCCCAGTACAACTTACAGAACACCAAACCCTAACCCTAACCTTGTTCACTGACCAAAACCCTCACCGTCAAAATCGACATCTAACACACCTCACAGTAAACGTCAAGAACAATCTCACCCTTGGGCTCACATCAGAGCTACATCCTAACTTTAAACATAGTCCTGTATGTCCCGTAAAACTTTGCGAACACCAACCCTAACTCGAGTGCTGATCACTAGACCTGACCCCTCAGCATCATATTTGACATCATCCACGCTTCACCTTAAACCTGAATTACAATCATACTCTCTACTTCACATCACACCAGACCCAAATTCTAACTGTAATCTAAACTCCCCATTCGCCTTAAAGAACTACCAACTATAATACTAGCCCTAGCCCATGGATCTAACCTACAACGCCACCTTCGATGTCAACACATGCTTCACCGGTAACTTAAACTTCCATCTCGTCCTTACCCTCATATAAGAGACAGACCCTAAATCAAATCGTAACCCTAACGTCCCCATAAAACTTAAGTTACACCGAAGCCTAACACTAGCCCTTGTCCGTGGACATTGCCCCTCACCATCACCATTGACAACACACAAGGTTCCCTTTAAACATGGATTTAAATCTGGCCCCCTACTCACATCAGAGACAGTCCCAAACTCAAAATGTAACCCTCTCCTCACTGTTCACCGTTCGTACACCTGACCCAAAACCCTGCCCAGTTTCTTCAACCTGACCCCTCACCACCGACAGCACCATGACTCATGTCTAACAAAAATCATGAAGGTCTGTATCGAACATGACATCAGGTCAGAGCTGGATCCTGATTCCTACCATACCCCAATCCTCCACGTACAGCGAACTGAACACCGACACCTAAACCTAGACCTGGCCCCTGGACCTGAAACCTCATCGTCACCAATGACATCACCCACGTTCAGCGCAAACCTGATGTTCAATCACTTCCTCATCCACACATCAGAGCCTGATCCTAATCCTTCCCATAACCATATCTTCCCAGTACACCTTACCAAACACCTATCCCTAACCCTAACCTTGTTTCCTGGTTGAATCCTCACTGACAAAATCGACATCCCCCATGCCTCACTGTAAACCTCCACCTCAATGTCGTCCATGCCATCACGTCAGAGCCAGATCCTAACTCTAAACATAGTCCTATACGTCTGGTACACCTTAGCAAACACAAACCCTAACTGTAGCCCAGGTCTCTTGACCTGACACAACATCACAATTGACATCATTCACGCTTCACCTCAACTCTGAATTACAATCGTACTCTCTAACTCACATCACAGGTGAAACCAAACTCTAACCATAATCTAAACTCCCCATTTGCCTTAAAGAAATCGCAACCCAAATCCTAGCACTAGCCCATGGACCAAACCCTCACTGTCACCTTCGACGTCACCCAGGCTTCACCGTAACCTTGAACTGCAATCTCGTACTCACCCTCACATCAGAGACAGATGCAAACACTGATAGTAACCCTACACTCCCCATTAACCTTAATGAACATGCAACCCTAAAGCAAGCACTTGTCCCTGGACCTTATCCCTTAGAGTCACCATTGACACCACTGAAGGTTATCTTTAAAAATGGATTTAAATCTTGTCCTCACAGTCACATCAGAGACAGTCTCTAACTCTACCTGCAAACCTACCCTCACTGTACACCATTCCATACACCTGATCTGAAACCCTGCCCAGGTCTTCCAACGTGACCCCTCACCACCACCATCACCATCACTCATGTCTAAGAAACATCATGAAAGTCTATCTCGCAATCACCCTCACAATCAGAGCTGGATCCTGACTCTAACCATATCCCTATCCTCCACTTACAGCTAAACCACCACTTAAACTTAACCCTGGACTGCAACCAGGACCTGAAACCTCACTGTCACCATCGATGTTACCCATGCTTCACCATAAACCTGATGTTCAATCTCGTCCTCACCCTCACAACAGAGCCGGATTGTTAGCCTAAACAAAACCATGTGCTCCCTGTACACCTTTCCGAACACCTAACCCTAACCCTAGACCTAGCCCATGGAACTGAACCCTGACAGTCACCATCGACATCACCCAGGCTTCAGCGTAAACCTGATGTTCAATCTCTTCCTCATCCTCACATCAGAGCCCAATTCTAACCCTTCCCATAACCGTATCTTCCCTGTACACCTTACCAAACACCTAACCCTAACCCTAGCCCTAGCCCATGGAATTGAACCTCGAAGGTCACCGTCGACATCACCCAGGCTTCAGCGTAAACCCGATGTGCAATCCCATCCTCATCCTCACATCAGAGCCCGACTCAAACCCTTCCCATAACCGTATCTTCCCTGTACACCTTACCAAACACCTAACCCTAACCCTAGCCTTGTTCCCTGGACTTACCCCTCACCATCACCATCAATGTCCCTTACGCTTCAATGAAAACCTCGACATCAATCTATCCCTCAACATCACATCAGAGGTGAATCCTAAGCAAAATGATAAACCAATCCTCCCTGTACACATTACAGGACACCTAACCCTAAACCTAACCTTGTTCACTGGCCTGTACCCTCTCTGTTAAAATCGACATCTCCCATGCGTCACTGTAAACCTCCGTGTCAATCTCACCCTCACCATCACATCAGAGTCACACCCTAACTCCAAACGTAGTCCCGTATGTTCCATACACCTCAGTGAAAACCAACCTTCTCTCTACTGCTGGTCATTTGACATGACCACACAACATCTCAATTGACATCTTCCATGCTTCACCTTAATCCTGAATTACAATCATACTCTCTAACTCACATCAGAGCTGGGCCCTAATGCTAACCATAATCCAAACTCCTCGTTCATGTTAAAGAACTAGTATCCATTAACCTAGCCCTAGCCCATGGATCTGAATCATCACCATCACCATCGATGTCACTGAGAATTAACCATAAACCGAATCTTCAATCTCGTACTCACCCTCACATCAGAGACAGACCCTAACTCTAATTGTAACCCTATCTTCACCATAAACCTAAACAAACACCCAACCCTAACCCTAGTCTTTGTCCCTGGACATTGTCCCTCAGCGTCACCACTGACTTCACCGAAGGTTCGCTTTATCCATGGATTTAAATCTTGTCTTCGTAATCACTTCAGAGACAGACTCTAACTCTCACCATACATTTACCCTCAATGTTCACCATTTCGTACACCTAATACGATACCCTGCCCACGTCCTTCGCTCTGACCCCTCACCACAAACACCACCATCAAGCATGTCTATCAAAAAGAGTGAATATCATTCTCACAATCACCCTCACTTTAGAGCTGGATCCTGACTCTAACCATATCCCTATCCTCCATGCACAGTTAAACCAACACCGAAACCTAACCCTAGCTTGGCTCCTGGACCTGAAACCGCACAATCACCAACGATGTCACCCAGAATTCTCCGTAAACCCGATGTTCAATCTCGTCCTCAACCGCACTACAGAGCCAGATCATAAGCCTAAATGAAACCATATAGTCCCTGTACACCTTACCAAACACCTAACCCTACCCCTAGCCCTAGCCCATGGACCTAATACCTCACAATCACCATTGACATCACCCAGGCTTCAGCGTAAACCTGATGTTCAATCTCGTCCTGATCCTCACGTCAGAGCCCAATCCGAACCCTTCCCATAACAATATCTCCCCCGTACACCTTACCAAACACTTAACCCTGAACCTAGCCTTGTTTCCTTGACTTACCCCTCACTGTCACCATCAGCGTCCCCCATGCCTCACTGTAAAACTCCTCGTCAGTGTACCCCTTCACCTCACATCAGAGCTGGATCCTAAGCATAACGATAACCCTCTCCTCCCAGTACAACTTACAGAACACCAAACCCTAACCCTAACCTTGTTCACTGACCAAAACCCTCACCGTCAAAATCGACATCTAACACACCTCACAGTAAACGTCAAGAACAATCTCACCCTTGGGCTCACATCAGAGCTACATCCTAACTTTAAACATAGTCCTGTATGTCCCGTAAAACTTTGCGAACACCAACCCTAACTCGAGTGCTGATCACTAGACCTGACCCCTCAGCATCATATTTGACATCATCCACGCTTCACCTTATACCTGAATTACAATCATACTCTCTAATTCACATCACACCAGACCCAAATTCTAACTGTAATCTAAACTCCCCATTCGCCTTAAAGAACTACCAACTATAATACTAGCCCTAGCCCATGGATCTAACCTACACCGCCACCTTCGATGTCAACACATGCTTCACCGGTAACTTAAACTTCCATCTCGTCCTTACCCTCATATAAGAGACAGACCCTAAATCAAATCGTAACCCTAACTTCCCAATAAAACTTAAGTTACACCCAAGCCTAACACTAGCCCTTGTCCGTGGACATTGCCTCTCACCATCACCATTGACAACACACAAGGTTCCCTTTAAACATGGATTTAAATCTGGCCCCCTACTCACATCAGAGACAGTCCCAAACTCAAAATGTAACCCTCTCCTCACTGTTCACCGTTCGTACACCTGACCCAAAACCCTGCCCAGTTTCTTCAACCTGACCCCTCACCACCGACAGCACCATGACTCATGTCTAACAAAAATCATGAAGGTCTGTATCGAAAATGACATCAGGTCAGAGCTGGATCCTGATTCCTACCATACCCCAATCCTCCACGTACAGCGAACTGAACACCGACACCTAAACCTAGACCTGGCCCCTGGACCTGAAACCTCATCGTCACCAATGACATCACCCACGTTCAGCGCAAACCTGATGTTCAATCACTTCCTCATCCACACATCAGAGCCTGATCCTAATCCTTCCCATAACCATATCTTCCCTGTACACCTTACCAAACACCTATCCCTAACCCTAACCTTGTTTCCTGGTTGAATCCTCACTGACAAAATCGACATCCCCCATGCCTCACTGTAAACCTCCACCTCAATGTCATCCATGCCATCACGTCAGAGCCAGATCCTAACTCTAAACATAGTCCTATACGTCTGGTACACCTTAGCAAACACAAACCCTAACTGTAGCCCAGGTCTCTTGACCTGACACAACATCACAATTGACATCATTCACGCTTCACCTCAACTCTGAATTACAATCGTACTCTCTAACTCACATCACAGGTGAAACCAAGCTCAAACCATAATCTAAACTCCCCATTTGCCTTAAAGAAATCGCAACCCAAATCCTAGCACTAGCCCATGGACCAAACCCTCACTGTCACCTTCGACGTCACCCAGGCTTCACCGTAACCTTGAACTGCAATCTCGTACTCACCCTCACATCAGAGACAGATGCAAACACTGATAGTAACCCTACACTCCCCATTAACCTTAATGAACATGCAACCCTAAAGCAAGCACTTGTCCCTGGACCTTAACCCTTAGAGTCACCATTGACACCACTGAAGGTTATCTTTAAAAATGGATTTAAATCTTGTCCTCACAGTCACATCAGAGACAGTCTCTAACTCTACCTGCAAACCTACCCTCACTGTACACCATTCCATACACCTGATCTGAAACCCTGCCCAGGTCTTCCAACGTGACCCCTCACCACCATCATCACCATCACTCATGTCTAAGAAACATCATGAAAGTCTATCTCGCAAACACCCTCACAATCAGAGCTGGATCCTGACTCTAACCATATCCCTATCCTCCACTTACAGCTAAACCACCACTTAAACTTAACCCTGGACTGCAACCAGGACCTGAAACCTCACTGTCACCATCGATGTTACATATGCTTCACCATAAACCTGATGTTCAATCTCGTCCTCACCCTCACAACAGAGCCGGATTGTTAGCCTAAACAAAACCATGTGCTCCCTGTACACCTTTCCGAACACCTAACCCTAACCCTAGACCTAGCCCATGGAACTGAACCCTGACAGTCACCATCAACATCACCCAGGCTTCAGCGTAAACCTGATGTTCAATCTCTTCCTCATCCTCACATCAGAGCCCAATTCTAACCCTTCCCATAACCGTATCTTCCCTGTACACCTTACCAAACACCTAACCCTAACCCTAGCCCTAGCCCATGGAATTGAACCTTGACGGTCACCATCGACATCACCCAGGCTTCAGCGTAAACCCGATGTGCAATCCCATCCTCATCCTCACATCAGAGCCCGACTCAAACCCTTCCCATAACCGTATCTTCCCTGTACACCTTACCAAACACCTAACCCTAACCCTAGCCTTGTTCCCTGGACTTACCCCTCACCATCACCATCAATGTCCCCTACGCTTCAATGAAAACCTCGACCTCAATCTATCCCTCAACATCACATCAGAGGTGAATCCTAAGCAAAATGATAAACCAATCCTCCCTGTACACATTACAGGACACCTAACCCTAAACCTAACCTTGTTCACTGGCCTGTACCCTCTCTGTTAAAATCGACATCTCCCATGCGTCACTGTAAACCTCCGTGTCAATCTCACCCTCACCATCACATCAGAGTCACACCCTAACTCCAAACGTAGTCCCGTATGTTCCATACACCTCAGTGAAAACCAACCTTCTCTCTACTGCTGGTCATTTGACATGACCACACAACATCTCAATTGACATCTTCCATGCTTCACCTTAATCCTGAATTACAATCATACTCTCTAACTCACATCAGAGCTGGGCCCTAATGCTAACCATAATCCAAACTCCTCGTTCATGTTAAAGAACTAGTATCCATTAACCTAGCCCTAGCCCATGGATCTGAATCATCACCATCACCATCGATGTCACTGAGAATTAACCATAAACCGAATCTTCAATCTCGTACTCACCCTCACATCAGAGACAGACCCTAACTCTAATTGTAACCCTATCTTCGCCATAAACCTAAACAAACACCCAACCCTAACCCTAGTCTTTGTCCCTGGACATTGTCCCTCAGCGTCACCACTGACTTCACCGAAGGTTCGCTTTATCCATGGATTTAAATCTTGTCTTCGTAATCACTTCAGAGACAGACTCTAACTCTCACCATACATTTACCCTCAATGTTCACCATTTCGTACACCTAATACGATACCCTGCCCACGTCCTTCGCTCTGACCCCTCACCACAAACACCACCATCAAGCATGTCTATCAAAAAGAGTGAATATCATTCTCACAATCACCCTCACTTTAGAGCTGGATCCCGACTCTAACCATATCCCTATCCTCCATGCACAGTTAAACCAACACCGAAACCTAACCCTAGCTTGGCTCCTGGACCTGAAACCGCACAATCACCAACGATGTCACCCAGAATTCTCCGTAAACCCGATGTTCAATCTCGTCCTCAACCGCACTACAGAGCCAGATCATAAGCCTAAATGAAACCATATAGTCCCTGTACACCTTACCAAACACCTAACCCTACCCCTAGCCCTAGCCCATGGACCTAATACCTCACAATCACCATTGACATCACCCAGGCTTCAGCGTAAACCTGATGTTCAATCTCGTCCTGATCCTCACGTCAGAGCCCAATCCGAACCCTTCCCATAACAATATCTCCCCCGTACACCTTACCAAACACTTAACCCTGAACCTAGCCTTGTTTCCTTGACTTACCCCTCACTGTCACCATCAGCGTCCCCCATGCCTCACTGTAAAACTCCTCGTCAGTGTACCCCTTCACCTCACATCAGAGCTGGATCCTAAGCATAACGATAACCCTCTCCTCCCAGTACAACTTACAGAACACCAAACCCTAACCCTAACCTTGTTCACTGACCAAAACCCTCACCGTCAAAATCGACATCTAACACACCTCACAGTAAACGTCAAGAACAATCTCACCCTTGGGCTCACATCAGAGCTACATCCTAACTTTAAACATAGTCCTGTATGTCCCGTAAAACTTTGCGAACACCAACCCTAACTCGAGTGCTGATCACTAGACCTGACCCCTCAGCATCATATTTGACATCATCCACGCTTCACCTTAAACCTGAATTACAATCATACTCTCTACTTCACATCACACCAGACCCAAATTCTAACTGTAATCTAAACTCCCCATTCGCCTTAAAGAACTACCAACTATAATACTAGCCCTAGCCCATGGATCTAACCTACACCGCCACCTTCGATGTCAACACATGCTTCACCGGTAACTTAAACTTCCATCTCGTCCTTACCCTCATATAAGAGACAGACCCTAAATCAAATCGTAACCCTAACTTCCCCATAAAACTTAAGTTACACCCAAGCCTAACACTAGCCCTTGTCCGTGGACATTGCCCCTCACCATCACCATTGACAACACACAAGGTTCCCTTTAAACATGGATTTAAATCTGGCCCCCTACTCACATCAGAGACAGTCCCAAACTCAAAATGTAACCCTCTATTCACTGTTCACCGTTCGTACACCTGACCCAAAACCCTGCCCAGTTTCTTCAACCTGACCCCTCACCACCGACAGCACCATGACTCATGTCTAACAAAAATCATGAAGGTCTGTATCGAAAATGACATCAGGTCAGAGCTGGATCCTGATTCCTACCATACCCCAATCCTCCACGTACAGCGAACTGAACACCGACACCTAAACCTAGACCTGGCCCCTGGACCTGAAACCTCATCGTCACCAATGACATCACCCACGTTCAGCGCAAACCTGATGTTCAATCACTTCCTCATCCACACATCAGAGCCTGATCCTAATCCTTCCCATAACCATATCTTCCCTGTACACCTTACCAAGCACCTATCCCTAACCCTAACCTTGTTTCCTGGTTGAATCCTCACTGACAAAATCGACATCCCCCATGCCTCACTGTAAACCTCCACCTCAATGTCGTCCATGCCATCATGTCAGAGCCAGATCCAACTCTAAACATAGTCCTATACGTCTGGTACACCTTAGCAAACACAAACCCTAACTGTAGCCCAGGTCTCTTGACCTGACACAACATCACAATTGACATCATTCACGCTTCACCTCAACTCTGAATTACAATCGTACTCTCTAACTCACATCACAGGTGAAACCAAGCTCTAACCATAATCTAAACTCCCCATTTGCCTTAAAGAAATCGCAACCCAAATCCTAGCACTAGCCCATGGACCAAACCCTCACTGTCACCTTCGACGTCACCCAGGCTTCACCGTAACCTTGAACTGCAATCTCGTACTCACCCTCACATCAGAGACAGATGCAAACACTGATAGTAACCCTACACTCCCCATTAACCTTAATGAACATGCAACCCTAAAGCAAGCACTTGTCCCTGGACCTTAACCCTTAGAGTCACCATTGACACCACTGAAGGTTATCTTTAAAAATGGATTTAAATCTTGTGCTCACAGTCACATCAGAGACAGTCTCTAACTCTACCTGCAAACCTACCCTCACTGTACACCATTCCATACACCTGATCTGAAACCCTGCCCAGGTCTTCCAACGTGACCCCTCACCACCACCATCACCATCACTCATGTCTAAGAAACATCATGAAAGTCTATCTCGCAATCACCCTCACAATCAGAGCTGGATCCTGACTCTAACCATATCCCTATCCTCCACTTACAGCTAAACCACCACTTAAACTTAACCCTGGACTGCAACCAGGACCTGAAACCTCACTGTCACCATCGATGTTACCCATGCTTCACCATAAACCTGATGTTCAATCTCGTCCTCACCCTCACAACAGAGCCGGATTGTTAGCCTAAACAAAACCATGTGCTCCCTGTACACCTTTCCGAACACCTAACCCTAACCCTAGACCTAGCCCATGGAACTGAACCCTGACAGTCACCATCAACATCACCCAGGCTTCAGCGTAAACCTGATGTTCAATCTCTTCCTCATCCTCACATCAGAGCCCAATTCTAACCCTTCCCGTAACCGTATCTTCCCTGTACACCTTACCAAACACCTAACCCTAACCCTAGCCCTAGCCCATGGAATTGAACCTTGACGGTCACCATCGACATCACCCAGGCTTCAGCGTAAACCCGATGTGCAATCCCATCCTCATCCTCACATCAGAGCCCGACTCAAACCCTTCCCATAACCGTATCTTCCCTGTACACCTTACCAAACACCTAACCCTAACCCTAGCCTTGTTCCCTGGACTTACCCCTCACCATCACCATCAATGTCCCCTACGCTTCAATGAAAACCTCGACCTCAATCTATCCCTCAACATCACATCAGAGGTGAATCCTAAGCAAAATGATAAACCAATCCTCCCTGTACACATTACAGGACACCTAACCCTAAACCTAACCTTGTTCACTGGCCTGTACCCTCTCTGTTAAAATCGACATCTCCCATGCGTCACTGTAAACCTCCGTGTCAATCTCACCCTCACCATCACATCAGAGTCACACCCTAACTCCAAACGTAGTCCCGTATGTTCCATACACCTCAGTGAAAACCAACCTTCTCTCTACTGCTGGTCATTTGACATGACCACACAACATCTCAATTGACATCTTCCATGCTTCACCTTAATCCTGAATTACAATCATACTCTCTAACTCACATCAGAGCTGGGCCCTAATGCTAACCATAATCCAAACTCCTCGTTCATGTTAAAGAACTAGTATCCATTAACCTAGCCCTAGCCCATGGATCTGAATCATCACCATCACCATCGATGTCACTGAGAATTAACCATAAACTGGATCTTCAATCTCGTACTCACCCTCACATCAGAGACAGACCCTAACTCTAATTGTAACCCTATCTTCGCCATAAACCTAAACAAACACCCAACCCTAACCCTAGTCTTTGTCCCTGGACATTGTCCCTCAGCGTCACCACTGACTTCACCGAAGGTTCGCTTTATCCATGGATTTAAATCTTGTCTTCGTAATCACTTCAGAGACAGACTCTAACTCTCACCATACATTTACCCTCAATGTTCACCATTTCGTACACCTAATACGATACCCTGCCCACGTCCTTCGCTCTGACCCCTCACCACAAACACCACCATCAAGCATGTCTATCAAAAAGAGTGAATATCATTCTCACAATCACCCTCACTTTAGAGCTGGATCCCGACTCTAACCATATCCCTATCCTCCATGCACAGTTAAACCAACACCGAAACCTAACCCTAGCTTGGCTCCTGGACCTGAAACCGCACAATCACCAACGATGTCACCCAGAATTCTCCGTAAACCCGATGTTCAATCTCGTCCTCAACCGCACTACAGAGCCAGATCATAAGCCTAAATGAAACCATATAGTCCCTGTACACCTTACCAAACACCTAACCCTACCCCTAGCCCTAGCCCATGGACCTAATACCTCACAATCACCATTGACATCACCCAGGCTTCAGCGTAAACCTGATGTTCAATCTCGTCCTGATCCTCACGTCAGAGCCCAATCCGAACCCTTCCCATAACAATATCTCCCCCGTACACCTTACCAAACACTTAACCCTGAACCTAGCCTTGTTTCCTTGACTTACCCCTCACTGTCACCATCAGCGTCCCCCATGCCTCACTGTAAAACTCCTCCTCAGTGTACCCCTTCACCTCACATCAGAGCTGGATCCTAAGCATAACGATAACCCTCTCCTCCCAGTACAACTTACAGAACACCAAACCCTAACCCTAACCTTGTTCACTGACCAAAACCCTCACCGTCAAAATCGACATCTAACACACCTCACAGTAAACGTCAAGAACAATCTCACCCTTGGGCTCACATCAGAGCTACATCCTAACTTTAAACATAGTCCTGTATGTCCCGTAAAACTTTGCGAACACCAACCCTAACTCGAGTGCTGATCACTAGACCTGACCCCTCAGCATCATATTTGACATCATCCACGCTTCACCTTAAACCTGAATTACAATCATACTCTCTACTTCACATCACACCAGACCCAAATTCTAACTGTAATCTAAACTCCCCATTCGCCTTAAAGAACTACCAACTATAATACTAGCCCTAGCCCATGGATCTAACCTACACCGCCACCTTCGATGTCAACACATGCTTCACCGGTAACTTAAACTTCCATCTCGTCCTTACCCTCATATAAGAGACAGACCCTAAATCAAATCGTAACCCTAACTTCCCCATAAAACTTAAGTTACACCCAAGCCTAACACTAGCCCTTGTCCGTGGACATTGCCCCTCACCATCACCATTGACAACACACAAGGTTCCCTTTAAACATGGATTTAAATCTGGCCCCCTACTCACATCAGAGACAGTCCCAAACTCAAAATGTAACCCTCTATTCACTGTTCACCGTTCGTACACCTGACCCAAAACCCTGCCCAGTTTCTTCAACCTGACCCCTCACCACCGACAGCACCATGACTCATGTCTAACAAAAATCATGAAGGTCTGTATCGAAAATGACATCAGGTCAGAGCTGGATCCTGATTCCTACCATACCCCAATCCTCCACGTACAGCGAACTGAACACCGACACCTAAACCTAGACCTGGCCCCTGGACCTGAAACCTCATCGTCACCAATGACATCACCCACGTTCAGCGCAAACCTGATGTTCAATCACTTCCTCATCCACACATCAGAGCCTGATCCTAATCCTTCCCATAACCATATCTTCCCTGTACACCTTACCAAGCACCTATCCCTAACCCTAACCTTGTTTCCTGGTTGAATCCTCACTGACAAAATCGACATCCCCCATGCCTCACTGTAAACCTCCACCTCAATGTCGTCCATGCCATCATGTCAGAGCCAGATCCAACTCTAAACATAGTCCTATACGTCTGGTACACCTTAGCAAACACAAACCCTAACTGTAGCCCAGGTCTCTTGACCTGACACAACATCACAATTGACATCATTCACGCTTCACCTCAACTCTGAATTACAATCGTACTCTCTAACTCACATCACAGGTGAAACCAAGCTCTAACCATAATCTAAACTCCCCATTTGCCTTAAAGAAATCGCAACCCAAATCCTAGCACTAGCCCATGGACCAAACCCTCACTGTCACCTTCGACGTCACCCAGGCTTCACCGTAACCTTGAACTGCAATCTCGTACTCACCCTCACATCAGAGACAGATGCAAACACTGATAGTAACCCTACACTCCCCATTAACCTTAATGAACATGCAACCCTAAAGCAAGCACTTGTCCCTGGACCTTAACCCTTAGAGTCACCATTGACACCACTGAAGGTTATCTTTAAAAATGGATTTAAATCTTGTGCTCACAGTCACATCAGAGACAGTCTCTAACTCTACCTGCAAACCTACCCTCACTGTACACCATTCCATACACCTGATCTGAAACCCTGCCCAGGTCTTCCAACGTGACCCCTCACCACCACCATCACCATCACTCATGTCTAAGAAACATCATGAAAGTCTATCTCGCAATCACCCTCACAATCAGAGCTGGATCCTGACTCTAACCATATCCCTATCCTCCACTTACAGCTAAACCACCACTTAAACTTAACCCTGGACTGCAACCAGGACCTGAAACCTCACTGTCACCATCGATGTTACCCATGCTTCACCATAAACCTGATGTTCAATCTCGTCCTCACCCTCACAACAGAGCCGGATTGTTAGCCTAAACAAAACCATGTGCTCCCTGTACACCTTTCCGAACACCTAACCCTAACCCTAGACCTAGCCCATGGAACTGAACCCTGACAGTCACCATCAACATCACCCAGGCTTCAGCGTAAACCTGATGTTCAATCTCTTCCTCATCCTCACATCAGAGCCCAATTCTAACCCTTCCCGTAACCGTATCTTCCCTGTACACCTTACCAAACACCTAACCCTAACCCTAGCCCTAGCCCATGGAATTGAACCTTGACGGTCACCATCGACATCACCCAGGCTTCAGCGTAAACCCGATGTGCAATCCCATCCTCATCCTCACATCAGAGCCCGACTCAAACCCTTCCCATAACCGTATCTTCCCTGTACACCTTACCAAACACCTAACCCTAACCCTAGCCTTGTTCCCTGGACTTACCCCTCACCATCACCATCAATGTCCCCTACGCTTCAATGAAAACCTCGACCTCAATCTATCCCTCAACATCACATCAGAGGTGAATCCTAAGCAAAATGATAAACCAATCCTCCCTGTACACATTACAGGACACCTAACCCTAAACCTAACCTTGTTCACTGGCCTGTACCCTCTCTGTTAAAATCGACATCTCCCATGCGTCACTGTAAACCTCCGTGTCAATCTCACCCTCACCATCACATCAGAGTCACACCCTAACTCCAAACGTAGTCCCGTATGTTCCATACACCTCAGTGAAAACCAACCTTCTCTCTACTGCTGGTCATTTGACATGACCACACAACATCTCAATTGACATCTTCCATGCTTCACCTTAATCCTGAATTACAATCATACTCTCTAACTCACATCAGAGCTGGGCCCTAATGCTAACCATAATCCAAACTCCTCGTTCATGTTAAAGAACTAGTATCCATTAACCTAGCCCTAGCCCATGGATCTGAATCATCACCATCACCATCGATGTCACTGAGAATTAACCATAAACTGGATCTTCAATCTCGTACTCACCCTCACATCAGAGACAGACCCTAACTCTAATTGTAACCCTATCTTCGCCATAAACCTAAACAAACACCCAACCCTAACCCTAGTCTTTGTCCCTGGACATTGTCCCTCAGCGTCACCACTGACTTCACCGAAGGTTCGCTTTATCCATGGATTTAAATCTTGTCTTCGTAATCACTTCAGAGACAGACTCTAACTCTCACCATACATTTACCCTCAATGTTCACCATTTCGTACACCTAATACGATACCCTGCCCACGTCCTTCGCTCTGACCCCTCACCACAAACACCACCATCAAGCATGTCTATCAAAAAGAGTGAATATCATTCTCACAATCACCCTCACTTTAGAGCTGGATCCCGACTCTAACCATATCCCTATCCTCCATGCACAGTTAAACCAACACCGAAACCTAACCCTAGCTTGGCTCCTGGACCTGAAACCGCACAATCACCAACGATGTCACCCAGAATTCTCCGTAAACCCGATGTTCAATCTCGTCCTCAACCGCACTACAGAGCCAGATCATAAGCCTAAATGAAACCATATAGTCCCTGTACACCTTACCAAACACCTAACCCTACCCCTAGCCCTAGCCCATGGACCTAATACCTCACAATCACCATTGACATCACCCAGGCTTCAGCGTAAACCTGATGTTCAATCTCGTCCTGATCCTCACGTCAGAGCCCAATCCGAACCCTTCCCATAACAATATCTCCCCCGTACACCTTACCAAACACTTAACCCTGAACCTAGCCTTGTTTCCTTGACTTACCCCTCACTGTCACCATCAGCGTCCCCCATGCCTCACTGTAAAACTCCTCCTCAGTGTACCCCTTCACCTCACATCAGAGCTGGATCCTAAGCATAACGATAACCCTCTCCTCCCAGTACAACTTACAGAACACCAAACCCTAACCCTAACCTTGTTCACTGACCAAAACCCTCACCGTCAAAATCGACATCTAACACACCTCACAGTAAACGTCAAGAACAATCTCACCCTTGGGCTCACATCAGAGCTACATCCTAACTTTAAACATAGTCCTGTATGTCCCGTAAAACTTTGCGAACACCAACCCTAACTCGAGTGCTGATCACTAGACCTGACCCCTCAGCATCATATTTGACATCATCCACGCTTCACCTTAAACCTGAATTACAATCATACTCTCTACTTCACATCACACCAGACCCAAATTCTAACTGTAATCTAAACTCCCCATTCGCCTTAAAGAACTACCAACTATAATACTAGCCCTAGCCCATGGATCTAACCTACACCGCCACCTTCGATGTCAACACATGCTTCACCGGTAACTTAAACTTCCATCTCGTCCTTACCCTCATATAAGAGACAGACCCTAAATCAAATCGTAACCCTAACTTCCCCATAAAACTTAAGTTACACCCAAGCCTAACACTAGCCCTTGTCCGTGGACATTGCCCCTCACCATCACCATTGACAACACACAAGGTTCCCTTTAAACATGGATTTAAATCTGGCCCCCTACTCACATCAGAGACAGTCCCAAACTCAAAATGTAACCCTCTATTCACTGTTCACCGTTCGTACACCTGACCCAAAACCCTGCCCAGTTTCTTCAACCTGACCCCTCACCACCGACAGCACCATGACTCATGTCTAACAAAAATCATGAAGGTCTGTATCGAAAATGACATCAGGTCAGAGCTGGATCCTGATTCCTACCATACCCCAATCCTCCACGTACAGCGAACTGAACACCGACACCTAAACCTAGACCTGGCCCCTGGACCTGAAACCTCATCGTCACCAATGACATCACCCACGTTCAGCGCAAACCTGATGTTCAATCACTTCCTCATCCACACATCAGAGCCTGATCCTAATCCTTCCCATAACCATATCTTCCCTGTACACCTTACCAAGCACCTATCCCTAACCCTAACCTTGTTTCCTGGTTGAATCCTCACTGACAAAATCGACATCCCCCATGCCTCACTGTAAACCTCCACCTCAATGTCGTCCATGCCATCATGTCAGAGCCAGATCCAACTCTAAACATAGTCCTATACGTCTGGTACACCTTAGCAAACACAAACCCTAACTGTAGCCCAGGTCTCTTGACCTGACACAACATCACAATTGACATCATTCACGCTTCACCTCAACTCTGAATTACAATCGTACTCTCTAACTCACATCACAGGTGAAACCAAGCTCTAACCATAATCTAAACTCCCCATTTGCCTTAAAGAAATCGCAACCCAAATCCTAGCACTAGCCCATGGACCAAACCCTCACTGTCACCTTCGACGTCACCCAGGCTTCACCGTAACCTTGAACTGCAATCTCGTACTCACCCTCACATCAGAGACAGATGCAAACACTGATAGTAACCCTACACTCCCCATTAACCTTAATGAACATGCAACCCTAAAGCAAGCACTTGTCCCTGGACCTTAACCCTTAGAGTCACCATTGACACCACTGAAGGTTATCTTTAAAAATGGATTTAAATCTTGTGCTCACAGTCACATCAGAGACAGTCTCTAACTCTACCTGCAAACCTACCCTCACTGTACACCATTCCATACACCTGATCTGAAACCCTGCCCAGGTCTTCCAACGTGACCCCTCACCACCACCATCACCATCACTCATGTCTAAGAAACATCATGAAAGTCTATCTCGCAATCACCCTCACAATCAGAGCTGGATCCTGACTCTAACCATATCCCTATCCTCCACTTACAGCTAAACCACCACTTAAACTTAACCCTGGACTGCAACCAGGACCTGAAACCTCACTGTCACCATCGATGTTACCCATGCTTCACCATAAACCTGATGTTCAATCTCGTCCTCACCCTCACAACAGAGCCGGATTGTTAGCCTAAACAAAACCATGTGCTCCCTGTACACCTTTCCGAACACCTAACCCTAACCCTAGACCTAGCCCATGGAACTGAACCCTGACAGTCACCATCAACATCACCCAGGCTTCAGCGTAAACCTGATGTTCAATCTCTTCCTCATCCTCACATCAGAGCCCAATTCTAACCCTTCCCGTAACCGTATCTTCCCTGTACACCTTACCAAACACCTAACCCTAACCCTAGCCCTAGCCCATGGAATTGAACCTTGACGGTCACCATCGACATCACCCAGGCTTCAGCGTAAACCCGATGTGCAATCCCATCCTCATCCTCACATCAGAGCCCGACTCAAACCCTTCCCATAACCGTATCTTCCCTGTACACCTTACCAAACACCTAACCCTAACCCTAGCCTTGTTCCCTGGACTTACCCCTCACCATCACCATCAATGTCCCCTACGCTTCAATGAAAACCTCGACCTCAATCTATCCCTCAACATCACATCAGAGGTGAATCCTAAGCAAAATGATAAACCAATCCTCCCTGTACACATTACAGGACACCTAACCCTAAACCTAACCTTGTTCACTGGCCTGTACCCTCTCTGTTAAAATCGACATCTCCCATGCGTCACTGTAAACCTCCGTGTCAATCTCACCCTCACCATCACATCAGAGTCACACCCTAACTCCAAACGTAGTCCCGTATGTTCCATACACCTCAGTGAAAACCAACCTTCTCTCTACTGCTGGTCATTTGACATGACCACACAACATCTCAATTGACATCTTCCATGCTTCACCTTAATCCTGAATTACAATCATACTCTCTAACTCACATCAGAGCTGGGCCCTAATGCTAACCATAATCCAAACTCCTCGTTCATGTTAAAGAACTAGTATCCATTAACCTAGCCCTAGCCCATGGATCTGAATCATCACCATCACCATCGATGTCACTGAGAATTAACCATAAACTGGATCTTCAATCTCGTACTCACCCTCACATCAGAGACAGACCCTAACTCTAATTGTAACCCTATCTTCGCCATAAACCTAAACAAACACCCAACCCTAACCCTAGTCTTTGTCCCTGGACATTGTCCCTCAGCGTCACCACTGACTTCACCGAAGGTTCGCTTTATCCATGGATTTAAATCTTGTCTTCGTAATCACTTCAGAGACAGACTCTAACTCTCACCATACATTTACCCTCAATGTTCACCATTTCGTACACCTAATACGATACCCTGCCCACGTCCTTCGCTCTGACCCCTCACCACAAACACCACCATCAAGCATGTCTATCAAAAAGAGTGAATATCATTCTCACAATCACCCTCACTTTAGAGCTGGATCCCGACTCTAACCATATCCCTATCCTCCATGCACAGTTAAACCAACACCGAAACCTAACCCTAGCTTGGCTCCTGGACCTGAAACCGCACAATCACCAACGATGTCACCCAGAATTCTCCGTAAACCCGATGTTCAATCTCGTCCTCAACCGCACTACAGAGCCAGATCATAAGCCTAAATGAAACCATATAGTCCCTGTACACCTTACCAAACACCTAACCCTACCCCTAGCCCTAGCCCATGGACCTAATACCTCACAATCACCATTGACATCACCCAGGCTTCAGCGTAAACCTGATGTTCAATCTCGTCCTGATCCTCACGTCAGAGCCCAATCCGAACCCTTCCCATAACAATATCTCCCCCGTACACCTTACCAAACACTTAACCCTGAACCTAGCCTTGTTTCCTTGACTTACCCCTCACTGTCACCATCAGCGTCCCCCATGCCTCACTGTAAAACTCCTCCTCAGTGTACCCCTTCACCTCACATCAGAGCTGGATCCTAAGCATAACGATAACCCTCTCCTCCCAGTACAACTTACAGAACACCAAACCCTAACCCTAACCTTGTTCACTGACCAAAACCCTCACCGTCAAAATCGACATCTAACACACCTCACAGTAAACGTCAAGAACAATCTCACCCTTGGGCTCACATCAGAGCTACATCCTAACTTTAAACATAGTCCTGTATGTCCCGTAAAACTTTGCGAACACCAACCCTAACTCGAGTGCTGATCACTAGACCTGACCCCTCAGCATCATATTTGACATCATCCACGCTTCACCTTAAACCTGAATTACAATCATACTCTCTACTTCACATCACACCAGACCCAAATTCTAACTGTAATCTAAACTCCCCATTCGCCTTAAAGAACTACCAACTATAATACTAGCCCTAGCCCATGGATCTAACCTACACCGCCACCTTCGATGTCAACACATGCTTCACCGGTAACTTAAACTTCCATCTCGTCCTTACCCTCATATAAGAGACAGACCCTAAATCAAATCGTAACCCTAACTTCCCCATAAAACTTAAGTTACACCCAAGCCTAACACTAGCCCTTGTCCGTGGACATTGCCCCTCACCATCACCATTGACAACACACAAGGTTCCCTTTAAACATGGATTTAAATCTGGCCCCCTACTCACATCAGAGACAGTCCCAAACTCAAAATGTAACCCTCTATTCACTGTTCACCGTTCGTACACCTGACCCAAAACCCTGCCCAGTTTCTTCAACCTGACCCCTCACCACCGACAGCACCATGACTCATGTCTAACAAAAATCATGAAGGTCTGTATCGAAAATGACATCAGGTCAGAGCTGGATCCTGATTCCTACCATACCCCAATCCTCCACGTACAGCGAACTGAACACCGACACCTAAACCTAGACCTGGCCCCTGGACCTGAAACCTCATCGTCACCAATGACATCACCCACGTTCAGCGCAAACCTGATGTTCAATCACTTCCTCATCCACACATCAGAGCCTGATCCTAATCCTTCCCATAACCATATCTTCCCTGTACACCTTACCAAGCACCTATCCCTAACCCTAACCTTGTTTCCTGGTTGAATCCTCACTGACAAAATCGACATCCCCCATGCCTCACTGTAAACCTCCACCTCAATGTCGTCCATGCCATCATGTCAGAGCCAGATCCAACTCTAAACATAGTCCTATACGTCTGGTACACCTTAGCAAACACAAACCCTAACTGTAGCCCAGGTCTCTTGACCTGACACAACATCACAATTGACATCATTCACGCTTCACCTCAACTCTGAATTACAATCGTACTCTCTAACTCACATCACAGGTGAAACCAAGCTCTAACCATAATCTAAACTCCCCATTTGCCTTAAAGAAATCGCAACCCAAATCCTAGCACTAGCCCATGGACCAAACCCTCACTGTCACCTTCGACGTCACCCAGGCTTCACCGTAACCTTGAACTGCAATCTCGTACTCACCCTCACATCAGAGACAGATGCAAACACTGATAGTAACCCTACACTCCCCATTAACCTTAATGAACATGCAACCCTAAAGCAAGCACTTGTCCCTGGACCTTAACCCTTAGAGTCACCATTGACACCACTGAAGGTTATCTTTAAAAATGGATTTAAATCTTGTCCTCACAGTCACATCAGAGACAGTCTCTAACTCTACCTGCAAACCTACCCTCACTGTACACCATTCCATACACCTGATCTGAAACCCTGCCCAGGTCTTCCAACGTGACCCCTCACCACCACCATCACCATCACTCATGTCTAAGAAACATCATGAAAGTCTATCTCGCAATCACCCTCACAATCAGAGCTGGATCCTGACTCTAACCATATCCCTATCCTCCACTTACAGCTAAACCACCACTTAAACTTAACCCTGGACTGCAACCAGGACCTGAAACCTCACTGTCACCATCGATGTTACCCATGCTTCACCATAAACCTGATGTTCAATCTCGTCCTCACCCTCACAACAGAGCCGGATTGTTAGCCTAAACAAAACCATGTGCTCCCTGTACACCTTTCCGAACACCTAACCCTAACCCTAGACCTAGCCCATGGAACTGAACCCTGACAGTCACCATCAACATCACCCAGGCTTCAGCGTAAACCTGATGTTCAATCTCTTCCTCATCCTCACATCAGAGCCCAATTCTAACCCTTCCCGTAACCGTATCTTCCCTGTACACCTTACCAAACACCTAACCCTAACCCTAGCCCTAGCCCATGGAATTGAACCTTGACGGTCACCATCGACATCACCCAGGCTTCAGCGTAAACCCGATGTGCAATCCCATCCTCATCCTCACATCAGAGCCCGACTCAAACCCTTCCCATAACCGTATCTTCCCTGTACACCTTACCAAACACCTAACCCTAACCCTAGCCTTGTTCCCTGGACTTACCCCTCACCATCACCATCAATGTCCCCTACGCTTCAATGAAAACCTCGACCTCAATCTATCCCTCAACATCACATCAGAGGTGAATCCTAAGCAAAATGATAAACCAATCCTCCCTGTACACATTACAGGACACCTAACCCTAAACCTAACCTTGTTCACTGGCCTGTACCCTCTCTGTTAAAATCGACATCTCCCATGCGTCACTGTAAACCTCCGTGTCAATCTCACCCTCACCATCACATCAGAGTCACACCCTAACTCCAAACGTAGTCCCGTATGTTCCATACACCTCAGTGAAAACCAACCTTCTCTCTACTGCTGGTCATTTGACATGACCACACAACATCTCAATTGACATCTTCCATGCTTCACCTTAATCCTGAATTACAATCATACTCTCTAACTCACATCAGAGCTGGGCCCTAATGCTAACCATAATCCAAACTCCTCGTTCATGTTAAAGAACTAGTATCCATTAACCTAGCCCTAGCCCATGGATCTGAATCATCACCATCACCATCGATGTCACTGAGAATTAACCATAAACTGGATCTTCAATCTCGTACTCACCCTCACATCAGAGACAGACCCTAACTCTAATTGTAACCCTATCTTCGCCATAAACCTAAACAAACACCCAACCCTAACCCTAGTCTTTGTCCCTGGACATTGTCCCTCAGCGTCACCACTGACTTCACCGAAGGTTCGCTTTATCCATGGATTTAAATCTTGTCTTCGTAATCACTTCAGAGACAGACTCTAACTCTCACCATACATTTACCCTCAATGTTCACCATTTCGTACACCTAATACGATACCCTGCCCACGTCCTTCGCTCTGACCCCTCACCACAAACACCACCATCAAGCATGTCTATCAAAAAGAGTGAATATCATTCTCACAATCACCCTCACTTTAGAGCTGGATCCCGACTCTAACCATATCCCTATCCTCCATGCACAGTTAAACCAACACCGAAACCTAACCCTAGCTTGGCTCCTGGACCTGAAACCGCACAATCACCAACGATGTCACCCAGAATTCTCCGTAAACCCGATGTTCAATCTCGTCCTCAACCGCACTACAGAGCCAGATCATAAGCCTAAATGAAACCATATAGTCCCTGTACACCTTACCAAACACCTAACCCTACCCCTAGCCCTAGCCCATGGACCTAATACCTCACAATCACCATTGACATCACCCAGGCTTCAGCGTAAACCTGATGTTCAATCTCGTCCTGATCCTCACGTCAGAGCCCAATCCGAACCCTTCCCATAACAATATCTCCCCCGTACACCTTACCAAACACTTAACCCTGAACCTAGCCTTGTTTCCTTGACTTACCCCTCACTGTCACCATCAGCGTCCCCCATGCCTCACTGTAAAACTCCTCCTCAGTGTACCCCTTCACCTCACATCAGAGCTGGATCCTAAGCATAACGATAACCCTCTCCTCCCAGTACAACTTACAGAACACCAAACCCTAACCCTAACCTTGTTCACTGACCAAAACCCTCACCGTCAAAATCGACATCTAACACACCTCACAGTAAACGTCAAGAACAATCTCACCCTTGGGCTCACATCAGAGCTACATCCTAACTTTAAACATAGTCCTGTATGTCCCGTAAAACTTTGCGAACACCAACCCTAACTCGAGTGCTGATCACTAGACCTGACCCCTCAGCATCATATTTGACATCATCCACGCTTCACCTTAAACCTGAATTACAATCATACTCTCTACTTCACATCACACCAGACCCAAATTCTAACTGTAATCTAAACTCCCCATTCGCCTTAAAGAACTACCAACTATAATACTAGCCCTAGCCCATGGATCTAACCTACACCGCCACCTTCGATGTCAACACATGCTTCACCGGTAACTTAAACTTCCATCTCGTCCTTACCCTCATATAAGAGACAGACCCTAAATCAAATCGTAACCCTAACTTCCCCATAAAACTTAAGTTACACCCAAGCCTAACACTAGCCCTTGTCCGTGGACATTGCCCCTCACCATCACCATTGACAACACACAAGGTTCCCTTTAAACATGGATTTAAATCTGGCCCCCTACTCACATCAGAGACAGTCCCAAACTCAAAATGTAACCCTATCCTCACTGTTCACCGTTCGTACACCTGAACCAAAACCCTGCCCAGTTTCTTCAACCTGACCCCTCACCACCGACAGCACCATGACTCATGTCTAACAAAAATCATGAAGGTCTGTATCGAAAATGACATCAGGTCAGAGCTGGATCCTGATTCCTACCATACCCCAATCCTCCACGTACAGCGAACTGAACACCGACACCTAAACCTAGACCTGGCCCCTGGACCTGAAACCTCATCGTCACCAATGACATCACCCACGTTCAGCGCAAACCTGATGTTCAATCACTTCCTCATCCACACATCAGAGCCTGATCCTAATCCTTCCCATAACCATATCTTCCCTGTACACCTTACCAAGCACCTATCCCTAACCCTAACCTTGTTTCCTGGTTGAATCCTCACTGACAAAATCGACATCCCCCATGCCTCACTGTAAACCTCCACCTCAATGTCGTCCATGCCATCACGTCAGAGCCAGATCCTAACTCTAAACATAGTCCTATACGTCTGGTACACCTTAGCAAACACAAACCCTAACTGTAGCCCAGGTCTCTTGACCTGACACATCACAATTGACATCATCCACGCTTCACCTCAACTCTGAATTACAATCGTACTCTCTAACTCACATCACAGGTGAAACCAAGCTCTAACCATAATCTAAACTCCCCATTTGCCTTAAAGAAATCGCAACCCAAATCCTAGCACTAGCCCATGGACCAAACCCTCACTGTCACCTTCGACGTCACCCAGGCTTCACCGTAACCTTGAACTGCAATCTCGTACTCACCCTCACATCAGAGACAGATGCAAACACTGATAGTAACCCTACACTCCCCATTAACCTTAATGAACATGCAACCCTAAAGCAAGCACTTGTCCCTGGACCTTAACCCTTAGAGTCACCATTGACACCACTGAAGGTTATCTTTAAAAATGGATTTAAATCTTGTCCTCACAGTCACATCAGAGACAGTCTCTAACTCTACCTGCAAACCTACCCTCACTGTACACCATTCCATACACCTGATCTGAAACCCTGCCCAGGTCTTCCAACGTGACCCCTCACCACCACCATCACCATCACTCATGTCTAAGAAACATCATGAAAGTCTATCTCGCAATCACCCTCACAATCAGAGCTGGATCCTGACTCTAACCATATCCCTATCCTCCACTTACAGCTAAACCACCACTTAAACTTAACCCTGGACTGCAACCAGGACCTGAAACCTCACTGTCACCATCGATGTTACCCATGCTTCACCATAAACCTGATGTTCAATCTCGTCCTCACCCTCACAACAGAGCCGGATTGTTAGCCTAAACAAAACCATGTGCTCCCTGTACACCTTTCCGAACACCTAACCCTAACCCTAGACCTAGCCCATGGAACTGAACCCTGACAGTCACCATCAACATCACCCAGGCTTCAGCGTAAACCTGATGTTCAATCTCTTCCTCATCCTCACATCAGAGCCCAATTCTAACCCTTCCCGTAACCGTATCTTCCCTGTACACCTTACCAAACACCTAACCCTAACCCTAGCCCTAGCCCATGGAATTGAACCTTGACGGTCACCATCGACATCACCCAGGCTTCAGCGTAAACCCGATGTGCAATCCCATCCTCATCCTCACATCAGAGCCCGACTCAAACCCTTCCCATAACCGTATCTTCCCTGTACACCTTACCAAACACCTAACCCTAACCCTAGCCTTGTTCCCTGGACTTACCCCTCACCATCACCATCAATGTCCCCTACGCTTCAATGAAAACCTCGACCTCAATCTATCCCTCAACATCACATCAGAGGTGAATCCTAAGCAAAATGATAAACCAATCCTCCCTGTACACATTACAGGACACCTAACCCTAAACCTAACCTTGTTCACTGGCCTGTACCCTCTCTGTTAAAATCGACATCTCCCATGCGTCACTGTAAACCTCCGTGTCAATCTCACCCTCACCATCACATCAGAGTCACACCCTAACTCCAAACGTAGTCCCGTATGTTCCATACACCTCAGTGAAAACCAACCTTCTCTCTACTGCTGGTCATTTGACATGACCACACAACATCTCAATTGACATCTTCCATGCTTCACCTTAATCCTGAATTACAATCATACTCTCTAACTCACATCAGAGCTGGGCCCTAATGCTAACCATAATCCAAACTCCTCGTTCATGTTAAAGAACTAGTATCCATTAACCTAGCCCTAGCCCATGGATCTGAATCATCACCATCACCATCGATGTCACTGAGAATTAACCATAAACTGGATCTTCAATCTCGTACTCACCCTCACATCAGAGACAGACCCTAACTCTAATTGTAACCCTATCTTCGCCATAAACCTAAACAAACACCCAACCCTAACCCTAGTCTTTGTCCCTGGACATTGTCCCTCAGCGTCACCACTGACTTCACCGAAGGTTCGCTTTATCCATGGATTTAAATCTTGTCTTCGTAATCACTTCAGAGACAGACTCTAACTCTCACCATACATTTACCCTCAATGTTCACCATTTCGTACACCTAATACGATACCCTGCCCACGTCCTTCGCTCTGACCCCTCACCACAAACACCACCATCAAGCATGTCTATCAAAAAGAGTGAATATCATTCTCACAATCACCCTCACTTTAGAGCTGGATCCCGACTCTAACCATATCCCTATCCTCCATGCACAGTTAAACCAACACCGAAACCTAACCCTAGCTTGGCTCCTGGACCTGAAACCGCACAATCACCAACGATGTCACCCAGAATTCTCCGTAAACCCGATGTTCAATCTCGTCCTCAACCGCACTACAGAGCCAGATCATAAGCCTAAATGAAACCATATAGTCCCTGTACACCTTACCAAACACCTAACCCTACCCCTAGCCCTAGCCCATGGACCTAATACCTCACAATCACCATTGACATCACCCAGGCTTCAGCGTAAACCTGATGTTCAATCTCGTCCTGATCCTCACGTCAGAGCCCAATCCGAACCCTTCCCATAACAATATCTCCCCCGTACACCTTGCCAAACACTTAACCCTGAACCTAGCCTTGTTTCCTTGACTTACCCCTCACTGTCACCATCAGCGTCCCCCATGCCTCACTGTAAAACTCCTCCTCAGTGTACCCCTTCACCTCACATCAGAGCTGGATCCTAAGCATAACGATAACCCTCTCCTCCCAGTACAACTTACAGAACACCAAACCCTAACCCTAACCTTGTTCACTGACCAAAACCCTCACCGTCAAAATCGACATCTAACACACCTCACAGTAAACGTCAAGAACAATCTCACCCTTGGGCTCACATCAGAGCTACATCCTAACTTTAAACATAGTCCTGTATGTCCCGTAAAACTTTGCGAACACCAACCCTAACTCGAGTGCTGATCACTAGACCTGACCCCTCAGCATCATATTTGACATCATCCACGCTTCACCTTAAACCTGAATTACAATCATACTCTCTACTTCACATCACACCAGACCCAAATTCTAACTGTAATCTAAACTCCCCATTCGCCTTAAAGAACTACCAACTATAATACTAGCCCTAGCCCATGGATCTAACCTACACCGCCACCTTCGATGTCAACACATGCTTCACCGGTAACTTAAACTTCCATCTCGTCCTTACCCTCATATAAGAGACAGACCCTAAATCAAATCGTAACCCTAACTTCCCCATAAAACTTAAGTTACACCCAAGCCTAACACTAGCCCTTGTCCGTGGACATTGCCCCTCACCATCACCATTGACAACACACAAGGTTCCCTTTAAACATGGATTTAAATCTGGCCCCCTACTCACATCAGAGACAGTCCCAAACTCAAAATGTAACCCTATCCTCACTGTTCACCGTTCGTACACCTGAACCAAAACCCTGCCCAGTTTCTTCAACCTGACCCCTCACCACCGACAGCACCATGACTCATGTCTAACAAAAATCATGAAGGTCTGTATCGAAAATGACATCAGGTCAGAGCTGGATCCTGATTCCTACCATACCCCAATCCTCCACGTACAGCGAACTGAACACCGACACCTAAACCTAGACCTGGCCCCTGGACCTGAAACCTCATCGTCACCAATGATATCACCCACGTTCAGCGCAAACCTGATGTTCAATCACTTCCTCATCCACACACCAGAGCCTGATCCTAATCCTTCCCATAACCATATCTTCCCTGTACACCTTACCAAGCACCTATCCCTAACCCTAACCTTGTTTCCTGGTTGAATCCTCACTGACAAAATCGACATCCCCCATGCCTCACTGTAAACCTCCACCTCAATGTCGTCCATGCCATCATGTCAGAGCCAGATCCTAACTCTAAACATAGTCCTATACGTCTGGTACACCTTAGCAAACACAAACCCTAACTGTAGCCCAGGTCTCTTGACCTGACACAACATCACAATTGACATCATTCACGCTTCACCTCAACTCTGAATTACAATCGTACTCTCTAACTCACATCACAGGTGAAACCAAGCTCTAACCATAATCTAAACTCCCCATTTGCCTTAAAGAAATCGCAACCCAAATCCTAGCACTAGCCCATGGACCAAACCCTCACTGTCACCTTCGACGTCACCCAGGCTTCACCGTAACCTTGAACTGCAATCTCGTACTCACCCTCACATCAGAGACAGATGCAAACACTGATAGTAACCCTACACTCCCCATTAACCTTAATGAACATGCAACCCTAAAGCAAGCACTTGTCCCTGGACCTTAACCCTTAGAGTCACCATTGACACCACTGAAGGTTATCTTTAAAAATGGATTTAAATCTTGTCCTCACAGTCACATCAGAGACAGTCTCTAACTCTACCTGCAAACCTACCCTCACTGTACACCATTCCATACACCTGATCTGAAACCCTGCCCAGGTCTTCCAACGTGACCCCTCACCACCACCATCACCATCACTCATGTCTAAGAAACATCATGAAAGTCTATCTCGCAATCACCCTCACAATCAGAGCTGGATCCTGACTCTAACCATATCCCTATCCTCCACTTACAGCTAAACCACCACTTAAACTTAACCCTGGACTGCAACCAGGACCTGAAACCTCACTGTCACCATCGATGTTACCCATGCTTCACCATAATCCTGATGTTCAATCTCGTCCTCACCCTCACAACAGAGCCGGATTGTTAGCCTAAACAAAACCATGTGCTCCCTGTACACCTTTCCGAACACCTAACCCTAACCCTAGACCTAGCCCATGGAACTGAACCCTGACAGTCACCATCGACATCACCCAGGCTTCAGCGTAAACCTGATGTTCAATCTCTTCCTCATCCTCACATCAGAGCCCAATTCTAACCCTTCCCATAACCGTATCTTCCCTGTACACCTTACCAAACACCTAACCCTAACCCTAGCCCTAGCCCATGGAATTGAACCTTGACGGTCACCATCGACATCACCCAGGCTTCAGCGTAAACCCGATGTGCAATCCCATCCTCATCCTCACATCAGAGCCCGACTCAAACCCTTCCCATAACCGTATCTTCCCTGTACACCTTACCAATCACCTTACCCTAACCCTAGCCTTGTTCCCTGGACTTACCCCTCACCATCACCATCAATGTCCCCTACGCTTCAATGAAAACCTCGACCTCAATCTATCCCTCAACATCACATCAGAGGTGAATCCTAAGCAAAATGATAAACCAATCCTCCCTGTACACATTACAGGACACCTAACCCTAAACCTAACCTTGTTCACTGGCCTGTACCCTCTCTGTTAAAATCGACATCTCCCATGCGTCACTGTAAACCTCCGTGTCAATCTCACCCTCACCATCACATCAGAGTCACACCCTAACTCCAAACGTAGTCCCGTATGTTCCATACACCTCAGTGAAAACCAACCTTCTCTCTACTGCTGGTCATTTGACATGACCACACAACATCTCAATTGACATCTTCCATGCTTCACCTTAATCCTGAATTACAATCATACTCTCTAACTCACATCAGAGCTGGGCCCTAATGCTAACCATAATCCAAACTCCTCGTTCATGTTAAAGAACTAGTATCCATTAACCTAGCCCTAGCCCATGGATCTGAATCATCACCATCACCATCGATGTCACTGAGAATTAACCATAAACTGGATCTTCAATCTCGTACTCACCCTCACATCAGAGACAGACCCTAACTCTAATTGTAACCCTATCTTCGCCATAAACCTAAACAAACACCCAACCCTAACCCTAGTCTTTGTCCCTGGACATTGTCCCTCAGCGTCACCACTGACTTCACCGAAGGTTCGCTTTATCCATGGATTTAAATCTTGTCTTCGTAATCACTTCAGAGACAGACTCTAACTCTCACCATACATTTACCCTCAATGTTCACCATTTCGTACACCTAATACGATACCCTGCCCACGTCCTTCGCTCTGACCCCTCACCACAAACACCACCATCAAGCATGTCTATCAAAAAGAGTGAATATCATTCTCACAATCACCCTCACTTTAGAGCTGGATCCCGACTCTAACCATATCCCTATCCTCCATGCACAGTTAAACCAACACCGAAACCTAACCCTAGCTTGGCTCCTGGACCTGAAACCGCACAATCACCAACGATGTCACCCAGAATTCTCCGTAAACCCGATGTTCAATCTCGTCCTCAACCGCACTACAGAGCCAGATCATAAGCCTAAATGAAACCATATAGTCCCTGTACACCTTACCAAACACCTAACCCTACCCCTAGCCCTAGCCCATGGACCTAATACCTCACAATCACCATTGACATCACCCAGGCTTCAGCGTAAACCTGATGTTCAATCTCGTCCTGATCCTCACGTCAGAGCCCAATCCGAACCCTTCCCATAACAATATCTCCCCCGTACACCTTGCCAAACACTTAACCCTGAACCTAGCCTTGTTTCCTTGACTTACCCCTCACTGTCACCATCAGCGTCCCCCATGCCTCACTGTAAAACTCCTCCTCAGTGTACCCCTTCACCTCACATCAGAGCTGGATCCTAAGCATAACGATAACCCTCTCCTCCCAGTACAACTTACAGAACACCAAACCCTAACCCTAACCTTGTTCACTGACCAAAACCCTCACCGTCAAAATCGACATCTAACACACCTCACAGTAAACGTCAAGAACAATCTCACCCTTGGGCTCACATCAGAGCTACATCCTAACTTTAAACATAGTCCTGTATGTCCCGTAAAACTTTGCGAACACCAACCCTAACTCGAGTGCTGATCACTAGACCTGACCCCTCAGCATCATATTTGACATCATCCACGCTTCACCTTAAACCTGAATTACAATCATACTCTCTACTTCACATCACACCAGACCCAAATTCTAACTGTAATCTAAACTCCCCATTCGCCTTAAAGAACTACCAACTATAATACTAGCCCTAGCCCATGGATCTAACCTACACCGCCACCTTCGATGTCAACACATGCTTCACCGGTAACTTAAACTTCCATCTCGTCCTTACCCTCATATAAGAGACAGACCCTAAATCAAATCGTAACCCTAACTTCCCCATAAAACTTAAGTTACACCCAAGCCTAACACTAGCCCTTGTCCGTGGACATTGCCCCTCACCATCACCATTGACAACACACAAGGTTCCCTTTAAACATGGATTTAAATCTGGCCCCCTACTCACATCAGAGACAGTCCCAAACTCAAAATGTAACCCTATCCTCACTGTTCACCGTTCGTACACCTGAACCAAAACCCTGCCCAGTTTCTTCAACCTGACCCCTCACCACCGACAGCACCATGACTCATGTCTAACAAAAATCATGAAGGTCTGTATCGAAAATGACATCAGGTCAGAGCTGGATCCTGATTCCTACCATACCCCAATCCTCCACGTACAGCGAACTGAACACCGACACCTAAACCTAGACCTGGCCCCTGGACCTGAAACCTCATCGTCACCAATGATATCACCCACGTTCAGCGCAAACCTGATGTTCAATCACTTCCTCATCCACACACCAGAGCCTGATCCTAATCCTTCCCATAACCATATCTTCCCTGTACACCTTACCAAGCACCTATCCCTAACCCTAACCTTGTTTCCTGGTTGAATCCTCACTGACAAAATCGACATCCCCCATGCCTCACTGTAAACCTCCACCTCAATGTCGTCCATGCCATCATGTCAGAGCCAGATCCTAACTCTAAACATAGTCCTATACGTCTGGTACACCTTAGCAAACACAAACCCTAACTGTAGCCCAGGTCTCTTGACCTGACACAACATCACAATTGACATCATTCACGCTTCACCTCAACTCTGAATTACAATCGTACTCTCTAACTCACATCACAGGTGAAACCAAGCTCTAACCATAATCTAAACTCCCCATTTGCCTTAAAGAAATCGCAACCCAAATCCTAGCACTAGCCCATGGACCAAACCCTCACTGTCACCTTCGACGTCACCCAGGCTTCACCGTAACCTTGAACTGCAATCTCGTACTCACCCTCACATCAGAGACAGATGCAAACACTGATAGTAACCCTACACTCCCCATTAACCTTAATGAACATGCAACCCTAAAGCAAGCACTTGTCCCTGGACCTTAACCCTTAGAGTCACCATTGACACCACTGAAGGTTATCTTTAAAAATGGATTTAAATCTTGTCCTCACAGTCACATCAGAGACAGTCTCTAACTCTACCTGCAAACCTACCCTCACTGTACACCATTCCATACACCTGATCTGAAACCCTGCCCAGGTCTTCCAACGTGACCCCTCACCACCACCATCACCATCACTCATGTCTAAGAAACATCATGAAAGTCTATCTCGCAATCACCCTCACAATCAGAGCTGGATCCTGACTCTAACCATATCCCTATCCTCCACTTACAGCTAAACCACCACTTAAACTTAACCCTGGACTGCAACCAGGACCTGAAACCTCACTGTCACCATCGATGTTACCCATGCTTCACCATAATCCTGATGTTCAATCTCGTCCTCACCCTCACAACAGAGCCGGATTGTTAGCCTAAACAAAACCATGTGCTCCCTGTACACCTTTCCGAACACCTAACCCTAACCCTAGACCTAGCCCATGGAACTGAACCCTGACAGTCACCATCGACATCACCCAGGCTTCAGCGTAAACCTGATGTTCAATCTCTTCCTCATCCTCACATCAGAGCCGAATTCTAACCCTTCCCATAACCGTATCTTCCCTGTACACCTTACCAAACACCTAACCCTAACCCTAGCCCTAGCCCATGGAATTGAACCTTGACGGTCACCATCGACATCACCCAGGCTTCAGCGTAAACCCGATGTGCAATCCCATCCTCATCCTCACATCAGAGCCCGACTCAAACCCTTCCCATAACCGTATCTTCCCTGTACACCTTACCAATCACCTTACCCTAACCCTAGCCTTGTTCCCTGGACTTACCCCTCACCATCACCATCAATGTCCCCTACGCTTCAATGAAAACCTCGACCTCAATCTATCCCTCAACATCACATCAGAGGTGAATCCTAAGCAAAATGATAAACCAATCCTCCCTGTACACATTACAGGACACCTAACCCTAAACCTAACCTTGTTCACTGGCCTGTACCCTCTCTGTTAAAATCGACATCTCCCATGCGTCACTGTAAACCTCCGTGTCAATCTCACCCTCACCATCACATCAGAGTCACACCCTAACTCCAAACGTAGTCCCGTATGTTCCATACACCTCAGTGAAAACCAACCTTCTCTCTACTGCTGGTCATTTGACATGACCACACAACATCTCAATTGACATCTTCCATGCTTCACCTTAATCCTGAATTACAATCATACTCTCTAACTCACATCAGAGCTGGGCCCTAATGCTAACCATAATCCAAACTCCTCGTTCATGTTAAAGAACTAGTATCCATTAACCTAGCCCTAGCCCATGGATCTGAATCATCACCATCACCATCGATGTCACTGAGAATTAACCATAAACTGGATCTTCAATCTCGTACTCACCCTCACATCAGAGACAGACCCTAACTCTAATTGTAACCCTATCTTCGCCATAAACCTAAACAAACACCCAACCCTAACCCTAGTCTTTGTCCCTGGACATTGTCCCTCAGCGTCACCACTGACTTCACCGAAGGTTCGCTTTATCCATGGATTTAAATCTTGTCTTCGTAATCACTTCAGAGACAGACTCTAACTCTCACCATACATTTACCCTCAATGTTCACCATTTCGTACACCTAATACGATACCCTGCCCACGTCCTTCGCTCTGACCCCTCACCACAAACACCACCATCAAGCATGTCTATCAAAAAGAGTGAATATCATTCTCACAATCACCCTCACTTTAGAGCTGGATCCCGACTCTAACCATATCCCTATCCTCCATGCACAGTTAAACCAACACCGAAACCTAACCCTAGCTTGGCTCCTGGACCTGAAACCGCACAATCACCAACGATGTCACCCAGAATTCTCCGTAAACCCGATGTTCAATCTCGTCCTCAACCGCACTACAGAGCCAGATCATAAGCCTAAATGAAACCATATAGTCCCTGTACACCTTACCAAACACCTAACCCTACCCCTAGCCCTAGCCCATGGACCTAATACCTCACAATCACCATTGACATCACCCAGGCTTCAGCGTAAACCTGATGTTCAATCTCGTCCTGATCCTCACGTCAGAGCCCAATCCGAACCCTTCCCATAACAATATCTCCCCCGTACACCTTGCCAAACACTTAACCCTGAACCTAGCCTTGTTTCCTTGACTTACCCCTCACTGTCACCATCAGCGTCCCCCATGCCTCACTGTAAAACTCCTCCTCAGTGTACCCCTTCACCTCACATCAGAGCTGGATCCTAAGCATAACGATAACCCTCTCCTCCCAGTACAACTTACAGAACACCAAACCCTAACCCTAACCTTGTTCACTGACCAAAACCCTCACCGTCAAAATCGACATCTAACACACCTCACAGTAAACGTCAAGAACAATCTCACCCTTGGGCTCACATCAGAGCTACATCCTAACTTTAAACATAGTCCTGTATGTCCCGTAAAACTTTGCGAACACCAACCCTAACTCGAGTGCTGATCACTAGACCTGACCCCTCAGCATCATATTTGACATCATCCACGCTTCACCTTAAACCTGAATTACAATCATACTCTCTACTTCACATCACACCAGACCCAAATTCTAACTGTAATCTAAACTCCCCATTCGCCTTAAAGAACTACCAACTATAATACTAGCCCTAGCCCATGGATCTAACCTACACCGCCACCTTCGATGTCAACACATGCTTCACCGGTAACTTAAACTTCCATCTCGTCCTTACCCTCATATAAGAGACAGACCCTAAATCAAATCGTAACCCTAACTTCCCCATAAAACTTAAGTTACACCCAAGCCTAACACTAGCCCTTGACCGTGGACATTGCCCCTCAAAATCAAAATTGACAACACACAAGGTTCCCTTTAAACATGGATTTAAATCTGGCCCCCTACTCACATCAGAGACAGTTCCAAACTCAAAATGTAACCCTATCCTCACTGTTCACCGTTCGTACACCTGAACCAAAACCCTGCCCAGTTTCTTCAACCTGACCCCTCACCACCGACAGCACCATGACTCATGTCTAACAAAAATCATGAAGGTCTGTATCGAAAATGACATCAGGTCAGAGCTGGATCCTGATTCCTACCATACCCCAATCCTCCACGTACAGCGAACTGAACACCGACACCTAAACCTAGACCTGGCCCCTGGACCTGAAACCTCATCGTCACCAATGATATCACCCACGTTCAGCGCAAACCTGATGTTCAATCACTTCCTCATCCACACACCAGAGCCTGATCCTAATCCTTCCCATAACCATATCTTCCCTGTACACCTTACCAAGCACCTATCCCTAACCCTAACCTTGTTTCCTGGTTGAATCCTCACTGACAAAATCGACATCCCCCATGCCTCACTGTAAACCTCCACCTCAATGTCGTCCATGCCATCATGTCAGAGCCAGATCCTAACTCTAAACATAGTCCTATACGTCTGGTACACCTTAGCAAACACAAACCCTAACTGTAGCCCAGGTCTCTTGACCTGACACAACATCACAATTGACATCATTCACGCTTCACCTCAACTCTGAATTACAATCGTACTCTCTAACTCACATCACAGGTGAAACCAAGCTCTAACCATAATCTAAACTCCCCATTTGCCTTAAAGAAATCGCAACCCAAATCCTAGCACTAGCCCATGGACCAAACCCTCACTGTCACCTTCGACGTCACCCAGGCTTCACCGTAACCTTGAACTGCAATCTCGTACTCACCCTCACATCAGAGACAGATGCAAACACTGATAGTAACCCTACACTCCCCATTAACCTTAATGAACATGCAACCCTAAAGCAAGCACTTGTCCCTGGACCTTAACCCTTAGAGTCACCATTGACACCACTGAAGGTTATCTTTAAAAATGGATTTAAATCTTGTCCTCACAGTCACATCAGAGACAGTCTCTAACTCTACCTGCAAACCTACCCTCACTGTACACCATTCCATACACCTGATCTGAAACCCTGCCCAGGTCTTCCAACGTGACCCCTCACCACCACCATCACCATCACTCATGTCTAAGAAACATCATGAAAGTCTATCTCGCAATCACCCTCACAATCAGAGCTGGATCCTGACTCTAACCATATCCCTATCCTCCACTTACAGCTAAACCACCACTTAAACTTAACCCTGGACTGCAACCAGGACCTGAAACCTCACTGTCACCATCGATGTTACCCATGCTTCACCATAATCCTGATGTTCAATCTCGTCCTCACCCTCACAACAGAGCCGGATTGTTAGCCTAAACAAAACCATGTGCTCCCTGTACACCTTTCCGAACACCTAACCCTAACCCTAGACCTAGCCCATGGAACTGAACCCTGACAGTCACCATCGACATCACCCAGGCTTCAGCGTAAACCTGATGTTCAATCTCTTCCTCATCCTCACATCAGAGCCGAATTCTAACCCTTCCCATAACCGTATCTTCCCTGTACACCTTACCAAACACCTAACCCTAACCCTAGCCCTAGCCCATGGAATTGAACCTTGACGGTCACCATCGACATCACCCAGGCTTCAGCGTAAACCCGATGTGCAATCCCATCCTCATCCTCACATCAGAGCCCGACTCAAACCCTTCCCATAACCGTATCTTCCCTGTACACCTTACCAATCACCTTACCCTAACCCTAGCCTTGTTCCCTGGACTTACCCCTCACCATCACCATCAATGTCCCCTACGCTTCAATGAAAACCTCGACCTCAATCTATCCCTCAACATCACATCAGAGGTGAATCCTAAGCAAAATGATAAACCAATCCTCCCTGTACACATTACAGGACACCTAACCCTAAACCTAACCTTGTTCACTGGCCTGTACCCTCTCTGTTAAAATCGACATCTCCCATGCGTCACTGTAAACCTCCGTGTCAATCTCACCCTCACCATCACATCAGAGTCACACCCTAACTCCAAACGTAGTCCCGTATGTTCCATACACCTCAGTGAAAACCAACCTTCTCTCTACTGCTGGTCATTTGACATGACCACACAACATCTCAATTGACATCTTCCATGCTTCACCTTAATCCTGAATTACAATCATACTCTCTAACTCACATCAGAGCTGGGCCCTAATGCTAACCATAATCCAAACTCCTCGTTCATGTTAAAGAACTAGTATCCATTAACCTAGCCCTAGCCCATGGATCTGAATCATCACCATCACCATCGATGTCACTGAGAATTAACCATAAACTGGATCTTCAATCTCGTACTCACCCTCACATCAGAGACAGACCCTAACTCTAATTGTAACCCTATCTTCGCCATAAACCTAAACAAACACCCAACCCTAACCCTAGTCTTTGTCCCTGGACATTGTCCCTCAGCGTCACCACTGACTTCACCGAAGGTTCGCTTTATCCATGGATTTAAATCTTGTCTTCGTAATCACTTCAGAGACAGACTCTAACTCTCACCATACATTTACCCTCAATGTTCACCATTTCGTACACCTAATACGATACCCTGCCCACGTCCTTCGCTCTGACCCCTCACCACAAACACCACCATCAAGCATGTCTATCAAAAAGAGTGAATATCATTCTCACAATCACCCTCACTTTAGAGCTGGATCCCGACTCTAACCATATCCCTATCCTCCATGCACAGTTAAACCAACACCGAAACCTAACCCTAGCTTGGCTCCTGGACCTGAAACCGCACAATCACCAACGATGTCACCCAGAATTCTCCGTAAACCCGATGTTCAATCTCGTCCTCAACCGCACTACAGAGCCAGATCATAAGCCTAAATGAAACCATATAGTCCCTGTACACCTTACCAAACACCTAACCCTACCCCTAGCCCTAGCCCATGGACCTAATACCTCACAATCACCATTGACATCACCCAGGCTTCAGCGTAAACCTGATGTTCAATCTCGTCCTGATCCTCACGTCAGAGCCCAATCCGAACCCTTCCCATAACAATATCTCCCCCGTACACCTTGCCAAACACTTAACCCTGAACCTAGCCTTGTTTCCTTGACTTACCCCTCACTGTCACCATCAGCGTCCCCCATGCCTCACTGTAAAACTCCTCCTCAGTGTACCCCTTCACCTCACATCAGAGCTGGATCCTAAGCATAACGATAACCCTCTCCTCCCAGTACAACTTACAGAACACCAAACCCTAACCCTAACCTTGTTCACTGACCAAAACCCTCACCGTCAAAATCGACATCTAACACACCTCACAGTAAACGTCAAGAACAATCTCACCCTTGGGCTCACATCAGAGCTACATCCTAACTTTAAACATAGTCCTGTATGTCCCGTAAAACTTTGCGAACACCAACCCTAACTCGAGTGCTGATCACTAGACCTGACCCCTCAGCATCATATTTGACATCATCCACGCTTCACCTTAAACCTGAATTACAATCATACTCTCTACTTCACATCACACCAGACCCAAATTCTAACTGTAATCTAAACTCCCCATTCGCCTTAAAGAACTACCAACTATAATACTAGCCCTAGCCCATGGATCTAACCTACACCGCCACCTTCGATGTCAACACATGCTTCACCGGTAACTTAAACTTCCATCTCGTCCTTACCCTCATATAAGAGACAGACCCTAAATCAAATCGTAACCCTAACTTCCCCATAAAACTTAAGTTACACCCAAGCCTAACACTAGCCCTTGACCGTGGACATTGCCCCTCACCATCACCATTGACAACACACAAGGTTCCCTTTAAACATGGATTTAAATCTGGCCCCCTACTCACATCAGAGACAGTTCCAAACTCAAAATGTAACCCTATCCTCACTGTTCACCGTTCGTACACCTGAACCAAAACCCTGCCCAGTTTCTTCAACCTGACCCCTCACCACCGACAGCACCATGACTCATGTCTAACAAAAATCATGAAGGTCTGTATCGAAAATGACATCAGGTCAGAGCTGGATCCTGATTCCTACCATACCCCAATCCTCCACGTACAGCGAACTGAACACCGACACCTAAACCTAGACCTGGCCCCTGGACCTGAAACCTCATCGTCACCAATGATATCACCCACGTTCAGCGCAAACCTGATGTTCAATCACTTCCTCATCCACACACCAGAGCCTGATCCTAATCCTTCCCATAACCATATCTTCCCTGTACACCTTACCAAGCACCTATCCCTAACCCTAACCTTGTTTCCTGGTTGAATCCTCACTGACAAAATCGACATCCCCCATGCCTCACTGTAAACCTCCACCTCAATGTCGTCCATGCCATCATGTCAGAGCCAGATCCTAACTCTAAACATAGTCCTATACGTCTGGTACACCTTAGCAAACACAAACCCTAACTGTAGCCCAGGTCTCTTGACCTGACACAACATCACAATTGACATCATTCACGCTTCACCTCAACTCTGAATTACAATCGTACTCTCTAACTCACATCACAGGTGAAACCAAGCTCTAACCATAATCTAAACTCCCCATTTGCCTTAAAGAAATCGCAACCCAAATCCTAGCACTAGCCCATGGACCAAACCCTCACTGTCACCTTCGACGTCACCCAGGCTTCACCGTAACCTTGAACTGCAATCTCGTACTCACCCTCACATCAGAGACAGATGCAAACACTGATAGTAACCCTACACTCCCCATTAACCTTAATGAACATGCAACCCTAAAGCAAGCACTTGTCCCTGGACCTTAACCCTTAGAGTCACCATTGACACCACTGAAGGTTATCTTTAAAAATGGATTTAAATCTTGTCCTCACAGTCACATCAGAGACAGTCTCTAACTCTACCTGCAAACCTACCCTCACTGTACACCATTCCATACACCTGATCTGAAACCCTGCCCAGGTCTTCCAACGTGACCCCTCACCACCACCATCACCATCACTCATGTCTAAGAAACATCATGAAAGTCTATCTCGCAATCACCCTCACAATCAGAGCTGGATCCTGACTCTAACCATATCCCTATCCTCCACTTACAGCTAAACCACCACTTAAACTTAACCCTGGACTGCAACCAGGACCTGAAACCTCACTGTCACCATCGATGTTACCCATGCTTCACCATAATCCTGATGTTCAATCTCGTCCTCACCCTCACAACAGAGCCGGATTGTTAGCCTAAACAAAACCATGTGCTCCCTGTACACCTTTCCGAACACCTAACCCTAACCCTAGACCTAGCCCATGGAACTGAACCCTGACAGTCACCATCGACATCACCCAGGCTTCAGCGTAAACCTGATGTTCAATCTCTTCCTCATCCTCACATCAGAGCCGAATTCTAACCCTTCCCATAACCGTATCTTCCCTGTACACCTTACCAAACACCTAACCCTAACCCTAGCCCTAGCCCATGGAATTGAACCTTGACGGTCACCATCGACATCACCCAGGCTTCAGCGTAAACCCGATGTGCAATCCCATCCTCATCCTCACATCAGAGCCCGACTCAAACCCTTCCCATAACCGTATCTTCCCTGTACACCTTACCAATCACCTTACCCTAACCCTAGCCTTGTTCCCTGGACTTACCCCTCACCATCACCATCAATGTCCCCTACGCTTCAATGAAAACCTCGACCTCAATCTATCCCTCAACATCACATCAGAGGTGAATCCTAAGCAAAATGATAAACCAATCCTCCCTGTACACATTACAGGACACCTAACCCTAAACCTAACCTTGTTCACTGGCCTGTACCCTCTCTGTTAAAATCGACATCTCCCATGCGTCACTGTAAACCTCCGTGTCAATCTCACCCTCACCATCACATCAGAGTCACACCCTAACTCCAAACGTAGTCCCGTATGTTCCATACACCTCAGTGAAAACCAACCTTCTCTCTACTGCTGGTCATTTGACATGACCACACAACATCTCAATTGACATCTTCCATGCTTCACCTTAATCCTGAATTACAATCATACTCTCTAACTCACATCAGAGCTGGGCCCTAATGCTAACCATAATCCAAACTCCTCGTTCATGTTAAAGAACTAGTATCCATTAACCTAGCCCTAGCCCATGGATCTGAATCATCACCATCACCATCGATGTCACTGAGAATTAACCATAAACTGGATCTTCAATCTCGTACTCACCCTCACATCAGAGACAGACCCTAACTCTAATTGTAACCCTATCTTCGCCATAAACCTAAACAAACACCCAACCCTAACCCTAGTCTTTGTCCCTGGACATTGTCCCTCAGCGTCACCACTGACTTCACCGAAGGTTCGCTTTATCCATGGATTTAAATCTTGTCTTCGTAATCACTTCAGAGACAGACTCTAACTCTCACCATACATTTACCCTCAATGTTCACCATTTCGTACACCTAATACGATACCCTGCCCACGTCCTTCGCTCTGACCCCTCACCACAAACACCACCATCAAGCATGTCTATCAAAAAGAGTGAATATCATTCTCACAATCACCCTCACTTTAGAGCTGGATCCCGACTCTAACCATATCCCTATCCTCCATGCACAGTTAAACCAACACCGAAACCTAACCCTAGCTTGGCTCCTGGACCTGAAACCGCACAATCACCAACGATGTCACCCAGAATTCTCCGTAAACCCGATGTTCAATCTCGTCCTCAACCGCACTACAGAGCCAGATCATAAGCCTAAATGAAACCATATAGTCCCTGTACACCTTACCAAACACCTAACCCTACCCCTAGCCCTAGCCCATGGACCTAATACCTCACAATCACCATTGACATCACCCAGGCTTCAGCGTAAACCTGATGTTCAATCTCGTCCTGATCCTCACGTCAGAGCCCAATCCGAACCCTTCCCATAACAATATCTCCCCCGTACACCTTGCCAAACACTTAACCCTGAACCTAGCCTTGTTTCCTTGACTTACCCCTCACTGTCACCATCAGCGTCCCCCATGCCTCACTGTAAAACTCCTCCTCAGTGTACCCCTTCACCTCACATCAGAGCTGGATCCTAAGCATAACGATAACCCTCTCCTCCCAGTACAACTTACAGAACACCAAACCCTAACCCTAACCTTGTTCACTGACCAAAACCCTCACCGTCAAAATCGACATCTAACACACCTCACAGTAAACGTCAAGAACAATCTCACCCTTGGGCTCACATCAGAGCTACATCCTAACTTTAAACATAGTCCTGTATGTCCCGTAAAACTTTGCGAACACCAACCCTAACTCGAGTGCTGATCACTAGACCTGACCCCTCAGCATCATATTTGACATCATCCACGCTTCACCTTAAACCTGAATTACAATCATACTCTCTACTTCACATCACACCAGACCCAAATTCTAACTGTAATCTAAACTCCCCATTCGCCTTAAAGAACTACCAACTATAATACTAGCCCTAGCCCATGGATCTAACCTACACCGCCACCTTCGATGTCAACACATGCTTCACCGGTAACTTAAACTTCCATCTCGTCCTTACCCTCATATAAGAGACAGACCCTAAATCAAATCGTAACCCTAACTTCCCCATAAAACTTAAGTTACACCCAAGCCTAACACTAGCCCTTGACCGTGGACATTGCCCCTCACCATCAAAATTGACAACACACAAGGTTCCCTTTAAACATGGATTTAAATCTGGCCCCCTACTCACATCAGAGACAGTTCCAAACTCAAAATGTAACCCTATCCTCACTGTTCACCGTTCGTACACCTGAACCAAAACCCTGCCCAGTTTCTTCAACCTGACCCCTCACCACCGACAGCACCATGACTCATGTCTAACAAAAATCATGAAGGTCTGTATCGAAAATGACATCAGGTCAGAGCTGGATCCTGATTCCTACCATACCCCAATCCTCCACGTACAGCGAACTGAACACCGACACCTAAACCTAGACCTGGCCCCTGGACCTGAAACCTCATCGTCACCAATGATATCACCCACGTTCAGCGCAAACCTGATGTTCAATCACTTCCTCATCCACACACCAGAGCCTGATCCTAATCCTTCCCATAACCATATCTTCCCTGTACACCTTACCAAGCACCTATCCCTAACCCTAACCTTGTTTCCTGGTTGAATCCTCACTGACAAAATCGACATCCCCCATGCCTCACTGTAAACCTCCACCTCAATGTCGTCCATGCCATCATGTCAGAGCCAGATCCTAACTCTAAACATAGTCCTATACGTCTGGTACACCTTAGCAAACACAAACCCTAACTGTAGCCCAGGTCTCTTGACCTGACACAACATCACAATTGACATCATTCACGCTTCACCTCAACTCTGAATTACAATCGTACTCTCTAACTCACATCACAGGTGAAACCAAGCTCTAACCATAATCTAAACTCCCCATTTGCCTTAAAGAAATCGCAACCCAAATCCTAGCACTAGCCCATGGACCAAACCCTCACTGTCACCTTCGACGTCACCCAGGCTTCACCGTAACCTTGAACTGCAATCTCGTACTCACCCTCACATCAGAGACAGATGCAAACACTGATAGTAACCCTACACTCCCCATTAACCTTAATGAACATGCAACCCTAAAGCAAGCACTTGTCCCTGGACCTTAACCCTTAGAGTCACCATTGACACCACTGAAGGTTATCTTTAAAAATGGATTTAAATCTTGTCCTCACAGTCACATCAGAGACAGTCTCTAACTCTACCTGCAAACCTACCCTCACTGTACACCATTCCATACACCTGATCTGAAACCCTGCCCAGGTCTTCCAACGTGACCCCTCACCACCACCATCACCATCACTCATGTCTAAGAAACATCATGAAAGTCTATCTCGCAATCACCCTCACAATCAGAGCTGGATCCTGACTCTAACCATATCCCTATCCTCCACTTACAGCTAAACCACCACTTAAACTTAACCCTGGACTGCAACCAGGACCTGAAACCTCACTGTCACCATCGATGTTACCCATGCTTCACCATAATCCTGATGTTCAATCTCGTCCTCACCCTCACAACAGAGCCGGATTGTTAGCCTAAACAAAACCATGTGCTCCCTGTACACCTTTCCGAACACCTAACCCTAACCCTAGACCTAGCCCATGGAACTGAACCCTGACAGTCACCATCGACATCACCCAGGCTTCAGCGTAAACCTGATGTTCAATCTCTTCCTCATCCTCACATCAGAGCCGAATTCTAACCCTTCCCATAACCGTATCTTCCCTGTACACCTTACCAAACACCTAACCCTAACCCTAGCCCTAGCCCATGGAATTGAACCTTGACGGTCACCATCGACATCACCCAGGCTTCAGCGTAAACCCGATGTGCAATCCCATCCTCATCCTCACATCAGAGCCCGACTCAAACCCTTCCCATAACCGTATCTTCCCTGTACACCTTACCAATCACCTTACCCTAACCCTAGCCTTGTTCCCTGGACTTACCCCTCACCATCACCATCAATGTCCCCTACGCTTCAATGAAAACCTCGACCTCAATCTATCCCTCAACATCACATCAGAGGTGAATCCTAAGCAAAATGATAAACCAATCCTCCCTGTACACATTACAGGACACCTAACCCTAAACCTAACCTTGTTCACTGGCCTGTACCCTCTCTGTTAAAATCGACATCTCCCATGCGTCACTGTAAACCTCCGTGTCAATCTCACCCTCACCATCACATCAGAGTCACACCCTAACTCCAAACGTAGTCCCGTATGTTCCATACACCTCAGTGAAAACCAACCTTCTCTCTACTGCTGGTCATTTGACATGACCACACAACATCTCAATTGACATCTTCCATGCTTCACCTTAATCCTGAATTACAATCATACTCTCTAACTCACATCAGAGCTGGGCCCTAATGCTAACCATAATCCAAACTCCTCGTTCATGTTAAAGAACTAGTATCCATTAACCTAGCCCTAGCCCATGGATCTGAATCATCACCATCACCATCGATGTCACTGAGAATTAACCATAAACTGGATCTTCAATCTCGTACTCACCCTCACATCAGAGACAGACCCTAACTCTAATTGTAACCCTATCTTCGCCATAAACCTAAACAAACACCCAACCCTAACCCTAGTCTTTGTCCCTGGACATTGTCCCTCAGCGTCACCACTGACTTCACCGAAGGTTCGCTTTATCCATGGATTTAAATCTTGTCTTCGTAATCACTTCAGAGACAGACTCTAACTCTCACCATACATTTACCCTCAATGTTCACCATTTCGTACACCTAATACGATACCCTGCCCACGTCCTTCGCTCTGACCCCTCACCACAAACACCACCATCAAGCATGTCTATCAAAAAGAGTGAATATCATTCTCACAATCACCCTCACTTTAGAGCTGGATCCCGACTCTAACCATATCCCTATCCTCCATGCACAGTTAAACCAACACCGAAACCTAACCCTAGCTTGGCTCCTGGACCTGAAACCGCACAATCACCAACGATGTCACCCAGAATTCTCCGTAAACCCGATGTTCAATCTCGTCCTCAACCGCACTACAGAGCCAGATCATAAGCCTAAATGAAACCATATAGTCCCTGTACACCTTACCAAACACCTAACCCTACCCCTAGCCCTAGCCCATGGACCTAATACCTCACAATCACCATTGACATCACCCAGGCTTCAGCGTAAACCTGATGTTCAATCTCGTCCTGATCCTCACGTCAGAGCCCAATCCGAACCCTTCCCATAACAATATCTCCCCCGTACACCTTGCCAAACACTTAACCCTGAACCTAGCCTTGTTTCCTTGACTTACCCCTCACTGTCACCATCAGCGTCCCCCATGCCTCACTGTAAAACTCCTCCTCAGTGTACCCCTTCACCTCACATCAGAGCTGGATCCTAAGCATAACGATAACCCTCTCCTCCCAGTACAACTTACAGAACACCAAACCCTAACCCTAACCTTGTTCACTGACCAAAACCCTCACCGTCAAAATCGACATCTAACACACCTCACAGTAAACGTCAAGAACAATCTCACCCTTGGGCTCACATCAGAGCTACATCCTAACTTTAAACATAGTCCTGTATGTCCCGTAAAACTTTGCGAACACCAACCCTAACTCGAGTGCTGATCACTAGACCTGACCCCTCAGCATCATATTTGACATCATCCACGCTTCACCTTAAACCTGAATTACAATCATACTCTCTACTTCACATCACACCAGACCCAAATTCTAACTGTAATCTAAACTCCCCATTCGCCTTAAAGAACTACCAACTATAATACTAGCCCTAGCCCATGGATCTAACCTACACCGCCACCTTCGATGTCAACACATGCTTCACCGGTAACTTAAACTTCCATCTCGTCCTTACCCTCATATAAGAGACAGACCCTAAATCAAATCGTAACCCTAACTTCCCCATAAAACTTAAGTTACACCCAAGCCTAACACTAGCCCTTGACCGTGGACATTGCCCCTCACCATCAAAATTGACAACACACAAGGTTCCCTTTAAACATGGATTTAAATCTGGCCCCCTACTCACATCAGAGACAGTTCCAAACTCAAAATGTAACCCTATCCTCACTGTTCACCGTTCGTACACCTGAACCAAAACCCTGCCCAGTTTCTTCAACCTGACCCCTCACCACCGACAGCACCATGACTCATGTCTAACAAAAATCATGAAGGTCTGTATCGAAAATGACATCAGGTCAGAGCTGGATCCTGATTCCTACCATACCCCAATCCTCCACGTACAGCGAACTGAACACCGACACCTAAACCTAGACCTGGCCCCTGGACCTGAAACCTCATCGTCACCAATGACATCACCCACGTTCAGCGCAAACCTGATGTTCAATCACTTCCTCATCCACACATCAGAGCCTGATCCTAATCCTTCCCATAACCATATCTTCCCTGTACACCTTACCAAGCACCTATCCCTAACCCTAACCTTGTTTCCTGGTTGAATCCTCACTGACAAAATCGACATCCCCCATGCCTCACTGTAAACCTCCACCTCAATGTCGTCCATGCCATCATGTCAGAGCCAGATCCTAACTCTAAACATAGTCCTATACGTCTGGTACACCTTAGCAAACACAAACCCTAACTGTAGCCCAGGTCTCTTGACCTGACACAACATCACAATTGACATCATTCACGCTTCACCTCAACTCTGAATTACAATCGTACTCTCTAACTCACATCACAGGTGAAACCAAGCTCTAACCATAATCTAAACTCCCCATTTGCCTTAAAGAAATCGCAACCCAAATCCTAGCACTAGCCCATGGACCAAACCCTCACTGTCACCTTCGACGTCACCCAGGCTTCACCGTAACCTTGAACTGCAATCTCGTACTCACCCTCACATCAGAGACAGATGCAAACACTGATAGTAACCCTACACTCCCCATTAACCTTAATGAACATGCAACCCTAAAGCAAGCACTTGTCCCTGGACCTTAACCCTTAGAGTCACCATTGACACCACTGAAGGTTATCTTTAAAAATGGATTTAAATCTTGTCCTCACAGTCACATCAGAGACAGTCTCTAACTCTACCTGCAAACCTACCCTCACTGTACACCATTCCATACACCTGATCTGAAACCCTGCCCAGGTCTTCCAACGTGACCCCTCACCACCACCATCACCATCACTCATGTCTAAGAAACATCATGAAAGTCTATCTCGCAATCACCCTCACAATCAGAGCTGGATCCTGACTCTAACCATATCCCTATCCTCCACTTACAGCTAAACCACCACTTAAACTTAACCCTGGACTGCAACCAGGACCTGAAACCTCACTGTCACCATCGATGTTACCCATGCTTCACCATAATCCTGATGTTCAATCTCGTCCTCACCCTCACAACAGAGCCGGATTGTTAGCCTAAACAAAACCATGTGCTCCCTGTACACCTTTCCGAACACCTAACCCTAACCCTAGACCTAGCCCATGGAACTGAACCCTGACAGTCACCATCGACATCACCCAGGCTTCAGCGTAAACCTGATGTTCAATCTCTTCCTCATCCTCACATCAGAGCCGAATTCTAACCCTTCCCATAACCGTATCTTCCCTGTACACCTTACCAAACACCTAACCCTAACCCTAGCCCTAGCCCATGGAATTGAACCTTGACGGTCACCATCGACATCACCCAGGCTTCAGCGTAAACCCGATGTGCAATCCCATCCTCATCCTCACATCAGAGCCCGACTCAAACCCTTCCCATAACCGTATCTTCCCTGTACACCTTACCAATCACCTTACCCTAACCCTAGCCTTGTTCCCTGGACTTACCCCTCACCATCACCATCAATGTCCCCTACGCTTCAATGAAAACCTCGACCTCAATCTATCCCTCAACATCACATCAGAGGTGAATCCTAAGCAAAATGATAAACCAATCCTCCCTGTACACATTACAGGACACCTAACCCTAAACCTAACCTTGTTCACTGGCCTGTACCCTCTCTGTTAAAATCGACATCTCCCATGCGTCACTGTAAACCTCCGTGTCAATCTCACCCTCACCATCACATCAGAGTCACACCCTAACTCCAAACGTAGTCCCGTATGTTCCATACACCTCAGTGAAAACCAACCTTCTCTCTACTGCTGGTCATTTGACATGACCACACAACATCTCAATTGACATCTTCCATGCTTCACCTTAATCCTGAATTACAATCATACTCTCTAACTCACATCAGAGCTGGGCCCTAATGCTAACCATAATCCAAACTCCTCGTTCATGTTAAAGAACTAGTATCCATTAACCTAGCCCTAGCCCATGGATCTGAATCATCACCATCACCATCGATGTCACTGAGAATTAACCATAAACTGGATCTTCAATCTCGTACTCACCCTCACATCAGAGACAGACCCTAACTCTAATTGTAACCCTATCTTCGCCATAAACCTAAACAAACACCCAACCCTAACCCTAGTCTTTGTCCCTGGACATTGTCCCTCAGCGTCACCACTGACTTCACCGAAGGTTCGCTTTATCCATGGATTTAAATCTTGTCTTCGTAATCACTTCAGAGACAGACTCTAACTCTCACCATACATTTACCCTCAATGTTCACCATTTCGTACACCTAATACGATACCCTGCCCACGTCCTTCGCTCTGACCCCTCACCACAAACACCACCATCAAGCATGTCTATCAAAAAGAGTGAATATCATTCTCACAATCACCCTCACTTTAGAGCTGGATCCCGACTCTAACCATATCCCTATCCTCCATGCACAGTTAAACCAACACCGAAACCTAACCCTAGCTTGGCTCCTGGACCTGAAACCGCACAATCACCAACGATGTCACCCAGAATTCTCCGTAAACCCGATGTTCAATCTCGTCCTCAACCGCACTACAGAGCCAGATCATAAGCCTAAATGAAACCATATAGTCCCTGTACACCTTACCAAACACCTAACCCTACCCCTAGCCCTAGCCCATGGACCTAATACCTCACAATCACCATTGACATCACCCAGGCTTCAGCGTAAACCTGATGTTCAATCTCGTCCTGATCCTCACGTCAGAGCCCAATCCGAACCCTTCCCATAACAATATCTCCCCCGTACACCTTGCCAAACACTTAACCCTGAACCTAGCCTTGTTTCCTTGACTTACCCCTCACTGTCACCATCAGCGTCCCCCATGCCTCACTGTAAAACTCCTCCTCAGTGTACCCCTTCACCTCACATCAGAGCTGGATCCTAAGCATAACGATAACCCTCTCCTCCCAGTACAACTTACAGAACACCAAACCCTAACCCTAACCTTGTTCACTGACCAAAACCCTCACCGTCAAAATCGACATCTAACACACCTCACAGTAAACGTCAAGAACAATCTCACCCTTGGGCTCACATCAGAGCTACATCCTAACTTTAAACATAGTCCTGTATGTCCCGTAAAACTTTGCGAACACCAACCCTAACTCGAGTGCTGATCACTAGACCTGACCCCTCAGCATCATATTTGACATCATCCACGCTTCACCTTAAACCTGAATTACAATCATACTCTACTTCACATCACACCAGACCCAAATTCTAACTGTAATCTAAACTCCCCATTCGCCTTAAAGAACTACCAACTATAATACTAGCCCTAGCCCATGGATCTAACCTACACCGCCACCTTCGATGTCAACACATGCTTCACCGGTAACTTAAACTTCCATCTCGTCCTTACCCTCATATAAGAGACAGACCCTAAATCAAATCGTAACCCTAACTTCCCCATAAAACTTAAGTTACACCCAAGCCTAACACTAGCCCTTGACCGTGGACATTGCCCCTCACCATCAAAATTGACAACACACAAGGTTCCCTTTAAACATGGATTTAAATCTGGCCCCCTACTCACATCAGAGGCAGTTCCAAACTCAAAATGTAACCCTATCCTCACTGTTCACCGTTCGTACACCTGAACCAAAACCCTGCCCAGTTTCTTCAACCTGACCCCTCACCACCGACAGCACCATGACTCATGTCTAACAAAAATCATGAAGGTCTGTATCGAAAATGACATCAGGTCAGAGCTGGATCCTGATTCCTACCATACCCCAATCCTCCACGTACAGCGAACTGAACACCGACACCTAAACCTAGACCTGGCCCCTGGACCTGAAACCTCATCGTCACCAATGACATCACCCACGTTCAGCGCAAACCTGATGTTCTATCACTTCCTCATCCACACATCAGAGCCTGATCCTAATCCTTCCCATAACCATATCTTCCCTGTACACCTTACCAAGCACCTATCCCTAACCCTAACCTTGTTTCCTGGTTGAATCCTCACTGACAAAATCGACATCCCCCATGCCTCACTGTAAACCTCCACCTCAATGTCGTCCATGCCATCATGTCAGAGCTAGATCCTAACTCTAAACATAGTCCTATACGTCTGGTACACCTTAGCAAACACAAACCCTAACTGTAGCCCAGGTCTCTTGACCTGACACAACATCACAATTGACATCATTCACGCTTCACCTCAACTCTGAATTACAATCGTACTCTCTAACTCACATCACAGGTGAAACCAAGCTCTAACCATAATCTAAACTCCCCATTTGCCTTAAAGAAATCGCAACCCAAATCCTAGCACTAGCCCATGGACCAAACCCTCACTGTCACCTTCGACGTCACCCAGGCTTCACCGTAACCTTGAACTGCAATCTCGTACTCACCCTCACATCAGAGACAGATGCAAACACTGATAGTAACCCTACACTCCCCATTAACCTTAATGAACATGCAACCCTAAAGCAAGCACTTGTCCCTGGACCTTAACCCTTAGAGTCACCATTGACACCACTGAAGGTTATCTTTAAAAATGGATTTAAATCTTGTCCTCACAGTCACATCAGAGACAGTCTCTAACTCTATCTGCAAACCTACCCTCACTGTACACCATTCCATACAAATGATCTGAAACCCTGCCCAGGTCTTCCAACGTGACCCCTCACCACCACCATCACCATCACTCATGTCTAAGAAACATCATGAAAGTCTATCTCGCAATCACCCTCACAATCAGAGCTGGATCCTGACTCTAACCATATCCCTATCCTCCACTTACAGCTAAACCACCACTTAAACTTAACCCTGGACTGCAACCAGGACCTGAAACCTCACTGTCACCATCGATGTTACCCATGCTTCACCATAATCCTGATGTTCAATCTCGTCCTCACCCTCACAACAGAGCCGGATTGTTAGCCTAAACAAAACCATGTGCTCCCTGTACACCTTTCCGAACACCTAACCCTAACCCTAGACCTAGCCCATGGAACTGAACCCTGACAGTCACCATCGACATCACCCAGGCTTCAGCGTAAACCTGATGTTCAATCTCTTCCTCATCCTCACATCAGAGCCCAATTCTAACCCTTCCCATAACCGTATCTTCCCTGTACACCTTACCAAACACCTAACCCTAACCCTAGCCCTAGCCCATGGAATTGAACCTTGACGGTCACTATCGACATCACCCAGGCTTCAGCGTAAACCCGATGTGCAATCCCATCCTCATCCTCACATCAGAGCCCGACTCAAACCCTTCCCATAACCGTATCTTCCCTGTACACCTTACCAATCACCTTACCCTAACCCTAGCCTTGTTCCCTGGACTTACCCCTCACCATCACCATCAATGTCCCCTACGCTTCAATGAAAACCTCGACCTCAATCTATCCCTCAACATCACATCAGAGGTGAATCCTAAGCAAAATGATAAACCAATCCTCCCTGTACACATTACAGGACACCTAACCCTAAACCTAACCTTGTTCACTGGCCTGTACCCTCTCTGTTAAAATCGACATCTCCCATGCGTCACTGTAAACCTCCGTGTCAATCTCACCCTCACCATCACATCAGAGTCACACCCTAACTCCAAACGTAGTCCCGTATGTTCCATACACCTCAGTGAAAACCAACCTTCTCTCTACTGCTGGTCATTTGACATGACCACACAACATCTCAATTGACATCTTCCATGCTTCACCTTAATCCTGAATTACAATCATACTCTCTAACTCACATCAGAGCTGGGCCCTAATGCTAACCATAATCCAAACTCCTCGTTCATGTTAAAGAACTAGTATCCATTAACCTAGCCCTAGCCCATGGATCTGAATCATCACCATCACCATCGATGTCACTGAGAATTAACCATAAACTGGATCTTCAATCTCGTACTCACCCTCACATCAGAGACAGACCCTAACTCTAATTGTAACCCTATCTTCGCCATAAACCTAAACAAACACCCAACCCTAACCCTAGTCTTTGTCCCTGGACATTGTCCCTCAGCGTCACCACTGACTTCACCGAAGGTTCGCTTTATCCATGGATTTAAATCTTGTCTTCGTAATCACTTCAGAGACAGACTCTAACTCTCACCATACATTTACCCTCAATGTTCACCATTTCGTACACCTAATACGATACCCTGCCCACGTCCTTCGCTCTGACCCCTCACCACAAACACCACCATCAAGCATGTCTATCAAAAAGAGTGAATATCATTCTCACAATCACCCTCACTTTAGAGCTGGATCCCGACTCTAACCATATCCCTATCCTCCATGCACAGTTAAACCAACACCGAAACCTAACCCTAGCTTGGCTCCTGGACCTGAAACCGCACAATCACCAACGATGTCACCCAGAATTCTCCGTAAACCCGATGTTCAATCTCGTCCTCAACCGCACTACAGAGCCAGATCATAAGCCTAAATGAAATCATATAGTCCCTGTACACCTTACCAAACACCTAACCCTACCCCTAGCCCTAGCCCATGGACCTAATACCTCACAATCACCATTGACATCACCCAGGCTTCAGCGTAAACCTGATGTTCAATCTCGTCCTGATCCTCACGTCAGAGCCCAATCCGAACCCTTCCCATAACAATATCTCCCCCGTACACCTTACCAAACACTTAACCCTGAACCTAGCCTTGTTTCCTTGACTTACCCCTCACTGTCACCATCAGCGTCCCCCATGCCTCACTGTAAAACTCCTCCTCAGTGTACCCCTTCACCTCACATCAGAGCTGGATCCTAAGCATAACGATAACCCTCTCCTCCCAGTACAACTTACAGAACACCAAACCCTAACCCTAACCTTGTTCACTGACCAAAACCCTCACCGTCAAAATCGACATCTAACACACCTCACAGTAAACGTCAAGAACAATCTCACCCTTGGGCTCACATCAGAGCTACATCCTAACTTTAAACATAGTCCTGTATGTCCCGTAAAACTTTGCGAACACCAACCCTAACTCGAGTGCTGATCACTAGACCTGACCCCTCAGCATCATATTTGACATCATCCACGCTTCACCTTAAACCTGAATTACAATCATACTCTCTACTTCACATCACACCAGACCCAAATTCTAACTGTAATCTAAACTCCCCATTCGCCTTAAAGAACTACCAACTATAATACTAGCCCTAGCCCATGGATCTAACCTACACCGCCACCTTCGATGTCAACACATGCTTCACCGGTAACTTAAACTTCCATCTCGTCCTTACCCTCATATAAGAGACAGACCCTAAATCAAATCATAACCCTAACTTCCCCATAAAACTTAAGTTACACCCAAGCCTAACACTAGCCCTTGACCGTGGACATTGCCCCTCACCATCACCATTGACAACACACAAGGTTCCCTTTAAACATAGATTTAAATCTGGCCCCCTACTCACATCAGAGACAGTTCCAAACTCAAAATGTAACCCTATCCTCACTGTTCACCGTTCGTACACCTGAACCAAAACCCGGCCCAGTTTCTTCAACCTGACCCCTCACCACCGACAGCACCATGACTCATGTCTAACAAAAATCATGAAGGTCTGTATCGAAAATGACATCAGGTCAGAGCTGGATCCTGATTCCTACCATACCCCAATCCTCCACGTACAGCGAACTGAACACCGACACCTAAACCTAGACCTGGCCCCTGGACCTGAAACCTCATCGTCACCAATGACATCACCCACGTTCAGCGCAAACCTGATGTTCAATCACTTCCTCATCCACACATCAGAGCCTGATCCTAATCCTTCCCATAACCATATCTTCCCTGTACACCTTACCAAGCACCTATCCCTAACCCTAACCTTGTTTCCTGGTTGAATCCTCACTGACAAAATCGACATCCCCCATGCCTCACTGTAAACCTCCACCTCAATGTCGTCCATGCCATCATGTCAGAGCCAGATCCTAACTCTAAACATAGTCCTATACGTCTGGTACACCTTAGCAAACACAAACCCTAACTGTAGCCCAGGTCTCTTGACCTGACACAACATCACAATTGACATCATTCACGCTTCACCTCAACTCTGAATTACAATCGTACTCTCTAACTCACATCACAGGTGAAACCAAGCTCTAACCATAATCTAAACTCCCCATTTGCCTTAAAGAAATCGCAACCCAAATCCTAGCACTAGCCCATGGACCAAACCCTCACTGTCACCTTCGACGTCACCCAGGCTTCACCGTAACCTTGAACTGCAATCTCGTACTCACCCTCACATCAGAGACAGATGCAAACACTGATAGTAACCCTACACTCCCCATTAACCTTAATGAACATGCAACCCTAAAGCAAGCACTTGTCCCTGGACCTTAACCCTTAGAGTCACCATTGACACCACTGAAGGTTATCTTTAAAAATGGATTTAAATCTTGTCCTCACAGTCACATCAGAGACAGTCTCTAACTCTACCTGCAAACCTACCCTCACTGTACACCATTCCATACACCTGATCTGAAACCCTGCCCAGGTCTTCCAACGTGACCCCTCTCCACCACCATCACCATCACTCATGTCTAAGAAACATCATGAAAGTCTATCTCTCAATCACCCTCACAATCAGAGCTGGATCCTGACTCTAACCATATCCCTATCCTCCACTTACAGCTAAACCACCACTTAAACTTAACCCTGGACTGCAACCAGGACCTGAAACCTCACTGTCACCATCGATGTTACCCATGCTTCACCATAATCCTGATGTTCAATCTCGTCCTCACCCTCACAACAGAGCCGGATTGTTAGCCTAAACAAAACCATGTGCTCCCTGTACACCATTCCGAACACCTAACCCTAACCCTAGACCTAGCCCATGGAACTGAACCCTGACAGTCACCATTGACATCACCCAGGCTTCAGCGTAAAACTGATGTTCAATCTCTTCCTCATCCTCACATCAGAGCCGAATTCTAACCCTTCCCATAACCGTATCTTCCCTGTACACCTTACCAAACACCTAACCCTAACCCTAGCCCTAGCCCATGGAATTGAACCTTGACGGTCACCATCGACATCACCCAGGCTTCAGCGTAAACCCGATGTGCAATCCCATCCTCATCCTCACATCAGAGCCCGACTCAAACCCTTCCCATAACCGTATCTTCCCTGTACACCTTACCAATCACCTTACCCTAACCCTAGCCTTGTTCCCTGGACTTACCCCTCACCATCACCATCAATGTCCCCTACGCTTCAATGAAAACCTCGACCTCAATCTATCCCTCAACATCACATCAGAGGTGAATCCTAAGCAAAATGATAAACCAATCCTCCCTGTACACATTACAGGACACCTAACCCTAAACCTAACCTTGTTCACTGGCCTGTACCCTCTCTGTTAAAATCGACATCTCCCATGCGTCACTGTAAACCTCCGTGTCAATCTCACCCTCACCATCACATCAGAGTCACACCCTAACTCCAAACGTAGTCCCGTATGTTCCATACACCTCAGTGAAAACCAACCTTCTCTCTACTGCTGGTCATTTGACATGACCACACAACATCTCAATTGACATCTTCCATGCTTCACCTTAATCCTGAATTACAATCATACTCTCTAACTCACATCAGAGCTGGGCCCTAATGCTAACCATAATCCAAACTCCTCGTTCATGTTAAAGAACTAGTATCCATTAACCTAGCCCTAGCCCATGGATCTGAATCATCACCATCACCATCGATGTCACTGAGAATTAACCATAAACTGGATCTTCAATCTCGTACTCACCCTCACATCAGAGACAGACCCTAACTCTAATTGTAACCCTATCTTCGCCATAAACCTAAACAAACACCCAACCCTAACCCTAGTCTTTGTCCCTGGACATTGTCCCTCAGCGTCACCACTGACTTCACCGAAGGTTCGCTTTATCCATGGATTTAAATCTTGTCTTCGTAATCACTTCAGAGACAGACTCTAACTCTCACCATACATTTACCCTCAATGTTCACCATTTCGTACACCTAATACGATACCCTGCCCACGTCCTTCGCTCTGACCCCTCACCACAAACACCACCATCAAGCATGTCTATCAAAAAGAGTGAATATCATTCTCACAATCACCCTCACTTTAGAGCTGGATCCCGACTCTAACCATATCCCTATCCTCCATGCACAGTTAAACCAACACCGAAACCTAACCCTAGCTTGGCTCCTGGACCTGAAACCGCACAATCACCAACGATGTCACCCAGAATTCTCCGTAAACCCGATGTTCAATCTCGTCCTCAACCGCACTACAGAGCCAGATCATAAGCCTAAATGAAACCATATAGTCCCTGTACACCTTACCAAACACCTAACCCTACCCCTAGCCCTAGCCCATGGACCTAATACCTCACAATCACCATTGACATCACCCAGGCTTCAGCGTAAACCTGATGTTCAATCTCGTCCTGATCCTCACGTCAGAGCCCAATCCGAACCCTTCCCATAACAATATCTCCCCCGTACACCTTGCCAAACACTTAACCCTGAACCTAGCCTTGTTTCCTTGACTTACCCCTCACTGTCACCATCAGCGTCCCCCATGCCTCACTGTAAAACTCCTCCTCAGTGTACCCCTTCACCTCACATCAGAGCTGGATCCTAAGCATAACGATAACCCTCTCCTCCCAGTACAACTTACAGAACACCAAACCCTAACCCTAACCTTGTTCACTGACCAAAACCCTCACCGTCAAAATCGACATCTAACACACCTCACAGTAAACGTCAAGAACAATCTCACCCTTGGGCTCACATCAGAGCTACATCCTAACTTTAAACATAGTCCTGTATGTCCCGTAAAACTTTGCGAACACCAACCCTAACTCGAGTGCTGATCACTAGACCTGACCCCTCAGCATCATATTTGACATCATCCACGCTTCACCTTAAACCTGAATTACAATCATACTCTCTACTTCACATCACACCAGACCCAAATTCTAACTGTAATCTAAACTCCCCATTCGCCTTAAAGAACTACCAACTATAATACTAGCCCTAGCCCATGGATCTAACCTACACCGCCACCTTCGATGTCAACACATGCTTCACCGGTAACTTAAACTTCCATCTCGTCCTTACCCTCATATAAGAGACAGACCCTAAATCAAATCGTAACCCTAACTTCCCCATAAAACTTAAGTTACACCCAAGCCTAACACTAGCCCTTGACCGTGGACATTGCCCCTCACCATCACCATTGACAACACACAAGGTTCCCTTTAAACATGGATTTAAATCTGGCCCCCTACTCACATCAGAGACAGTTCCAAACTCAAAATGTAACCCTATCCTCACTGTTCACCGTTCGTACACCTGAACCAAAACCCTGCCCAGTTTCTTCAACCTGACCCCTCACCACCGACAGCACCATGACTCATGTCTAACAAAAATCATGAAGGTCTGTATCGAAAATGACATCAGGTCAGAGCTGGATCCTGATTCCTACCATACCCCAATCCTCCACGTACAGCGAACTGAACACCGACACCTAAACCTAGACCTGGCCCCTGGACCTGAAACCTCATCGTCACCAATGACATCACCCACGTTCAGCGCAAACCTGATGTTCAATCACTTCCTCATCCACACATCAGAGCCTGATCCTAATCCTTCCCATAACCATATCTTCCCTGTACACCTTACCAAGCACCTATCCCTAACCCTAACCTTGTTTCCTGGTTGAATCCTCACTGACAAAATCGACATCCCCCATGCCTCACTGTAAACCTCCACCTCAATGTCGTCCATGCCATCACGTCAGAGCCAGATCCTAACTCTAAACATAGTCCTATACGTCTGGTACACCTTAGCAAACACAAACCCTAACTGTAGCCCAGGTCTCTTGACCTGACACAACATCACAATTGACATCATTCACGCTTCACCTCAACTCTGAATTACAATCGTACTCTCTAACTCACATCACAGGTGAAACCAAGCTCTAACCATAATCTAAACTCCCCATTTGCCTTAAAGAAATCGCAACCCAAATCCTAGCACTAGCCCATGGACCAAACCCTCACTGTCACCTTCGACGTCACCCAGGCTTCACCGTAACCTTGAACTGCAATCTCGTACTCACCCTCACATCAGAGACAGATGCAAACACTGATAGTAACCCTACACTCCCCATTAACCTTAATGAACATGCAACCCTAAAGCAAGCACTTGTCCCTGGACCTTAACCCTTAGAGTCACCATTGACACCACTGAAGGTTATCTTTAAAAATGGATTTAAATCTTGTCCTCACAGTCACATCAGAGACAGTCTCTAACTCTACCTGCAAACCTACCCTCACTGTACACCATTCCATACACCTGATCTGAAACCCTGCCCAGGTCTTCCAACGTGACCCCTCACCACCACCATCACCATCACTCATGTCTAAGAAACATCATGAAAGTCTATCTCGCAATCACCCTCACAATCAGAGCTGGATCCTGACTCTAACCATATCCCTATCCTCCACTTACAGCTAAACCACCACTTAAACTTAACCCTGGACTGCAACCAGGACCTGAAACCTCACTGTCACCATCGATGTTACCCATGCTTCACCATAAACCTGATGTTCAATCTCGTCCTCACCCTCACAACAGAGCCGGAATGTTAGCCTAAACAAAACCATGTGCTCCCTGTACACCTTTCCGAACACCTAACCCTAACCCTAGACCTAGCCCATGGAACTGAACCCTGACAGTCACCATTGACATCACCCAGTCTTCAGCGTAAACCTGATGTTCAATCTCTTCCTCATCCTCACATCAGAGCCGAATTCTAACCCTTCCCATAACCGTATCTTCCCTGTACACCTTACCAAACACCTAACCCTAACCCTAGCCTTGTTCCCTGGACTTACCCCTCACCATCACCATCAATGTCCCCTACGCTTCAATGAAAACCTCGACCTCAATCTATCCCTCAACATCACATCAGAGGTGAATCCTAAGCAAAATGATAAACCAATCCTCCCTGTACACATTACAGGATACCTAACCCTAAACCTAACCTTGTTCACTGGCCTGTACCCTCTCTGTTAAAATCGACATCTCCCATGCGTCACTGTAAACCTCCGTGTCAATCTCACCCTCACCATCATATCAGAGTCACACCCTAACTCCAAACGTAGTCCCGTATGTTTCATACACCTCAGTGAAAACCAACCTTCTCTCTACTGCTGGTCATTTGACATGACCACACAACATCTCAATTGACATCTTCCATGCTTCACCTTAATCCTGAATTACAATCATACTCTCTGACTCACATCAGAGCTGGGCCCTAATGCTAACCATAATCCAAACTCCTCGTTCATGTTAAAGAACTAGTATCCATTAACCTAGCCCTAGCCCATGGATCTGAATCATCACCATCACCATCGATGTCACTGAGAATTAACCGTAAACTGGATCTTCAATCTCGTACTCACCCTCACATCAGAGACAGACCCTAACTCTAATTGTAACCCTATCTTCGCCATAAACCTAAACAAACACCCAACCCTAACCCTAGTCTTTGTCCCTGGACATTGTCCCTCAGCGTCACCACTGACTTCACCGAAGGTTCGCTTTATCCATGGATTTAAATCTTGTCTTCGTAATCACTTCAGAGACAGACTCTAACTCTCACCATACATTTACCCTCAATGTTCACCATTTCGTACACCTAATACGATACCCTGCCCACGTCCTTCGCTCTGACCACTCACCACAAACACCACCATCAAGCATGTCTATCAAAAAGAGTGAATATCATTCTCACAATCACCCTCACTTTAGAGCTGGATCCTGACTCTAACCATATCCCTATCCTCCATGCACTGTTAAACCAACACCGAAACCTAACCCTAGCTTGGCTCCTGGACGTGAAACCGCACAATCACCAACGATGTCACCCAGAATTCTCCGTAAACCCGATGTTCAATCTCGTCCTCAACCGCACTACAGAGCCAGATCATAAGCCTAAATGAAACCATATAGTCCCTGTACACCTTACCAAAAACCTAACCCTACCCCTAGCCCTAGCCCATGGACCTAATACCTCACAATCACCATTGACATCACCCAGGCTTCAGCGTAAACCTGATGTTCAATCTCGTCCTGATCCTCACGTCAGAGCCCAATCCGAACCCTTCCCATAACAATATCTCCCCCGTACACCTTGCCAAACACTTAACCCTGAACCTAGCCTTGTTTCCTTGACTTACCCCTCACTGTCACCATCAGCGTCCCCCATGCCTCACTGTAAAACTCCTCGTCAGTGTACCCTTTCACCTCACATCAGAGCTGGATCCTAAGCATAACGATAACCCTCTCCTCCCAGTACAACTTACAGAACACCAAACCCTAACCCTAACCTTGTTCACTGACCAAAACCCTCACCGTCAAAATCGACATCTAACACACCTCACAGTAAACGTCAAGAACAATCTCACCCTTGGGCTCACATCAGAGCTACATCCTAACTTTAAACATAGTCCTGTATGTCCGGTAAAACTTTGCGAACACCAACCCTAACTCGAGTGCTGATCACTAGACCTGACCCCTCAGCATCATATTTGACATCATCCACGCTTCACCTTAAACCTGAATTACAATCATACTCTCTACTTCACATCACACCAGACCCAAATTCTAACTGTAATCTAAACTCCCCATTCGCCTTAAAGAACTACCAACTATAATACTAGCCCTAGCCCATGGATCTAACCTACACCGCCACCTTCGATGTCAACACATGCTTCACCGGTAACTTAAACTTCCATCTCGTCCTTACCCTCATATAAGAGACAGACCCTAAATCAAATCGTAACCCTAACTTCCCCATAAAACTTAAGTTACACCCAAGCCTAACACTAGCCCTTGTCCGTGGACATTGCCCCTCACCATCACCATTGACAACACACAAGGTTCCCTTTAAACATGGATTTAAATCTGGCCCCCTACTCACATCAGAGACAGTCCCAAACTCAAAATGTAACCCTCTCCTCACTGTTCACCGTTCGTACACCTGACCCAAAACCCTGCCCAGTTTCTTCAACCTGACCCCTCACCACCGACAGCACCATGACTCATGTCTAACAAAAATCATGAAGGTCTGTATCGAAAATGACATCAGGTCAGAGCTGGATCCTGATTCCTACCATACCCCAATCCTCCACGTACAGCGAACTGAACACCGACACCTAAACCTAGACCTGGCCCCTGGACCTGAAACCTCATCGTCACCAATGACATCACCCACGTTCAGCGCAAACCTGATGTTCAATCACTTCCTCATCCACACATCAGAGCCTGATCCTAATCCTTCCCATAACCATATCTTCCCTGTACACCTTACCAAGCACCTATCCCTAACCCTAACCTTGTTTCCTGGTTGAATCCTCACTGACAAAATCGACATCCCCCATGCCTCACTGTAAACCTCCACCTCAATGTCGTCCATGCCATCACGTCAGAGCCAGATCCTAACTCTAAACATAGTCCTATACGTCTGGTACACCTTAGCAAACACAAACCCTAACTGTAGCCCAGGTCTCTTGACCTGACACAACATCACAATTGACATCATTCACGCTTCACCTCAACTCTGAATTACAATCGTACTCTCTAACTCACATCACAGGTGAAACCAAGCTCTAACCATAATCTAAACTCCCCATTTGCCTTAAAGAAATCGCAACCCAAATCCTAGCACTAGCCCATGGACCAAACCCTCACTGTCACCTTCGACGTCACCCAGGCTTCACCGTAACCTTGAACTGCAATCTCGTACTCACCCTCACATCAGAGACAGATGCAAACACTGATAGTAACCCTACACTCCCCATTAACCTTAATGAACATGCAACCCTAAAGCAAGCACTTGTCCCTGGACCTTAACCCTTAGAGTCACCATTGACACCACTGAAGGTTATCTTTAAAAATGGATTTAAATCTTGTCCTCACAGTCACATCAGAGACAGTCTCTAACTCTACCTGCAAACCTACCCTCACTGTACACCATTCCATACACCTGATCTGAAACCCTGCCCAGGTCTTCCAACGTGACCCCTCACCACCACCATCACCATCACTCATGTCTAAGAAACATCATGAAAGTCTATCTCGCAATCACCCTCACAATCAGAGCTGGATCCTGACTCTAACCATATCCCTATCCTCCACTTACAGCTAAACCACCACTTAAACTTAACCCTGGACTGCAACCAGGACCTGAAACCTCACTGTCACCATCGATGTTACCCATGCTTCACCATAATCCTGATGTTCAATCTCGTCCTCACCCTCACAACAGAGCCGGATTGTTAGCCTAAACAAAACCATGTGCTCCCTGTACACCTTTCCGAACACCTAACCCTAACCCTAGACCTAGCCCATGGAACTGAACCCTGACAGTCACCATCGACATCACCCAGGCTTCAGCGTAAACCTGATGTTCAATCTCTTCCTCATCCTCACATCAGAGCCCAATTCTAACCCTTCCCATAACCGTATCTTCCCTGTACACCTTACCAAACACCTAACCCTAACCCTAGCCCTAGCCCATGGAATTGAACCTTGACGGTCACCATCGACATCACCCAGGCTTCAGCGTAAACCCGATGTGCAATCCCATCCTCATCCTCACATCAGAGCCCGACTCAAACCCTTCCCATAACCGTATCTTCCCTGTACACCTTACCAATCACCTTACCCTAACCCTAGCCTTGTTCCCTGGACTTACCCCTCACCATCACCATCAATGTCCCCTACGCTTCAATGAAAACCTCGACCTCAATCTATCCCTCAACATCACATCAGAGGTGAATCCTAAGCAAAATGATAAACCAATCCTCCCTGTACACATTACAGGACACCTAACCCTAAACCTAACCTTGTTCACTGGCCTGTACCCTCTCTGTTAAAATCGACATCTCCCATGCGTCACTGTAAACCTCCGTGTCAATCTCACCCTCACCATCACATCAGAGTCACACCCTAACTCCAAACGTAGTCCCGTATGTTCCATACACCTCAGTGAAAACCAACCTTCTCTCTACTGCTGGTCATTTGACATGACCACACAACATCTCAATTGACATCTTCCATGCTTCACCTTAATCCTGAATTACAATCATACTCTCTAACTCACATCAGAGCTGGGCCCTAATGCTAACCATAATCCAAACTTCTCGTTCATGTTAAAGAACTAGTATCCATTAACCTAGCCCTAGCCCATGGATCTGAATCATCACCATCACCATCGATGTCACTGAGAATTAACCATAAACTGGATCTTCAATCTCGTACTCACCCTCACATCAGAGACAGACCCTAACTCTAATTGTAACCCTATCTTCGCCATAAACCTAAACAAACACCCAACCCTAACCCTAGTCTTTGTCCCTGGACATTGTCCCTCAGCGTCACCACTGACTTCACCGAAGGTTCGCTTTATCCATGGATTTAAATCTTGTCTTCGTAATCACTTCAGAGACAGACTCTAACTCTCACCATACATTTACCCTCAATGTTCACCATTTCGTACACCTAATACGATACCCTGCCCACGTCCTTCGCTCTGACCCCTCACCACAAACACCACCATCAAGCATGTCTATCAAAAAGAGTGAATATCATTCTCACAATCACCCTCACTTTAGAGCTGGATCCCGACTCTAACCATATCCCTATCCTCCATGCACAGTTAAACCAACACCGAAACCTAACCCTAGCTTGGCTCCTGGACCTGAAACCGCACAATCACCAACGATGTCACCCAGAATTCTCCGTAAACCCGATGTTCAATCTCGTCCTCAACCGCACTACAGAGCCAGATCATAAGCCTAAATGAAACCATATAGTCCCTGTACACCTTACCAAACACCTAACCCTACCAATAGCCCTAGCCCATGGACCTAATACCTCACAATCACCATTGACATCACCCAGGCTTCAGCGTAAACCTGATGTTCAATCTCGTCCTGATCCTCACGTCAGAGCCCAATCCGAACCCTTCCCATAACAATATCTCCCCCGTACACCTTGCCAAACACTTAACCCTGAACCTAGCCTTGTTTCCTTGACTTACCCCTCACTGTCACCATCAGCGTCCCCCATGCCTCACTGTAAAACTCCTCCTCAGTGTACCCCTTCACCTCACATCAGAGCTGGATCCTAAGCATAACGATAACCCTCTCCTCCCAGTACAACTTACAGAACACCAAACCCTAACCCTAACCTTGTTCACTGACCAAAACCCTCACCGTCAAAATCGACATCTAACACACCTCACAGTAAACGTCAAGAACAATCTCACCCTTGGGCTCACATCAGAGCTACATCCTAACTTTAAACATAGTCCTGTATGTCCCGTAAAACTTTGCGAACACCAACCCTAACTCGAGTGCTGATCACTAGACCTGACCCCTCAGCATCATATTTGACATCATCCACGCTTCACCTTAAACCTGAATTACAATCATACTCTCTACTTCACATCACACCAGACCCAAATTCTAACTGTAATCTAAACTCCCCATTCGCCTTAAAGAACTACCAACTATAATACTAGCCCTAGCCCATGGATCTAACCTACACCGCCACCTTCGAAGTCAACACATGCTTCACCGGTAACTTAAACTTCCATCTCGTCCTTACCCTCATATAAGAGACAGACCCTAAATCAAATCGTAACCCTAACTTCCCCATAAAACTTAAGTTACACCCAAGCCTAACACTAGCCCTTGACCATGGACATTGCCCCTCACCATCAAAATTGACAACACACAAGGTTCCCTTTAAACATGGATTTAAATCTGGCCCCCTACTCACATCAGAGACAGTTCCAAACTCAAAATGTAACCCTATCCTCACTGTTCACCGTTCGTACACCTGACCCAAAACCCTGCCCAGTTTCTTCAACCTGACCCCTCACCACCGACAGCACCATGACTCATGTCTAACAAAAATCATGAAGGTCTGTATCGAAAATGACATCAGGTCAGAGCTGGATCCTGATTCCTACCATACCCCAATCCTCCACGTACAGCGAACTGAACACCGACACCTAAACCTAGACCTGGCCCCTGGACCTGAAACCTCATCGTCACCAATGACATCACCCACGTTCAGCGCAAACCTGATGTTCAATCACTTCCTCATCCACACATCAGAGCCTGATCCTAATCCTTCCCATAACCATATCTTCCCTGTACACCTTACCAAGCACCTATCCCTAACCCTAACCTTGTTTCCTGGTTGAATCCTCACTGACAAAATCGACATCCCCCATGCCTCACTGTAAACCTCCACCTCAATGTCGTCCATGCCATCACGTCAGAGCCAGATCCTAACTCTAAACATAGTCCTATACGTCTGGTACACCTTAGCAAACACAAACCCTAACTGTAGCCCAGGTCTCTTGACCTGACACAACATCACAATTGACATCATCCACGCTTCACCTCAACTCTGAATTACAATCGTACTCTCTAACTCACATCACAGGTGAAACCAAGCTCTAACCATAATCTAAACTCCCCATTTGCCTTAAAGAAATCGCAACCCAAATCCTAGCACTAGCCCATGGACCAAACCCTCACTGTCACCTTCGACGTCACCCAGGCTTCACCGTAACCTTGAACTGCAATCTCGTACTCACCCTCACATCAGAGACAGATGCAAACACTGATAGTAACCCTACACTCCCCATTAACCTTAATGAACATGCAACCCTAAAGCAAGCACTTGTCCCTGGACCTTAACCCTTAGAGTCACCATTGACACCACTGAAGGTTATCTTTAAAAATGGATTTAAATCTTGTCCTCACAGTCACATCAGAGACAGTCTCTAACTCTACCTGCAAACCTACCCTCACTGTACACCATTCCATACACCTGATCTGAAACCCTGCCCAGGTCTTCCAACGTGACCCCTCACCACCACCATCACCATCACTCATGTCTAAGAAACATCATGAAAGTCTATCTCGCAATCACCCTCACAATCAGAGCTGGATCCTGACTCTAACCATATCCCTATCCTCCACTTACAGCTAAACCACCACTTAAACTTAACCCTGGACTGCAACCAGGACCTGAAACCTCACTGTCACCATCGATGTTACCCATGCTTCACCATAATCCTGATGTTCAATCTCGTCCTCACCCTCACAACAGAGCCGGATTGTTAGCCTAAACAAAACCATGTGCTCCCTGTACACCTTTCCGAACACCTAACCCTAACCCTAGACCTAGCCCATGGAACTGAACCCTGACAGTCACCATCGACATCACCCAGGCTTCAGCGTAAACCTGATGCTCAATCTCTTCCTCATCCTCACATCAGAGCCCAATTCTAACCCTTCCCATAACCGTATCTTCCCTGTACACCTTACCAAACACCTAACCCTAACCCTAGCCCTAGCCCATGGAATTGAACCTTGACGGTCACCATCGACATCACCCAGGCTTCAGCGTAAACCCGATGTGCAATCCCATCCTCATCCTCACATCAGAGGCCGACTCAAACCCTTCCCATAACCGTATCTTCCCTGTACACCTTACCAAACACCTAACCCTAACCCTAGCCTTGTTCCCTGGACTTACCCCTCACCATCACCATCAATGTCCCCTACGCTTCAATGAAAACCTCGACCTCAATCTATCCCTCAACATCACATCAGAGGTGAATCCTAAGCAAAATGATAAACCAATCCTCCCTGTACACATTACAGGACACCTAACCCTAAACCTAACCTTGTTCACTGGCCTGTACCCTCTCTGTTAAAATCGACATCTCCCATGCGTCACTGTAAACCTCCGTGTCAATCTCACCCTCACCATCACATCAGAGTCACACCCTAACTCCAAACTAGTCCCGTATGTTCCATACACCTCAGTGAAAACCAACCTTCTCTCTACTGCTGGTCATTTGACATGACCACACAACATCTCAATTGACATCTTCCATGCTTCACCTTAATCCTGAATTACAATCATACTCTCTAACTCACATCAGAGCTGGGCCCTAATGCTAACCATAATCCAAACTCCTCGTTCATGTTAAAGAACTAGTATCCATTAACCTAGCCCTAGCCCATGGATCTGAATCATCACCATCACCATCGATGTCACTGAGAATTAACCATAAACTGGATCTTCAATCTCGTACTCACCCTCACATCAGAGACAGACCCTAACTCTAATTGTAACCCTATCTTCGCCATAAACCTAAACAAACACCCAACCCTAACCCTAGTCTTTGTCCCTGGACATTGTCCCTCAGCGTCACCACTGACTTCACCGAAGGTTCGCTTTATCCATGGATTTAAATCTTGTCTTCGTAATCACTTCAGAGACAGACTCTAACTCTCACCATATATTTACCCTCAATGTTCACCATTTCGTACACCTAATACGATACCCTGCCCACGTCCTTCGCTCTGACCCCTCACCACAAACACCACCATCAAGCATGTCTATCAAAAAGAGTGAATATCATTCTCACAATCACCCTCACTTTAGAGCTGGATCCCGACTCTAACCATATCCCTATCCTCCATGCACAGTTAAACCAACACCGAAACCTAACCCTAGCTTGGCTCCTGGACCTGAAACCGCACAATCACCAACGATGTCACCCAGAATTCTCCGTAAACCCGATGTTCAATCTCGTCCTCAACCGCACTACAGAGCCAGATCATAAGCCTAAATGAAACCATATAGTCCCTGTACACCTTACCAAACACCTAACCCTACCCCTAGCCCTAGCCCATGGACCTAATACCTCACAATCACCATTGACATCACCCAGGCTTCAGCGTAAACCTGATGTTCAATCTCGTCCTGATCCTCACGTCAGAGCCCAATCCGAACCCTTCCCATAACAATATCTGCCCCGTACACCTTGCCAAACACTTAACCCTGAACCTAGCCTTGTTTCCTTGACTTACCCCTCACTGTCACCATCAGCGTCCCCCATGCCTCACTGTAAAACTCCTCCTCAGTGTACCCCTTCACCTCACATCAGAGCTGGATCCTAAGCATAACGATAACCCTCTCCTCCCAGTACAACTTACAGAACACCAAACCCTAACCCTAACCTTGTTCACTGACCAAAACCCTCACCGTCAAAATCGACATCTAACACACCTCACAGTAAACGTCAAGAACAATCTCACCCTTGGGCTCACATCAGAGCTACATCCTAACTTTAAACATAGTCCTGTATGTCCCGTAAAACTTTGCGAACACCAACCCTAACTCGAGTGCTGATCACTAGACCTGACCCCTCAGCATCATATTTGACATCATCCACGCTTCACCTTAAACCTGAATTACAATCATACTCTCTACTTCACATCACACCAGACCCAAATTCTAACTGTAATCTAAACTCCCCATTCGCCTTAAAGAACTACCAACTATAATAATAGCCCTAGCCCATGGATCTAACCTACACCGCCACCTTCGATGTCAACACATGCTTCACCGGTAACTTAAACTTCCATCTCGTCCTTACCCTCATATAAGAGACAGACCCTAAATCAAATCGTAACCCTAACTTCCCCATAAAACTTAAGTTACACCCAAGCCTAACACTAGCCCTTGACCGTGGACATTGCCCCTCACCATCACCATTGACAACACACAAGGTTCCCTTTAAACATGGATTTAAATCTGTCCCCCTACTCACATCAGAGACAGTTCCTAACTCAAAATGTAACCGTATCCTCACTGTTCACCGTTCGTACACCTGAACCAAAACCCTGCCCAGTTTCTTCAACCTGACCCCTCACCACCGACAGCACCATGACTCATGTCTAACAAAAATCATGAAGGTCTGTATCGAAAATGACATCAGGTCAGAGCTGGATCCTGATTCCTACCATACCCCAATCCTCCACGTACAGCGAACTGAACACCGACACCTAAACCTAGACCTGGCCCCTGGACCTGAAACCTCATCGTCACCAATGACATCACCCACGTTCAGCGCAAACCTGATGTTCAATCACTTCCTCATCCACACATCAGAGCCTGATCCTAATCCTTCCCATAACCATATCTTCCCTGTACACCTTACCAAGCACCTATCCCTAACCCTAACCTTGTTTCCTGGTTGAATCCTCACTGACAAAATCGACATCCCCCATGCCTCACTGTAAACCTCCACCTCAATGTCGTCCATGCCATCACGTCAGAGCCAGATCCTAACTCTAAACATAGTCCTATACGTCTGGTACACCTTAGCAAACACAAACCCTAACTGTAGCCCAGGTCTCTTGACCTGACACAACATCACAATTGACATCATTCACGCTTCACCTCAACTCTGAATTACAATCGTACTCTCTAACTCACATCACAGGTGAAACCAAGCTCTAACCATAATCTAAACTCCCCATTTGCCTTAAAGAAATCGCAACCCAAATCCTAGCACTAGCCCATGGACCAAACCCTCACTGTCACCTTCGACGTCACCCAGGCTTCACCGTAACCTTGAACTGCAATCTCGTACTCACCCTCACATCAGAGACAGATGCAAACACTGATAGTAACCCTACACTCCCCATTAACCTTAATGAACATGCAACCCTAAAGCAAGCACTTGTCCCTGGACCTTAACCCTTAGAGTCACCATTGACACCACTGAAGGTTATCTTTAAAAATGGATTTAAATCTTGTCCTCACAGTCACATCAGAGACAGTCTCTAACTCTACCTGCAAACCTACCCTCACTGTACACCATTCCATACACCTGATCTGAAACCCTGCCCAGGTCTTCCAACGTGACCCCTCACCACCACCATCACCATCACTCATGTCTAAGAAACATCATGAAAGTCTATCTCGCAATCACCCTCACAATCAGAGCTGGATCCTGACTCTAACCATATCCTTATCCTCCACTTACAGCTAAACCACCACTTAAACTTAACCCTGGACTGCAACCAGGACCTGAAACCTCACTGTCACCATCGATGTTACCCATGCTTCACAATAATCCTGATGTTCAATCTCGTCCTCACCCTCACAACAGAGCCGGATTGTTAGCCTAAACAAAACCATGTGCTCCCTGTACACCTTTCAGAACACCTAACCCTAACCCTAGACCTAGCCCATGGAACTGAACCCTGACAGTCACCATCGACATCACCCAGGCTTCAGCGTAAACCTGATGTTCAATCTCTTCTCATCCTCACATCAGAGCCCAATTCTAACCCTTCCCATAACCGTATCTTCCCTGTACACCTTACCAAACACCTAACCCTAACCCTAGCCCTAGCCCATGGAATTGAACCTTGACGGTCACCATCGACATCACCCAGGCTTCAGCGTAAACCCGATGTGCAATCCCATCCTCATCCTCACATCAGAGCCCGACTCAAACCCTTCCCATAACCGTATCTTCCCTGTACACCTTACCAAACACCTAACCCTAACCTTAGCCTTGTTCCCTGGACTTACCCCTCACCATCACCATCAATGTCCCCTACGCTTCAATGAAAACCTCGACCTCAATCTATCCCTCAACATCACATCAGAGGTGAATCCTAAGCAAAATGATAAACCAATCCTCCCTGTACACATTACAGGACACCTAACCCTAAACCTAACCTTGTTCACTGGCCTGTACCCTCTCTGTTAAAATCGACATCTCCCATGCGTCACTGTAAACCTCCGTGTCAATCTCACCCTCACCATCACATCAGAGTCACACCCTAACCTCAAACGTAGTCCCGTATGTTCCATACACCTCAGTGAAAACCAACCTTCTCTCTACTGCTGGTCATTTGACATGACCACACAACATCTCAATTGACATCTTCCATGCTTCACCTTAATCCTGAATTACAATCATACTCTCTAACTCACATCAGAGCTGGGCCCTAATGCTAACCATAATCCAAACTCCTCGTTCATGTTAAAGAACTAGTATCCATTAACCTAGCCCTAGCCCATGGATCTGAATCATCACCATCACCATCGATGTCACTGAGAATTAACCATAAACTGGATCTTCAATCTCGTACTCACCCTCACATCAGAGACAGACCCTAACTCTAATTGTAACCCTATCTTCGCCATAAACCTAAACAAACACCCAACCCTAACCCTAGTCTTTGTCCCTGGACATTGTCCCTCAGCGTCACCACTGACTTCACCGAAGGTTCACTTTATCCATGGATTTAAATCTTGTCTTCGTAATCACTTCAGAGACAGACTCTAACTCTCACCATACATTTACCCTCAATGTTCACCATTTCGTACACCTAATACGATACCCTGCCCACGTCCTTCGCTCTGACCCCTCACCACAAACACCACCATCAAGCATGTCTATCAAAAAGAGTGAATATCATTCTCACAATCACCCTCACTTTAGAGCTGGATCCCGACTCTAACCATATCCCTATCCTCCATGCACAGTTAAACCAACACCGAAACCTAACCCTAGCTTGGCTCCTGGACCTGAAACCGCAGAATCACCAACGATGTCACCCAGAATTCTCCGTAAACCCGATGTTCAATCTCGTCCTCAACCGCACTACAGAGCCAGATCATAAGCCTAAATGAAACCATATAGTCCCTGTACACCTTACCAAACACCGAACCCTACCCCTAGCCCTAGCCCATGGACCTAATACCTCACAATCACCATTGACATCACCCAGGCTTCAGCGTAAACCTGATGTTCAATCTCGTCCTGATCCTCACGTCAGAGCCCAATCCGAACCCTTCCCATAACAATATCTCCCCCGTACACCTTGCCAAACACTTAACCCTGAACCTAGCCTTGTTTCCTTGACTTACCCCTCACTGTCACCATCAGCGTCCCCCATGCCTCACTGTAAAACTCCTCCTCAGTGTACCCCTTCACCTCACATCAGAGCTGGATCCTAAGCATAACGATAACCCTCTCCTCCCAGTACAACTTACAGAACACCAAACCCTAACCCTAACCTTGTTCACTGACCAAAACCCTCACCGTCAAAATCGACATCTAACACACCTCACAGTAAACGTCAAGAACAATCTCACCCTTGGGCTCACATCAGAGCTACATCCTAACTTTAAACATAGTCCTGTATGTCCCGTAAAACTTTGCGAACACCAACCCTAACTCGAGTGCTGATCACTAGACCTGACCCCTCAGCATCATATTTGACATCATCCACGCTTCACCTTAAACCTGAATTACAATCATACTCTCTACTTCACATCACACCAGACCCAAATTCTAACTGTAATCTAAACTCCCCATTCGCCTTAAAGAACTACCAACTATAATACTAGCCCTAGCCCATGGATCTAACCTACACCGCCACCTTCGAGGTCAACACATGCTTCACCGGTAACTTAAACTTCCATCTCGTCCTTACCCTCATATAAGAGACAGACCCTAAATCAAATCGTAACCCTAACTTCCCCATAAAACTTAAGTTACACCCAAGCCTAACACTAGCCCTTGTCCGTGGACATTGCCCCTCATCATCACCATTGACAACACACAAGGTTCCCTTTAAACATGGATTTAAATCTGGCCCCCTACTCGCATCAGAGACAGTCCCAAACTCAAAATGTAACCCTCTCCTCACTGTTCACCGTTCGTACACCTGACCCAAAACCCTGCCCAGTTTCTTCGACCTGACCCCTCACCACCGACAGCACCATGACTCATGTCTAACAAAAATCATGAAGGTCTGTATCGAAAATTACATCAGGTCAGAGCTGGATCCTGATTCCTACCATACCCCAATCCTCCACGTACAGCGAACTGAACACCGACACCTAAACCTAGACCTGGCCCCTGGACCTGAAACCTCATCGTCACCAATGACATCACCCACGTTCAGCGCAAACCTGATGTTCAATCACTTCCTCATCCACACATCAGAGCCTGATCCTAATCCTTCCCATAACCATATCTTCCCTGTACACCTTACCAAGCACCTATCCCTAACCCTAACCTTGTTTCCTGGTTGAATCCTCACTGACAAAATCGACATCCCCCATGCCTCACTGTAAACCTCCACCTCAATGTCGTCCATGCCATCACGTCAGAGCCAGATCCTAACTCTAAACATAGTCCTATACGTCTGGTACACCTTAGCAAACACAAACCCTAACTGTAGCCCAGGTCTCTTGACCTGACACAACATCACAATTGACATCATTCACGCTTCACCTCAACTCTGAATTACAATCGTACTCTCTAACTCACATCACAGGTGAAACCAAGCTCTAACCATAATCTAAACTCCCCATTTGCCTTAAAGAAATCGCAACCCAAATCCTAGCACTAGCCCATGGACCAAACCCTCACTGTCACCTTCGACGTCACCCAGGCTTCACCGTAACCTTGAACTGCAATCTCGTACTCACCCTCACATCAGAGACAGATGCAAACACTGATAGTAACCCTACACTCCCCATTAACCTTAATGAACATGCAACCCTAAAGCAAGCACTTGTCCCTGGACCTTAACCCTTAGAGTCACCATTGACACCACTGAAGGTTATCTTTAAAAATGGATTTAAATCTTGTCCTCACAGTCACATCAGAGACAGTCTCTAACTCTACCTGCAAACCTACCCTCACTGTACACCATTCCATACACCTGATCTGAAACCCTGCCCAGGTCTTCCAACGTGACCCCTCACCACCACCATCACCATCACTCAAGTCTAAGAAACATCATGAAAGTCTATCTTGCAATCACCCTCACAATCAGAGCTGGATCCTGACTCTAACCATATCCCTATCCTCCACTTACAGCTAAACCACCACTTAAACTTAACCCTGGACTGCAACCAGGACCTGAAACCTCACTGTCACCATCGATGTTACCCATGCTTCACCATAAACCTGATGTTCAATCTCGTCCTCACCCTCACAACAGAGCCGGATTGTTAGCCTAAACAAAACCATGTGCTCCCTGTACACCTTTCCGAACACCTAACCCTAACCCTAGACCTAGCCCATGGAACTGAACCCTGACAGTCACCATCGACATCACCCAGGCTTCAGCGTAAACCTGATGTTCAATCTCTTCCTCATCCTCACATCAGAGCCCAATTCTAACCCTTCCCATAACCGTATCTTCCCTGTACACCTTACCAAACACCTAACCCTAACCCTAGCCCTAGCCCATGGAATTGAACCTTGACGGTCACCATCGACATCACCCAGGCTTCAGCGTAAACCCGATGTGCAATCCCATCCTCATCCTCACATCAGAGCCCGACTGAAACCCTTCCCATAACCGTATCTTCCCTGTACACCTTACCAAACACCTAACCCTAACCCTAGCCTTGTTCCCTGGACTTACCCCTCACCATCACCATCAATGTCCCCTACGCTTCAATGAAAACCTCGACCTCAATCTATCCCTCAACATCACATCAGAGGTGAATCCTAAGCAAAATGATAAACCAATCCTCCCTGTACACATTACAGGACACCTAACCCTAAACCTAACCTTGTTCACTGGCCTGTACCCTCTCTGTTAAAATCAACATCTCCCATGCATCACTGTAAACCTCCGTGTCAATCTCACCCTCACCATCACATCAGAGTCACACCCTAACTCCAAACGTAGTCCCGTATGTTCCATACACCTCAGTGAAAACCAACCTTCTCTCTACTGCTGGTCATTTGACATGACCACACAACATCTCAATTGACATCTTCCATGCTTCACCTTAATCCTGAATTACAATCATACTCTCTAACTCACATCAGAGCTGGGCCCTAATGCTAACCATAATCCAAACTCCTCGTTCATGTTAAAGAACTAGTATCCATTAACCTAGCCCTAGCCCATGGATCTGAATCATCACCATCACCATCGATGTCACTGAGAATTAACCATAAACTGGATCTTCAATCTCGTACTCACCCTCACATCAGAGACAGACCCTAACTCTAATTGTAACCCTATCTTCGCCATAAACCTAAACAAACACCCAACCCTAACCCTAGTCTTTGTCCCTGGACATTGTCCCTCAGCGTCACCACTGACTTCACCGAAGGTTCGCTTTATCCATGGATTTAAATCTTGTCTTCGTAATCACTTCAGAGACAGACTCTAACTCTCACCATACATTTACCCTCAATGTTCACCATTTCGTACACCTAATACGATACCCTGCCCACGTCCTTCGCTCTGACCCCTCACCACAAACACCACCATCAAGCATGTCTATCAAAAAGAGTGAATATCATTCTCACAATCACCCTCACTTTAGAGCTGGATCCCGACTCTAACCATATCCCTATCCTCCATGCACAGTTAAACCAACACCGAAACCTAACCCTAGCTTGGCTCCTGGACCTGAAACCGCAGAATCACCAACGATGTCACCCAGAATTCTCCGTAAACCCGATGTTCAATCTCGTCCTCAACCGCACTACAGAGCCAGATCATAAGCCTAAATGAAACCATATAGTCCCTGTACACCTTACCAAACACCTAACCCTACCCCTAGCCCTAGCCAATGGACCTAATACCTCACAATCACCATTGACATCACCCAGGCTTCAGCGTAAACCTGATGTTCAATCTCGTCCTGATCCTCACGTCAGAGCCCAATCCGAACCCTTCCCATAACAATATCTCCCCCGTACACCTTGCCAAACACTTAACCCTGAACCTAGCCTTGTTTCCTTGACTTACCCCTCACTGTCACCATCAGCGTCCCCCATGCCTCACTGTAAAACTCCTCCTCAGTGTACCCCTTCACCTCACATCAGAGCTGGATCCTAAGCATAACGATAACCCTCTCCTCCCAGTACAACTTACAGAACACCAAACCCTAACCCTAACCTTGTTCACTGACCAAAACCCTCACCGTCAAAATCGACATCTAACACACCTCACAGTAAACGTCAAGAACAATCTCACCCTTGGGCTCACATCAGAGCTACATCCTAACTTTAAACATAGTCCTGTATGTCCCGTAAAACTTTGCGAACACCAACCCTAACTCGAGTGCTGATCACTAGACCTGACCCCTCAGCATCATATTTGACATCATCCACGCTTCACCTTAAACCTGAATTACAATCATACTCTCTACTTCACATCACACCAGACCCAAATTCTAACTGTAATCTAAACTCCCCATTCGCCTTAAAGAACTACCAACTATAATACTAGCCCTAGCCCATGGATCTAACCTACACCGCCACCTTCGAGGTCAACACATGCTTCACCGGTAACTTAAACTTCCATCTCGTCCTTACCCTCATATAAGAGACAGACCCTAAATCAAATCGTAACCCTAACTTCCCCATAAAACTTAAGTTACACCCAAGCCTAACACTAGCCCTTGTCCGTGGACATGGCCCCTCACCATCACCATTGACAACACACAAGGTTCCCTTTAAACATGGATTTAAATCTGGCCCCCTACTCACATCAGAGACAGTCCCAAACTCAAAATGTAACCCTCTCCTCACTGTTCACCGTTCGTACACCTGACCCAAAACCCTGCCCAGTTTCTTCGACCCGACCCCTCACCACCGACAGCACCATGACTCATGTCTAACAAAAATCATGAAGGTCTGTATCGAAAATGACATCAGGTCAGAGCTGGATCCTGATTCCTACCATACCCCAATCCTCCACGTACAGCGAACTGAACACCGACACCTAAACCTAGACCTGGCCCCTGGACCTGAAACCTCATCGTCACCAATGACATCACCCACGTTCAGCGCAAACCTGATGTTCAATCACTTCCTCATCCACACATCAGAGCCTGATCCTAATCCTTCCCATAACCATATCTTCCCTGTACACCTTACCAAGCACCTATCCCTAACCCTAACCTTGTTTCCTGGTTGAATCCTCACTGACAAAATCGACATCCCCCATGCCTCACTGTAAACCTCCACCTCAATGTCGTCCATGCCATCACGTCAGAGCCAGATCCTAACTCTAAACATAGTCCTATACGTCTGGTACACCTTAGCAAACACAAACCCTAACTGTAGCCCAGGTCTCTTGACCTGACACAACATCACAATTGACATCATTCACGCTTCACCTCAACTCTGAATTACAATCGTACTCTCTAACTCACATCACAGGTGAAACCAAGCTCTAACCATAATCTAAACTCCCCATTTGCCTTAAAGAAATCGCAACCCAAATCCTAGCACTAGCCCATGGACCAAACCCTCACTGTCACCTTCGACGTCACCCAGGCTTCACCGTAACCTTGAACTGCAATCTCGTACTCACCCTCACATCAGAGACAGATGCAAACACTGATAGTAACCCTACACTCCCCATTAACCTTAATGAACATGCAACCCTAAAGCAAGCACTTGTCCCTGGACCTTAACCCTTAGAGTCACCATTGACACCACTGAAGGTTATCTTTAAAAATGGATTTAAATCTTGTCCTCACAGTCACATCAGAGACAGTCTCTAACTCTACCTGCAAACCTACCCTCACTGTACACCATTCCATACACCTGATCTGAAACCCTGCCCAGGTCTTCCAACGTGACCCCTCACCACCACCATCACCATCACTCATGTCTAAGAAACATCATGAAAGTCTATCTCGCAATCACCCTCACAATCAGAGCTGGATCCTGACTCTAACCATATCCCTATCCTCCACTTACAGCTAAACCACCACTTCAACTTAACCCTGGACTGCAACCAGGACCTGAAACCTCACTGTCACCATCGATGTTACCCATGCTTCACCATAAACCTGATGTTCAATCTCGTCCTCACCCTCACAACAGAGCCGGATTGTTAGCCTAAACAAAACCATGTGCTCCCTGTACACCTTTCCGAACACCTAACCCTAACCCTAGACCTAGCCCATGGAACTGAACCCTGACAGTCACCATCGACATCACCCAGGCTTCAGCGTAAACCTGATGTTCAATCTCTTCCTCATCCTCACATCAGAGCCCAATTCTAACCCTTCCCATAACCGTATCTTCCCTGTACACCTTACCAAACACCTAACCCTAACCCTAGCCCTAGCCCATGGAATTGAACCTTGACGGTCACCATCGACATCACCCAGGCTTCAGCGTAAACCCGATGTGCAATCCCATCCTCATCCTCACATCAGAGCCCGACTCAAACCCTTCCCATAACCGTATCTTCCCTGTACACCTTACCAAACACCTAACCCTAACCCTAGCCTTGTTCCCTGGACTTACCCCTCACCATCACCATCAATGTCCCCTACGCTTCAATGAAAACCTCGACCTCAATCTATCCCTCAACATCACATCAGAGGTGAATCCTAAGCAAAATGATAAACCAATCCTCCCTGTACACATTACAGGACACCTAACCCTAAACCTAACCTTGTTCACTGGCCTGTACCCTCTCTGTTAAAATCGACATCTCCCATGCGTCACTGTAAACCTCCGTGTCAATCTCACCCTCACCATCACATCAGAGTCACACCCTAACTCCAAACGTAGTCCCGTATGTTCCATACACCTCAGTGAAAACCAACCTTCTCTCTACTGCTGGTCATTTGACATGACCACACAACATCTCAATTGACATCTTCCATGCTTCACCTTAATCCTGAATTACAATCATACTCTCTAACTCACATCAGAGCTGGGCCCTAATGCTAACCATAATCCAAACTCCTCGTTCATGTTAAAGAACTAGTATCCATTAACCTAGCCCTAGCCCATGGATCTGAATCATCACCATCACCATCGATGTCACTGAGAATTAACCATAAACTGGATCTTCAATCTCGTACTCACCCTCACATCAGAGACAGACCCTAACTCTAATTGTAACCCTATCTTCGCCATAAACCTAAACAAACACCCAACCCTAACCCTAGTCTTTGTCCCTGGACATTGTCCCTCAGCGTCACCACTGACTTCACCGAAGGTTCGCTTTATCCATGGATTTAAATCTTGTCTTCGTAATCACTTCAGAGACAGACTCTAACTCTCACCATACATTTACCCTCAATGTTCACCATTTCGTACACCTAATACGATACCCTGCCCACGTCCTTCGCTCTGACCCCTCACCACAAACACCACCATCAAGCATGTCTATCAAAAAGAGTGAATATCATTCTCACAATCACCCTCACTTTAGAGCTGGATCCCGACTCTAACCATATCCCTATCCTCCATGCACAGTTAAACCAACACCGAAACCTAACCCTAGCTTGGCTCCTGGACCTGAAACCGCACAATCACCAACGATGTCACCCAGAATTCTCCGTAAACCCGATGTTCAATCTCGTCCTCAACCGCACTACAGAGCCAGATCATAAGCCTAAATGAAACCATATAGTCCCTGTACACCTAACCAAACACCTAACCCTACCCCTAGCCCTAGCCCATGGACCTAATACCTCACAATCACCATTGACATCACCCAGGCTTCAGCGTAAACCTGATGTTCAATCTCGTCCTGATCCTCACGTCAGAGCCCAATCCGAACCCTTCCCATAACAATATCTCCCCCGTACACCTTGCCAAACACTTAACCCTGAACCTAGCCTTGTTTCCTTGACTTACCCCTCACTGTCACCATCAGCGTCCCCCATGCCTCACTGTAAAACTCCTCGTCAGTGTACCCCTTCACCTCACATCAGAGCTGGATCCTAAGCATAACGATAACCCTCTCCTCCCAGTACAACTTACAGAACACCAAACCCTAACCCTAACCTTGTTCACTGACCAAAACCCTCACCGTCAAAATCGACATCTAACACACCTCACAGTAAACGTCAAGAACAATCTCACCCTTGGGCTCACATCAGAGCTACATCCTAACTTTAAACATAGTCCTGTATGTCCCGTAAAACTTTGCGAACACCAACCCTAACTCGAGTGCTGATCACTAGACCTGACCCCTCAGCATCATATTTGACATCATCCACGCTTCACCTTAAACCTGAATTACAATCATACTCTCTACTTCACATCACACCAGACCCAAATTCTAACTGTAATCTAAACTCCCCATTCGCCTTAAAGAACTACCAACTATAATACTAGCCCTAGCCCATGGATCTAACCTACACCGCCACCTTCGAGGTCAACACATGCTTCACCGGTAACTTAAACTTCCATCTCGTCCTTACCCTCATATAAGAGACAGACCCTAAATCAAATCGTAACCCTAACTTCCCCATAAAACTTAAGTTACACCCAAGCCTAACACTAGCCCTTGTCCGTGGACATTGCCCCTCACCATCACCATTGACAACACACAAGGTTCCCTTTAAACATGGATTTAAATCTGGCCCCCTACTCACATCAGAGACAGTCCCAAACTCAAAATGTAACCCTCTCCTCACTGTTCACCGTTCGTACACCTGACCCAAAACCCTGCCCAGTTTCTTCGACCTGACCCCTCACCACCGACAGCACCATGACTCATGTCTAACAAAAATCATGAAGGTCTGTATCGAAAATGACATCAGGTCAGAGCTGGATCCTGATTCCTACCATACCCCAATCCTCCACGTACAGCGAACTGAACACCGACACCTAAACCTAGACCTGGCCCCTGGACCTGAAACCTCATCGTCACCAATGACATCACCCACGTTCAGCGCAAACCTGATGTTCAATCACTTCCTCATCCACACATCAGAGCCTGATCCTAATCCTTCCCATAACCATATCTTCCCTGTACACCTTACCAAGCACCTATCCCTAACCCTAACCTTGTTTCCTGGTTGAATCCTCACTGACAAAATCGACATCCCCCATGCCTCACTGTAAACCTCCACCTCAATGTCGTCCATGCCATCACGTCAGAGCCAGATCCTAACTCTAAACATAGTCCTATACGTCTGGTACACCTTAGCAAACACAAACCCTAACTGTAGCCCAGGTCTCTTGACCTGACACAACATCACAATTGACATCATTCACGCTTCACCTCAACTCTGAATTACAATCGTACTCTCTAACTCACATCACAGGTGAAACCAAGCTCTAACCATAATCTAAACTCCCCATTTGCCTTAAAGAAATCGCAACCCAAATCCTAGCACTAGCCCATGGACCAAACCCTCACTGTCACCTTCGACGTCACCCAGGCTTCACCGTAACCTTGAACTGCAATCTCGTACTCACCCTCACATCAGAGACAGATGCAAACACTGATAGTAACCCTACACTCCCCATTAACCTTAATGAACATGCAACCCTAAAGCAAGCACTTGTCCCTGGACCTTAACCCTTAGAGTCACCATTGACACCACTGAAGGTTATCTTTAAAAATGGATTTAAATCTTGTCCTCACAGTCACATCAGAGACAGTCTCTAACTCTACCTGCAAACCTACCCTCACTGTACACCATTCCATACACCTGATCTGAAACCCTGCCCAGGTCTTCCAACGTGACCCCTCACCACCACCATCACCATCACTCATGTCTAAGAAACATCATGAAAGTCTATCTCGCAATCACCCTCACAATCAGAGCTGGATCCTGACTCTAACCATATCCCTATCCTCCACTTACAGCTAAACCACCACTTCAACTTAACCCTGGACTGCAACCAGGACCTGAAACCTCACTGTCACCATCGATGTTACCCATGCTTCACCATAAACCTGATGTTCAATCTCGTCCTCACCCTCACAACAGAGCCGGATTGTTAGCCTAAACAAAACCATGTGCTCCCTGTACACCTTTCCGAACACCTAACCCTAACCCTAGACCTAGCCCATGGAACTGAACCCTGACAGTCACCATCGACATCACCCAGGCTTCAGCGTAAACCTGATGTTCAATCTCTTCCTCATCCTCACATCAGAGCCCAATTCTAACCCTTCCCATAACCGTATCTTCCCTGTACACCTTACCAAACACCTAACCCTAACCCTAGCCCTAGCCCATGGAATTGAACCTTGACGGTCACCATCGACATCACCCAGGCTTCAGCGTAAACCCGATGTGCAATCCCATCCTCATCCTCACATCAGAGCCCGACTCAAACCCTTCCCATAACCGTATCTTCCCTGTACACCTTACCAAACACCTAACCCTAACCCTAGCCTTGTTCCCTGGACTTACCCCTCACCATCACCATCAATGTCCCCTACGCTTCAATGAAAACCTCGACCTCAATCTATCCCTCAACATCACATCAGAGGTGAATCCTAAGCAAAATGATAAACCAATCCTCCCTGTACACATTACAGGACACCTAACCCTAAACCTAACCTTGTTCACTGGCCTGTACCCTCTCTGTTAAAATCGACATCTCCCATGCGTCACTGTAAACCTCCGTGTCAATCTCACCCTCACCATCACATCAGAGTCACACCCTAACTCCAAACGTAGTCCCGTATGTTCCATACACCTCAGTGAAAACCAACCTTCTCTCTACTGCTGGTCATTTGACATGACCACACAACATCTCAATTGACATCTTCCATGCTTCACCTTAATCCTGAATTACAATCATACTCTCTAACTCACATCAGAGCTGGGCCCTAATGCTAACCATAATCCAAACTCCTCGTTCATGTTAAAGAACTAGTATCCATTAACCTAGCCCTAGCCCATGGATCTGAATCATCACCATCACCATCGATGTCACTGAGAATTAACCATAAACTGGATCTTCAATCTCGTACTCACCCTCACATCAGAGACAGACCCTAACTCTAATTGTAACCCTATCTTCGCCATAAACCTAAACAAACACCCAACCCTAACCCTAGTCTTTGTCCCTGGACATTGTCCCTCAGCGTCACCACTGACTTCACCGAAGGTTCGCTTTATCCATGGATTTAAATCTTGTCTTCGTAATCACTTCAGAGACAGACTCTAACTCTCACCATACATTTACCCTCAATGTTCACCATTTCGTACACCTAATACGATACCCTGCCCACGTCCTTCGCTCTGACCCCTCACCACAAACACCACCATCAAGCATGTCTATCAAAAAGAGTGAATATCATTCTCACAATCACCCTCACTTTAGAGCTGGATCCCGACTCTAACCATATCCCTATCCTCCATGCACAGTTAAACCAACACCGAAACCTAACCCTAGCTTGGCTCCTGGACCTGAAACCGCACAATCACCAACGATGTCACCCAGAATTCTCCGTAAACCCGATGTTCAATCTCGTCCTCAACCGCACTACAGAGCCAGATCATAAGCCTAAATGAAACCATATAGTCCCTGTACACCTTACCAAACACCTAACCCTACCCCTAGCCCTAGCCCATGGACCTAATACCTCACAATCACCATTGACATCACCCAGGCTTCAGCGTAAACCTGATGTTCAATCTCGTCCTGATCCTCACGTCAGAGCCCAATCCGAACCCTTCCCATAACAATATCTCCCCCGTACACCTTGCCAAACACTTAACCCTGAACCTAGCCTTGTTTCCTTGACTTACCCCTCACTGTCACCATCAGCGTCCCCCATGCCTCACTGTAAAACTCCTCCTCAGTGTACCCCTTCACCTCACATCAGAGCTGGATCCTAAGCATAACGATAACCCTCTCCTCCCAGTACAACTTACAGAACACCAAACCCTAACCCTAACCTTGTTCACTGACCAAAACCCTCACCGTCAAAATCGACATCTAACACACCTCACAGTAAACGTCAAGAACAATCTCACCCTTGGGCTCACATCAGAGCTACATCCTAACTTTAAACATAGTCCTGTATGTCCCGTAAAACTTTGCGAACACCAACCCTAACTCGAGTGCTGATCACTAGACCTGACCCCTCAGCATCATATTTGACATCATCCACGCTTCACCTTAAACCTGAATTACAATCATACTCTCTACTTCACATCACACCAGACCCAAATTCTAACTGTAATCTAAACTCCCCATTCGCCTTAAAGAACTACCAACTATAATACTAGCCCTAGCCCATGGATCTAACCTACACCGCCACCTTCGAGGTCAACACATGCTTCACCGGTAACTTAAACTTCCATCTCGTCCTTACCCTCATATAAGAGACAGACCCTAAATCAAATCGTAACCCTAACTTCCCCATAAAACTTAAGTTACACCCAAGCCTAACACTAGCCCTTGTCCGTGGACATTGCCCCTCACCATCACCATTGACAACACACAAGGTTCCCTTTAAACATGGATTTAAATCTGGCCCCCTACTCACATCAGAGACAGTCCCAAACTCAAAATGTAACCCTCTCCTCACTGTTCACCGTTCGTACACCTGACCCAAAACCCTGCCCAGTTTCTTCGACCTGACCCCTCACCACCGACAGCACCATGACTCATGTCTAACAAAAATCATGAAGGTCTGTATCGAAAATGACATCAGGTCAGAGCTGGATCCTGATTCCTACCATACCCCAATCCTCCACGTACAGCGAACTGAACACCGACACCTAAACCTAGACCTGGCCCCTGGACCTGAAACCTCATCGTCACCAATGACATCACCCACGTTCAGCGCAAACCTGATGTTCAATCACTTCCTCATCCACACATCAGAGCCTGATCCTAATCCTTCCCATAACCATATCTTCCCTGTACACCTTACCAAGCACCTATCCCTAACCCTAACCTTGTTTCCTGGTTGAATCCTCACTGACAAAATCGACATCCCCCATGCCTCACTGTAAACCTCCACCTCAATGTCGTCCATGCCATCACGTCAGAGCCAGATCCTAACTCTAAACATAGTCCTATACGTCTGGTACACCTTAGCAAACACAAACCCTAACTGTAGCCCAGGTCTCTTGACCTGACACAACATCACAATTGACATCATTCACGCTTCACCTCAACTCTGAATTACAATCGTACTCTCTAACTCACATCACAGGTGAAACCAAGCTCTAACCATAATCTAAACTCCCCATTTGCCTTAAAGAAATCGCAACCCAAATCCTAGCACTAGCCCATGGACCAAACCCTCACTGTCACCTTCGACGTCACCCAGGCTTCACCGTAACCTTGAACTGCAATCTCGTACTCACCCTCACATCAGAGACAGATGCAAACACTGATAGTAACCCTACACTCCCCATTAACCCTAATGAACATGCAACCCTAAAGCAAGCACTTGTCCCTGGACCTTAACCCTTAGAGTCACCATTGACACCACTGAAGGTTATCTTTAAAAATGGATTTAAATCTTGTCCTCACAGTCACATCAGAGACAGTCTCTAACTCTACCTGCAAACCTACCCTCACTGTACACCATTCCATACACCTGATCTGAAACCCTGCCCAGGTCTTCCAACGTGACCCCTCACCACCACCATCACCATCACTCATGTCTAAGAAACATCATGAAAGTCTATCTCGCAATCACCCTCACAATCAGAGCTGGATCCTGACTCTAACCATATCCCTATCCTCCACTTACAGCTAAACCACCACTTCAACTTAACCCTGGACTGCAACCAGGACCTGAAACCTCACTGTCACCATCGATGTTACCCATGCTTCACCATAAACCTGATGTTCAATCTCGTCCTCACCCTCACAACAGAGCCGGATTGTTAGCCTAAACAAAACCATGTGCTCCCTGTACACCTTTCCGAACACCTAACCCTAACCCTAGACCTAGCCCATGGAACTGAACCCTGACAGTCACCATCGACATCACCCAGGCTTCAGCGTAAACCTGATGTTCAATCTCTTCCTCATCCTCACATCAGAGCCCAATTCTAACCCTTCCCATAACCGTATCTTCCCTGTACACCTTACCAAACACCTAACCCTAACCCTAGCCCTAGCCCATGGAATTGAACCTTGACGGTCACCATCGACATCACCCAGGCTTCAGCGTAAACCCGATGTGCAATCCCATCCTCATCCTCACATCAGAGCCCGACTCAAACCCTTCCCATAACCGTATCTTCCCTGTACACCTTACCAAACACCTAACCCTAACCCTAGCCTTGTTCCCTGGACTTACCCCTCACCATCACCATCAATGTCCCCTACGCTTCAATGAAAACCTCGACCTCAATCTATCCCTCAACATCACATCAGAGGTGAATCCTAAGCAAAATGATAAACCAATCCTCCCTGTACACATTACAGGACACCTAACCCTAAACCTAACCTTGTTCACTGGCCTGTACCCTCTCTGTTAAAATCGACATCTCCCATGCGTCACTGTAAACCTCCGTGTCAATCTCACCCTCACCATCACATCAGAGTCACACCCTAACTCCAAACGTAGTCCCGTATGTTCCATACACCTCAGTGAAAACCAACCTTCTCTCTACTGCTGGTCATTTGACATGACCACACAACATCTCAATTGACATCTTCCATGCTTCACCTTAATCCTGAATTACAATCATACTCTCTAACTCACATCAGAGCTGGGCCCTAATGCTAACCATAATCCAAACTCCTCGTTCATGTTAAAGAACTAGTATCCATTAACCTAGCCCTAGCCCATGGATCTGAATCATCACCATCACCATCGATGTCACTGAGAATTAACCATAAACCGAATCTTCAATCTCGTACTCACCCTCACATCAGAGACAGACCCTAACTCTAATTGTAACCCTATCTTCGCCATAAACCTAAACAAACACCCAACCCTAACCCTAGTCTTTGTCCCTGGACATTGTCCCTCAGCGTCACCACTGACTTCACCGAAGGTTCGCTTTATCCATGGATTTAAATCTTGTCTTCGTAATCACTTCAGAGACAGACTCTAACTCTCACCATACATTTACCCTCAATGTTCACCATTTCGTACACCTAATACGATACCCTGCCCACGTCCTTCGCTCTGACCCCTCACCACAAACACCACCATCAAGCATGTCTATCAAAAAGAGTGAATATCATTCTCACAATCACCCTCACTTTAGAGCTGGATCCCGACTCTAACCATATCCCTATCCTCCATGCACAGTTAAACCAACACCGAAACCTAACCCTAGCTTGGCTCCTGGACCTGAAACCGCACAATCACCAACGATGTCACCCAGAATTCTCCGTAAACCCGATGTTCAATCTCGTCCTCAACCGCACTACAGAGCCAGATCATAAGCCTAAATGAAACCATATAGTCCCTGTACACCTTACCAAACACCTAACCCTACCCCTAGCCCTAGCCCATGGACCTAATACCTCACAATCACCATTGACATCACCCAGGCTTCAGCGTAAACCTGATGTTCAATCTCGTCCTGATCCTCACGTCAGAGCCCAATCCGAACCCTTCCCATAACAATATCTCCCCCGTACACCTTGCCAAACACTTAACCCTGAACCTAGCCTTGTTTCCTTGACTTACCCCTCACTGTCACCATCAGCGTCCCCCATGCCTCACTGTAAAACTCCTCCTCAGTGTACCCCTTCACCTCACATCAGAGCTGGATCCTAAGCATAACGATAACCCTCTCCTCCCAGTACAACTTACAGAACACCAAACCCTAACCCTAACCTTGTTCACTGACCAAAACCCTCACCGTCAAAATCGACATCTAACACACCTCACAGTAAACGTCAAGAACAATCTCACCCTTGGGCTCACATCAGAGCTACATCCTAACTTTAAACATAGTCCTGTATGTCCCGTAAAACTTTGCGAACACCAACCCTAACTCGAGTGCTGATCACTAGACCTGACCCCTCAGCATCATATTTGACATCATCCACGCTTCACCTTAAACCTGAATTACAATCATACTCTCTACTTCACATCACACCAGACCCAAATTCTAACTGTAATCTAAACTCCCCATTCGCCTTAAAGAACTACCAACTATAATACTAGCCCTAGCCCATGGATCTAACCTACACCGCCACCTTCGAGGTCAACACATGCTTCACCGGTAACTTAAACTTCCATCTCGTCCTTACCCTCATATAAGAGACAGACCCTAAATCAAATCGTAACCCTAACTTCCCCATAAAACTTAAGTTACACCCAAGCCTAACACTAGCCCTTGTCCGTGGACATTGCCCCTCACCATCACCATTGACAACACACAAGGTTCCCTTTAAACATGGATTTAAATCTGGCCCCCTACTCACATCAGAGACAGTCCCAAACTCAAAATCTAACCCTCTCCTCACTGTTCACCGTTCGTACACCTGACCCAAAACCCTGCCCAGTTTCTTCGACCCGACCCCTCACCACCGACAGCACCATGACTCATGTCTAACAAAAATCATGAAGGTCTGTATCGAAAATGACATCAGGTCAGAGCTGGATCCTGATTCCTACCATACCCCAATCCTCCACGTACAGCGAACTGAACACCGACACCTAAACCTAGACCTGGCCCCTGGACCTGAAACCTCATCGTCACCAATGACATCACCCACGTTCAGCGCAAACCTGATGTTCAATCACTTCCTCATCCACACATCAGAGCCTGATCCTAATCCTTCCCATAACCATATCTTCCCTGTACACCTTACCAAGCACCTATCCCTAACCCTAACCTTGTTTCCTGGTTGAATCCTCACTGACAAAATCGACATCCCCCATGCCTCACTGTAAACCTCCACCTCAATGTCGTCCATGCCATCACGTCAGAGCCAGATCCTAACTCTAAACATAGTCCTATACGTCTTGTACACCTTAGCAAACACAAACCCTAACTGTAGCCCAGGTCTCTTGACCTGACACAACATCACAATTGACATCATTCACGCTTCACCTCAACTCTGAATTACAATCGTACTCTCTAACTCACATCACAGGTGAAACCAAGCTCTAACCATAATCTAAACTCCCCATTTGCCTTAAAGAAATCGCAACCCAAATCCTAGCACTAGCCCATGGACCAAACCCTCACTGTCACCTTCGACGTCACCCAGGCTTCACCGTAACCTTGAACTGCAATCTCGTACTCACCCTCACATCAGAGACAGATGCAAACACTGATAGTAACCCTACACTCCCCATTAACCTTAATGAACATGCAACCCTAAAGCAAGCACTTGTCCCTGGACCTTAACCCTTAGAGTCACCATTGACACCACTGAAGGTTATCTTTAAAAATGGATTTAAATCTTGTCCTCACAGTCACATCAGAGACAGTCTCTAACTCTACCTGCAAACCTACCCTCACTGTACACCATTCCATACACCTGATCTGAAACCCTGCCCAGGTCTTCCAACGTGACCCCTCACCACCACCATCACCATCACTCATGTCTAAGAAACATCATGAAAGTCTATCTCGCAATCACCCTCACAATCAGAGCTGGATCCTGACTCTAACCATATCGCTATCCTCCACTTACAGCTAAACCACCACTTAAACTTAACCCTGGACTGCAACCAGGACCTGAAACCTCACTGTCACCATCGATGTTACCCATGCTTCATCATATTCCTGATGTTCAATCTCGTCCTCACCCTCACAACAGAGCCGGATTGTTAGCCTAAACAAAACCAAGTGCTCCCTGTACACCTTTCCGAACACCTAACCCTAACCGTAGACCTAGCCCATGAAACTGAACCCTGACAGTCACCATCGACATCACCCAGGCTTCAGCGTAAACCTGATGTTCAATCTCTTCCTCATCCTCACATCAGAGCCCAATTCTAACCCTTCCCATAACCGTATCTTCCCTGTACACCTTACCAAACACCTAACCCTAACCCTAGCCCTAGCCCATGGAATTGAACCTTGACGGTCACCATCGACATCACCCAGGCTTCAGCGTAAACCCGATGTGCAATCCCATCCTCATCCTCACATCAGAGCCCGACTCAAACCCTTCCCATAACCGTATCTTCCCTGTACACCTTACCAAACACCTAACCCTAAACCTAGCCTTGTTCCCTGGACTTACCCCTCACCATCACCATCAATGTCCCCTACGCTTCAATGAAAACCTCGACCTCAATCTATCCCTCAACATCACATCAGAGGTGAATCCTAAGCAAAATGATAAACCAATCCTCCCTGTACACATTACAGGACACCTAACCCTAAACCTAACCTTGTTCACTGGCCTGTACCCTCTCTGTTAAAATCGACATCTCCCATGCGTCACTGTAAACCTCCGTGTCAATCTCACCCTCACCATCACATCAGAGTCACACCCTAACTCCAAACGTAGTCCCGTATGTTCCATACACCTCAGTGAAAACCAACCTTCTCTCTACTGCTGGTCATTTGACATGACCACACAACATCTCAATTGACATCTTCCATGCTTCACCTTAATCCTGAATTACAATCATACTCTCTAACTCACATCAGAGCTGGGCCCTAATGCTAACCATAATCCAAACTCCTCGTTCATGTTAAAGAACTAGTATCCATTAACCTAGCCCTAGCCCATGGATCTGAATCATCACCATCACCATCGATGTCACTGAGAATTAACCATAAACTGGATCTTCAATCTCGTACTCACCCTCACATCAGAGACAGACCCTAACTCTAATTGTAACCCTATCTTCGCCATAAACCTAAACAAACACCCAACCCTAACCCTAGTCTTTGTCCCTGGACATTGTCCCTCAGCGTCACCACTGACTTCACCGAAGGTTCGCTTTATCCATGGATTTAAATCTTGTCTTCGTAATCACTTCAGAGACAGACTCTAACTCTCACCATACATTTACCCTCAATGTTCACCATTTCGTACACCTAATACGATACCCTGCCCACGTCCTTCGCTCTGACCCCTCACCACAAACACCACCATCAAGCATGTCTATCAAAAAGAGTGAATATCATTCTCACAATCACCCTCACTTTAGAGCTGGATCCTGACTCTAACCATATCCCTATCCTCCATGCACAGTTAAACCAACACCGAAACCTAACCCTAGCTTGGCTCCTGGACCTGAAACCGCAGAATCACCAACGATGTCACCCAGAATTCTCCGTAAACCCGATGTTCAATCTCGTCCTCAACCGCACTACAGAGCCAGATCATAAGCCTAAATGAAACCATATAGTCCCTGTACACCTTACCAAACACCTAACCCTACCCCTAGCCCTAGCCCATGGACCTAATACCTCACAATCACCATTGACATCACCCAGGCTTCAGCGTAAACCTGATGTTCAATCTCGTCCTGATCCTCACGTCAGAGCCCAATCCGAACCCTTCCCATAACAATATCTCCCCCGTACACCTTGCCAAACACTTAACCCTGAACCTAGCCTTGTTTCCTTGACTTACCCCTCACTGTCACCATCAGCGTCCCCCATGCCTCACTGTAAAACTCCTCCTCAGTGTACCCCTTCACCTCACATCAGAGCTGGATCCTAAGCATAACGATAACCCTCTCCTCCCAGTACAACTTACAGAACACCAAACCCTAACCCTAACCTTGTTCACTGACCAAAACCCTCACCGTCAAAATCGACATCTAACACACCTCACAGTAAACGTCAAGAACAATCTCACCCTTGGGCTCACATCAGAGCTACATCCTAACTTTAAACATAGTCCTGTATGTCCCGTAAAACTTTGCGAACACCAACCCTAACTCGAGTGCTGATCACTAGACCTGACCCCTCAGCATCATATTTGACATCATCCACGCTTCACCTTAAACCTGAATTACAATCATACTCTCTACTTCACATCACACCAGACCCAAATTCTAACTGTAATCTAAACTCCCCATTCGCCTTAAAGAACTACCAACTATAATACTAGCCCTAGCCCATGGATCTAACCTACACCGCCACCTTCGAGGTCAACACATGCTTCACCGGTAACTTAAACTTCCATCTCGTCCTTACCCTCATATAAGAGACAGACCCTAAATCAAATCGTAACCCTAACTTCCCCATAAAACTTAAGTTACACCCAAGCCTAACACTAGCCCTTGTCCGTGGACATTGCCCCTCACCATCACCATTGACAACACACAAGGTTCCCTTTAAACATGGATTTAAATCTGGCCCCCTACTCACATCAGAGACAGTCCCAAACTCAAAATGTAACCCTCTCCTCACTGTTCACCGTTCATACACCTGACCCAAAACCCTGCCCAGTTTCTTTGACCCGACCCCTCACCACCGACAGCACCATGACTCATGTCTAACAAAAATCATGAAGGTCTGTATCGAAAATGACATCAGGTCAGAGCTGGATCCTGATTCCTACCATACCCCAATCCTCCACGTACAGCGAACTGAACACCGACACCTAAACCTAGACCTGGCCCCTGGACCTGAAACCTCATCATCACCAATGACATCACCCACGTTCAGCGCAAACCTGATGTTCAATCGCTTCCTCATCCACACATCAGAGCCTGATCCTAATCCTTCCCATAACCAAATCTTCCCTGTACACCTTACCAAGCACCTATCCCTAACCCTAACCTTGTTTCCTGGTTGAATCCTCACTGACAAAATCGACATCCCCCATGCCTCACTGTAAACCTCCACCTCAATGTCGTCCATGCCATCACGTCAGAGCCAGATCCTAACTCTAAACATAGTCCTATACGTCTGGTACACCTTAGCAAACACAAACCCTAACTGTAGCCCAGGTCTCTTGACCTGACACAACATCACAATTGACATCATTCACGCTTCACCTCAACTCTGAATTACAATCGTACTCTCTAACTCACATCACAGGTGAAACCAAGCTCTAACCATAATCTAAACTCCCCATTTGCCTTAAAGAAATCGCAACCCAAATCCTAGCACTAGCCCATGGACCAAACCCTCACTGTCACCTTCGACGTCACCCAGGCTTCACCGTAACCTTGAACTGCAATCTCGTACTCACCCTCACATCAGAGACAGATGCAAACACTGATAGTAACCCTACACTCCCCATTAACCTTAATGAACATGCAACCCTAAAGCAAGCACTTGTCCCTGGACCTTAACCCTTAGAGTCACCATTGACACCACTGAAGGTTATCTTTAAAAATGGATTTAAATCTTGTCCTCACAGTCACATCAGAGACAGTCTCTAACTCTACCTGCAAACCTACCCTCACTGTACACCATTCCATACACCTGATCTGAAACCCTGCCCAGGTCTTCCAACGTGACCCCTCACCACCACCATCACCATCACTCATGTCTAAGAAACATCATGAAAGTCTATCTCGCAATCACCCTCACAATCAGAGCTGGATCCTGACTCTAACCATATCCCTATCCTCCACTTACAGCTAAACCACCACTTCAACTTAACCCTGGACTGCAACCAGGACCTGAAACCTCACTGTCACCATCGATGTTACCCATGCTTCACCATAAACCTGATGTTCAATCTCGTCCTCACCCTCACAACAGAGCCGGATTGTTAGCCTAAACAAAACCATGTGCTCCCTGTACACCTTTCCGAACACCTAACCCTAACCCTAGACCTAGCCCATGGAACTGAACCCTGACAGTCACCATCGACATCACCCAGGCTTCAGCGTAAACCTGATGTTCAATCTCTTCCTCATCCTCACATCAGAGCCCAATTCTAACCCTTCCCATAACCGTATCTTCCCTGTACACCTTACCAAACACCTAACCCTAACCCTAGCCCTAGCCCATGGAATTGAACCTTGACGGTCACCATCGACATCACCCAGGCTTCAGCGTAAACCCGATGTGCAATCCCATCCTCATCCTCACATCAGAGCCCGACTCAAACCCTTCCCATAACCGTATCTTCCCTGTACACCTTACCAAACACCTAACCCTAACCCTAGCCTTGTTCCCTGGACTTACCCCTCACCATCACCATCAATGTCCCCTACGCTTCAATGAAATCCTCGACCTCAATCTATCCCTCAACATCACATCAGAGGTGAATCCTAAGCAAAATGATAAACCAATCCTCCCTGTACACATTACAGGACACCTAACCCTAAACCTAACCTTGTTCACTGGCCTGTACCCTCTCTGTTAAAATCGACATCTCCCATGCGTCACTGTAAACCTCCGTGTCAATCTCACCCTCACCATCACATCAGAGTCACACCCTAACTCCAAACGTAGTCCCGTATGTTCCATACACCTCAGTGAAAACCAACCTTCTCTCTACTGCTGGTCATTTGACATGACCACACAACATCTCAATTGACATCTTCCATGCTTCACCTTAATCCTGAATTACAATCATACTCTCTAACTCACATCAGAGCTGGGCCCTAATGCTAACCATAATCCAAACTCCTCGTTCATGTTAAAGAACTAGTATCCATTAACCTAGCCCTAGCCCATGGATCTGAATCATCACCATCACCATCGATGTCACTGAGAATTAACCATAAACTGGATCTTCAATCTCGTACTCACCCTCACATCAGAGACAGACCCTAACTCTAATTGTAACCCTATCTTCGCCATAAACCTAAACAAACACCCAACCCTAACCCTAGTCTTTGTCCCTGGACATTGTCCCTCAGCGTCACCACTGACTTCACCGAATGTTCGCTTTATCCATGGATTTAAATCTTGTCTTCGTAATCACTTCAGAGACAGACTCTAACTCTCACCATACATTTACCCTCAATGTTCACCATTTCGTACACCTAATACGATACCCTGCCCACGTCCTTCGCTCTGACCCCTCACCACAAACACCACCATCAAGCATGTCTATCAAAAAGAGTGAATATCATTCTCACAATCACCCTCACTTTAGAGCTGGATCCTGACTCTAACCATATCCCTATCCTCCATGCACAGTTAAACCAACACCGAAACCTAACCCTAGCTTGGCTCCTGGACCTGAAACCGCACAATCACCAACGATGTCACACAGAATTCTCCGTAAACCCGATGTTCAATCTCGTCCTCAACCGCACTACAGAGCCAGATCATAAGCCTAAATGAAACCATATAGTCCCTGTACACCTAACCAAACACCTAACCCTACCCCTAGCCCTAGCCCATGGACCTAATACCTCACAATCACCATTGACATCACCCAGGCTTCAGCGTAAACCTGATGTTCAATCTCGTCCTGATCCTCACGTCAGAGCCCAATCCGAACCCTTCCCATAACAATATCTCCCCCGTACACCTTGCCAAACACTTAACCCTGAACCTAGCCTTGTTTCCTTGACTTACCCCTCACTGTCACCATCAGCGTCCCCCATGCCTCACTGTAAAACTCCTCGTCAGTGTACCCCTTCACCTCACATCAGAGCTGGATCCTAAGCATAACGATAACCCTCTCCTCCCAGTACAACTTACAGAACACCAAACCCTAACCCTAACCTTGTTCACTGACCAAAACCCTCACCGTCAAAATCGACATCTAACACACCTCACAGTAAACGTCAAGAACAATCTCACCCTTGGGCTCACATCAGAGCTACATCCTAACTTTAAACATAGTCCTGTATGTCCCGTAAAACTTTGCGAACACCAACCCTAACTCGAGTGCTGATCACTAGACCTGACCCCTCAGCATCATATTTGACATCATCCACGCTTCACCTTAAACCTGAATTACAATCATACTCTCTACTTCACATCACACCAGACCCAAATTCTAACTGTAATCTAAACTCCCCATTCGCCTTAAAGAACTACCAACTATAATACTAGCCCTAGCCCATGGATCTAACCTACACCGCCACCTACGAGGTCAACACATGCTTCACCGGTAACTTAAACTTCCATCTCGTCCTTACCCTCATATAAGAGACAGACCCTAAATCAAATCGTAACCCTAACTTCCAGATAAAACTTAAGTTACACCCAAGCCTAACACTAGCCCTTGTCCGTGGACATTGCCCCTCACCATCACCATTGACAACACACAAGGTTCCCTTTAAACATGGATTTAAATCTGGCCCCCTACTCTCATCAGAGACAGTCCCAAACTCAAAATGTAACCCTCTCCTCACTGTTCACCGTTCGTACACCTGACCCAAAACCCTGCCCAGTTTCTTCGACCTGACCCCTCACCACCGACAGCACCATGACTCATGTCTAACAGAAATCATGAAGGTCTGTATCGAAAATGACATCAGGTCAGAGCTGGATCCTGATTCCTACCATACCCCAATCCTCCACGTACAGCGAACTGAACACCGACACCTAAACCTAGACCTGGCCCCTGGACCTGAAACCTCATCGTCACCAATGACATCACCCACGTTCAGCGCAAACCTGATGTTCAATCACTTCCTCATCCACACATCAGAGCCTGATCCTAATCCTTCCCATAACCATATCTTCCCTGTACACCTTACCAAGCACCTATCCCTAACCCTAACCTTGTTTCCTGGTTGAATCCTCACTGACAAAATCGACATCCCCCATGCCTCACTGTAAACCTCCACCTCAATGTCGTCCATGCCATCACGTCAGAGCCAGATCCTAACTCTAAACATAGTCCTATACGTCTGGTACACCTTAGCAAACACAAACCCTAACTGTAGCCCAGGTCTCTTGACCTGACACAACATCACAATTGACATCATTCACGCTTCACCTCAACTCTGAATTACAATCGTACTCTCTAACTCACATCACAGGTGAAACCAAGCTCTAACCATAATCTAAACTCCCCATTTGCCTTAAAGAAATCGCAACCCAAATCCTAGCACTAGCCCATGGACCAAACCCTCACTGTCACCTTCGACGTCACCCAGGCTTCACCGTAACCTTGAACTGCAATCTCGTACTCACCCTCACATCAGAGACAGATGCAAACACTGATAGTAACCCTACACTCCCCATTAACCTTAATGAACATGCAACCCTAAAGCAAGCACTTGTCCCTGGACCTTAACCCTTAGAGTCACCATTGACACCACTGAAGGTTATCTTTAAAAATGGATTTAAATCTTGTCCTCACAGTCACATCAGAGACAGTCTCTAACTCTACCTGCAAACCTACCCTCACTGTACACCATTCCATACACCTGATCTGAAACCCTGCCCAGGTCTTCCAACGTGACCCCTCACCACCACCATCACCATCACTCATGTCTAAGAAACATCATGAAAGTCTATCTCGCAATCACCCTCACAATCAGAGCTGGATCCTGACTCTAACCATATCCCTATCCTCCACTTACAGCTAAACCACCACTTCAACTTAACCCTGGACTGCAACCAGGACCTGAAACCTCACTGTCACCATCGATGTTACCCATGCTTCACCATAAACCTGATGTTCAATCTCGTCCTCACCCTCACAACAGAGCCGGATTGTTAGCCTAAACAAAACCATGTGCTCCCTGTACACCTTTCCGAACACCTAACCCTAACCCTAGACCTAGCCCATGGAACTGAACCCTGACAGTCACCATCGACATCACCCAGGCTTCAGCGTAAACCTGATGTTCAATCTCTTCCTCATCCTCACATCAGAGCCCAGTTCTAACCCTTCCCATAACCGTATCTTCCCTGTACACCTTACCAAACACCTAACCCTAACCCTAGCCCTAGCCCATGGAATTGAACCTTGACGGTCACCATCGACATCACCCAGGCTTCAGCGTAAACCCGATGTGCAATCCCATCCTCATCCTCACATCAGAGCCCGACTCAAACCCTTCCCATAACCGTATCTTCCCTGTACACCTTACCAAACACCTAACCCTAACCCTAGCCTTGTTCCCTGGACTTACCCCTCACCATCACCATCAATGTCCCCTACGCTTCAATGAAAACCTCGACCTCAATCTATCCCTCAACATCACATCAGAGGTGAATCCTAAGCAAAATGATAAACCAATCCTCCCTGTACACATTACAGGACACCTAACCCTAAACCTAACCTTGTTCACTGGCCTGTACCCTCTCTGTTAAAATCGACATCTCCCATGCGTCACTGTAAACCTCCGTGTCAATCTCACCCTCACCATCACATCAGAGTCACACCCTAACTCCAAACGTAGTCACGTATGTTCCATACACCTCAGTGAAAACCAACCTTCTCTCTACTGCTGGTCATTTGACATGACCACACAACATCTCAATTGACATCTTCCATGCTTCACCTTAATCCTGAATTACAATCATACTCTCTAACTCACATCAGAGCTGGGCCCTAATGCTAACCATAATCCAAACTCCTCGTTCATGTTAAAGAACTAGTATCCATTAACCTAGCCCTAGCCCATGGATATGAATCATCACCATCACCATCGATGTCACTGAGAATTAACCATAAACTGGATCTTCAATCTCGTACTCACCCTCACATCAGAGACAGACCCTAACTCTAATTGTAACCCTATCTTCGCCATAAACCTAAACAAACACCCAACCCTAACCCTAGTCTTTGTCCCTGGACATTGTCCCTCAGCGTCACCACTGACTTCACCGAAGGTTCGCTTTATCCATGGATTTAAATCTTGTCTTCGTAATCACTTCAGAGACAGACTCTAACTCTCACCATACATTTACCCTCAATGTTCACCATTTCGTACACCTAATACGATACCCTGCCCACGTCCTTCGCTCTGACCCCTCACCACAAACACCACCATCAAGCATGTCTATCAAAAAGAGTGAATATCATTCTCACAATCACCCTCACTTTAGAGCTGGATCCTGACTCTAACCATATCCCTATCCTCCATGCACAGTTAAACCAACACCGAAACCTAACCCTAGCTTGGCTCCTGGACCTGAAACCGCACAATCACCAACGATGTCACCCAGAATTCTCCGTAAACCCGATGTTCAATCTCGTCCTCAACCGCACTACAGAGCCAGATCATAAGCCTAAATGAAACCATATAGTCCCTGTACACCTTACCAAACACCTAACCCTACCCCTAGCCCTAGCCCATGGACCTAATACCTCACAATCACCATTGACATCACCCAGGCTTCAGCGTAAACCTGATGTTCAATCTCGTCCTGATCCTCACGTCAGAGCCCAATCCGAACCCTTCCCATAACAATATCTCCCCCGTACACCTTGCCAAACACTTAACCCTGAACCTAGCCTTGTTTCCTTGACTTACCCCTCACTGTCACCATCAGCGTCCCCCATGCCTCACTGTAAAACTCCTCCTCAGTGTACCCCTTCACCTCACATCAGAGCTGGATCCTAAGCATAACGATAACCCTCTCCTCCCAGTACAACTTACAGAACACCAAACCCTAACCCTAACCTTGTTCACTGACCAAAACCCTCACCGTCAAAATCGACATCTAACACACCTCACAGTAAACGTCAAGAACAATCTCACCCTTGGGCTCACATCAGAGCTACATCCTAACTTTAAACATAGTCCTGTATGTCCCGTAAAACTTTGCGAACACCAACCCTAACTCGAGTGCTGATCACTAGACCTGACCCCTCAGCATCATATTTGACATCATCCACGCTTCACCTTAAACCTGAATTACAATCATACTCTCTACTTCACATCACACCAGACCCAAATTCTAACTGTAATCTAAACTCCCCATTCGCCTTAAAGAACTACCAACTATAATACTAGCCCTAGCCCATGGATCTAACCTACACCGCCACCTTCGAGGTCAACACATGCTTCACCGGTAACTTAAACTTCCATCTCGTCCTTACCCTCATATAAGAGACAGACACTAAATCAAATCGTAATCCTAACTTCCAGATTAAACTTAAGTTACACCCAAGCCTAACACTAGCCCTTGTCCGTGGACATTGCCCCTCACCATCACCATTGACAACACACAAGGTTCCCTTTAAACATGGATTTAAATCTGGCCCCCTACTCACATCAGAGACAGTCCCAAACTCAAAATGTAACCCTCTCCTCACTGTTCACCGTTCGTACACCTGACCCAAAACCCTGCCCAGTTTCTTCGACCTGACCCCTCACCACCGACAGCACCATGACTCATGTCTAACAAAAATCATGAAGGTCTGTATCGAAAATGACATCAGGTCAGAGCTGGATCCTGATTCCTACCATACCCCAATCCTCCACGTACAGCGAACTGAACACCGACACCTAAACCTAGACCTGGCCCCTGGACCTGAAACCTCATCGTCACCAATGACATCACCCACGTTCAGCGCAAACCTGATGTTCAATCACTTCCTCATCCACACATCAGAGCCTGATCCTAATCCTTCCCATAACCATATCTTCCCTGTACACCTTACCAAGCACCTATCCCTAACCCTAACCATTTTCCTGGTTGAATCCTCACTGACAAAATCGACATCCCCCATGCCTCACTGTAAACCTCCACCTCAATGTCGTCCATGCCATCACGTCAGAGCCAGATCCTAACTCTAAACATAGTCCTATACGTCTGGTACACCTTAGCAAACACAAACCCTAACTGTAGCCCAGGTCTCTTGACCTGACACAACATCACAATTGACATCATTCACGCTTCACCTCAACTCTGAATTACAATCGTACTCTCTAACTCACATCACAGGTGAAACCAAGCTCTAACCATAATCTAAACTCCCCATTTGCCTTAAAGAAATCGCAACCCAAATCCTAGCACTAGCCCATGGACCAAACCCTCACTGTCACCTTCGACGTCACCCAGGCTTCACCGTAACCTTGAACTGCAATCTCGTACTCACCCTCACATCAGAGACAGATGCAAACACTGATAGTAACCCTACACTCCCCATTAACCTTAATGAACATGCAACCCTAAAGCAAGCACTTGTCCCTGGACCTTAACCCTTAGAGTCACCATTGACACCACTGAAGGTTATCTTTAAAAATGGATTTAAATCTTGTCCTCACTGTCACATCAGAGACAGTCTCTAACTCTACCTGCAAACCTACCCTCACTGTACACCATTCCATACACCTGATCTGAAACCCTGCCCAGGTCTTCCAACGTGACCCCTCACCACCACCATCACCATCACTCATGTCTAAGAAACATCATGAAAGTCTATCTCGCAATCACCCTCACAATCAGAGCTGGATCCTGACTCTAACCATATCCCTATCCTCCACTTACAGCTAAACCACCACTTCAACTTAACCCTGGACTGCAACCAGGACCTGAAACCTCACTGTCACCATCGATGTTACCCATGCTTCACCATAAACCTGATGTTCAATCTCGTCCTCACCCTCACAACAGAGCCGGATTGTTAGCCTAAACAAAACCATGTGCTCCCTGTACACCTTTCCGAACACCTAACCCTAACCCTAGACCTAGCCCATGGAACTGAACCCTGACAGTCACCATCGACATCACCCAGGCTTCAGCGTAAACCTGATGTTCAATCTCTTCCTCATCCTCACATCAGAGCCCAGTTCTAACCCTTCCCATAACCGTATCTTCCCTGTACACCTTACCAAACACCTAACCATAAACCTTGCCCTAGCCCATGGAATTGAACCTTGACGGTCACCATCGACATCACCCAGGCTTCAGCGTAAACCCGATGTGCAATCCCATCCTCATCCTCACATCAGAGCCCGACTCAAACCCTTCCCATAACCGTATCTTCCCTGTACACCTTACCAAACACCTAACCCTAACCCTAGCCTTGTTCCCTGGACTTACCCCTCACCATCACCATCAATGTCCCCTACGCTTCAATGAAAACCTCGACCTCAATCTATCCCTCAACATCACATCAGAGGTGAATCCTAAGCAAAATGATAAACCAATCCTCCCTGTACACATTACAGGACACCTAACCCTAAACCTAACCTTGTTCACTGGCCTGTACCCTCTCTGTTAAAATCGACATCTCCCATGCGTCACTGTAAACCTCCGTGTCAATCTCACCCTCACCATCACATCAGAGTCACACCCTAACTCCAAACGTAGTCCCGTATGTTCCATACACCTCAGTGAAAACCAACCTTCTCTCTACTGCTGGTCATTTGACATGACCACACAACATCTCAATTGACATCTTCCATGCTTCACCTTAATCCTGAATTACAATCATACTCTCTAACTCACATCAGAGCTGGGCCCTAATGCTAACCATAATCCAAACTCCTCGTTCATGTTAAAGAACTAGTATCCATTAACCTAGCCCTAGCCCATGGATCTGAATCATCACCATCACCATCGATGTCACTGAGAATTAACCATAAACTGGATCTTCAATCTCGTACTCACCCTCACATCAGAGACAGACCCTAACTCTAATTGTAACCCTATCTTCGCCATAAACCTAAACAAACACCCAACCCTAACCCTAGTCTTTGTCCCTGGACATTGTCCCTCAGCGTCACCACTGACTTCACCGAAGGTTCGCTTTATCCATGGATTTAAATCTTGTCTTCGTAATCACTTCAGAGACAGACTCTAACTCTCACCATACATTTACCCTCAATGTTCACCATTTCGTACACCTAATACGATACCCTGCCCACGTCCTTCGCTCTGACCCCTCACCACAAACACCACCATCAAGCATGTCTATCAAAAAGAGTGAATATCATTCTCACAATCACCCTCACTTTAGAGCTGGATCCTGACTCTAACCATATCCCTATCCTCCATGCACAGTTAAACCAACACCGAAACCTAACCCTAGCTTGGCTCCTGGACCTGAAACCGCACAATCACCAACGATGTCACCCAGAATTCTCCGTAAACCCGATGTTCAATCTCGTCCTCAACCGCACTACAGAGCCAGATCATAAGCCTAAATGAAACCATATAGTCCCTGTACACCTTACCAAACACCTAACCCTACCCCTAGCCCTAGCCCATGGACCTAATACCTCACAATCACCATTGACATCACCCAGGCTTCAGCGTAAACCTGATGTTCAATCTCGTCCTGATCCTCACGTCAGAGCCCAATCCGAACCCTTCCCATAACAATATCTCCCCCGTACACCTTGCCAAACACTTAACCCTGAACCTAGCCTTGTTTCCTTGACTTACCCCTCACTGTCACCATCAGCGTCCCCCATGCCTCACTGTAAAACTCCTCCTCAGTGTACCCCTTCACCTCACATCAGAGCTGGATCCTAAGCATAACGATAACCCTCTCCTCCCAGTACAACTTACAGAACACCAAACCCTAACCCTAACCTTGTTCACTGACCAAAACCCTCACCGTCAAAATCGACATCTAACACACCTCACAGTAAACGTCAAGAACAATCTCACCCTTGGGCTCACATCAGAGCTACATCCTAACTTTAAACATAGTCCTGTATGTCCCGTAAAACTTTGCGAACACCAACCCTAACTCGAGTGCTGATCACTAGACCTGACCCCTCAGCATCATATTTGACATCATCCACGCTTCACCTTAAACCTGAATTACAATCATACTCTCTACTTCACATCACACCAGACCCAAATTCTAACTGTAATCTAAACTCCCCATTCGCCTTAAAGAACTACCAACTATAATACTAGCCCTAGCCCATGGATCTAACCTACACCGCCACCTTCGAGGTCAACACATGCTTCACCGGTAACTTAAACTTCCATCTCGTCCTTACCCTCATATAAGAGACAGACCCTAAATCAAATCGTAACCCTAACTTCCCCATAAAACTTAAGTTACACCCAAGCCTAACACTAGCCCTTGTCCGTGGACATTGCCCCTCACCATCACCATTGACAACACACAAGGTTCCCTTTAAACATGGATTTAAATCTGGCCCCCTACTCACATCAGAGACAGTCCCAAACTCAAAATGTAACCCTCTCCTCACTGTTCACCGTTCGTACACCTGACCCAAAACCCTGCCCAGTTTCTTCGACCCGACCCCTCACCACCGACAGCACCATGACTCATGTCTAACAAAAATCATGAAGGTCTGTATCGAAAATGACATCAGGTCAGAGCTGGATCCTGATTCCTACCATACCCCAATCCTCCACGTACAGCGAACTGAACACCGACACCTAAACCTAGACCTGGCCCCTGGACCTGAAACCTCATCGTCACCAATGACATCACCCACGTTCAGCGCAAACCTGATGTTCAATCACTTCCTCATCCACACATCAGAGCCTGATCCTAATCCTTCCCATAACCATATCTTCCCTGTACACCTTACCAAGCACCTATCCCTAACCCTAACCTTGTTTCCTGGTTGAATCCTCACTGACAAAATCGACATCCCCCATGCCTCACTGTAAACCTCCACCTCAATGTCGTCCATGCCATCACGTCAGAGCCAGATCCTAACTCTAAACATAGTCCTATACGTCTGGTACACCTTAGCAAACACAAACCCTAACTGTAGCCCAGGTCTCTTGACCTGACACAACATCACAATTGACATCATTCACGCTTCACCTCAACTCTGAATTACAATCGTACTCTCTAACTCACATCACAGGTGAAACCAAGCTCTAACCATAATCTAAACTCCCCGTTTGCCTTAAAGAAATCGCAACCCAAATCCTAGCACTAGCCCATGGACCAAACCCTCACTGTCACCTTCGACGTCACCCAGGCTTCACCGTAACCTTGAACTGCAATCTCGTACTCACCCTCACATCAGAGACAGATGCAAACACTGATAGTAACCCTACACTCCCCATTAACCTTAATGAACATGCAACCCTAAAGCAAGCACTTGTCCCTGGACCTTAACCCTTAGAGTCACCATTGACACCACTGAAGGTTATCTTTAAAAATGGATTTAAATCTTGTCCTCACAGTCACATCAGAGACAGTCTCTAACTCTACCTGCAAACCTACCCTCACTGTACACCATTCCATACACCTGATCTGAAACCCTGCCCAGGTCTTCCAACGTGACCCCTCACCACCACCATCACCATCACTCATGTCTAAGAAACATCATGAAAGTCTATCTCGCAATCACCCTCACAATCAGAGCTGGATCCTGACTCTAACCATATCCCTATCCTCCACTTACAGCTAAACCACCACTTCAACTTAACCCTGGACTGCAACCAGGACCTGAAACCTCACTGTCACCATCGATGTTACCCATGCTTCACCATAAACCTGATGTTCAATCTCGTCCTCACCCTCACAACAGAGCCGGATTGTTAGCCTAAACAAAACCATGTGCTCCCTGTACACCTTTCCGAACACCTAACCCTAACCCTAGACCTAGCCCATGGAACTGAACCCTGACAGTCACCATCGACATCACCCAGGCTTCAGCGTAAACCTGATGTTCAATCTCTTCCTCATCCTCACATCAGAGCCCAGTTCTAACCCTTCCCATAACCGTATCTTCCCTGTACACCTTACCAAACACCTAACCCTAACCCTAGCCCTAGCCCATGGAATTGAACCTTGACGGTCACCATCGACATCACCCAGGCTTCAGCGTAAACCCGATGTGCAATCCCATCCTCATCCTCACATCAGAGCCCGACTCAAACCCTTCCCATAACCGTATCTTCCCTGTACACCTTACCAAACACCTAACCCTAACCCTAGCCTTGTTCCCTGGACTTACCCCTCACCATCACCATCAATGTCCCCTACGCTTCAATGAAAACCTCGACCTCAATCTATCCCTCAACATCACATCAGAGGTGAATCCTAAGCAAAATGATAAACCAATCCTCCCTGTACACATTACAGGACACCTAACCCTAAACCTAACCTTGTTCACTGGCCTGTACCCTCTCTGTTAAAATCGACATCTCCCATGCGTCACTGTAAACCTCCGTGTCAATCTCACCCTCACCATCACATCAGAGTCACACCCTAACTCCAAACGTAGTCCCGTATGTTCCATACACCTCAGTGAAAACCAACCTTCTCTCTACTGCTGGTCATTTGACATGACCACACAACATCTCAATTGACATCTTCCATGCTTCACCTTAATCCTGAATTACAATCATACTCTCTAACTCACATCAGAGCTGGGCCCTAATGCTAACCATAATCCAAACTCCTCGTTCATGTTAAAGAACTAGTATCCATTAACCTAGCCCTAGCCCATGGATCTGAATCATCACCATCACCATCGATGTCACTGAGAATTAACCATAAACTGGATCTTCAATCTCGTACTCACCCTCACATCAGAGACAGACCCTAACTCTAATTGTAACCCTATCTTCGCCATAAACCTAAACAAACACCCAACCCTAACCCTAGTCTTTGTCCCTGGACATTGTCCCTCAGCGTCACCACTGACTTCACCGAAGGTTCGCTTTATCCATGGATTTAAATCTTGTCTTCGTAATCACTTCAGAGACAGACTCTAACTCTCACCATACATTTACCCTCAATGTTCACCATTTCGTACACCTAATACGATACCCTGCCCACGTCCTTCGCTCTGACCCCTCACCACAAACACCACCATCAAGCATGTCTATCAAAAAGAGTGAATATCATTCTCACAATCACCCTCACTTTAGAGCTGGATCCTGACTCTAACCATACCCCTATCCTCCATGCACAGTTAAACCAACACCGAAACCTAACCCTAGCTTGGCTCCTGGACCTGAAACCGCACAATCACCAACGATGTCACCCAGAATTCTCCGTAAACCCGATGTTCAATCTCGTCCTCAACCGCACTACAGAGCCAGATCATAAGCCTAAATGAAACCATATAGTCCCTGTACACCTTACCAAACACCTAACCCTACCCCTAGCCCTAGCCCATGGACCTAATACCTCACAATCACCATTGACATCACCCAGGCTTCAGCGTAAACCTGATGTTCAATCTCGTCCTGATCCTCACGTCAGAGCCCAATCCGAACCCTTCCCATAACAATATCTGCCCCGTACACCTTGCCAAACACTTAACCCTGAACCTAGCCTTGTTTCCTTGACTTACCCCTCACTGTCACCATCAGCGTCCCCCATGCCTCACTGTAAAACTCCTCCTCAGTGTACCCCTTCACCTCACATCAGAGCTGGATCCTAAGCATAACGATAACCCTCTCCTCCCAGTACAACTTACAGAACACCAAACCCTAACCCTAACCTTGTTCACTGACCAAAACCCTCACCGTCAAAATCGACATCTAACACACCTCACAGTAAACGTCAAGAACAATCTCACCCTTGGGCTCACATCAGAGCTACATCCTAACTTTAAACATAGTCCTGTATGTCCCGTAAAACTTTGCGAACACCAACCCTAACTCGAGTGCTGATCACTAGACCTGACCCCTCAGCATCATATTTGACATCATCCACGCTTCACCTTAAACCTGAATTACAATCATACTCTCTACTTCACATCACACCAGACCCAAATTCTAACTGTAATCTAAACTCCCCATTCGCCTTAAAGAACTACCAACTATAATACTAGCCCTAGCCCATGGATCTAACCTACACCGCCACCTTCGAGGTCAACACATGCTTCACCGGTAACTTAAACTTCCATCTCGTCCTTACCCTCATATAAGAGACAGACCCTAAATCAAATCGTAACCCTAACTTCCCCATAAAACTTAAGTTACACCCAAGCCTAACACTAGCCCTTGTCCGTGGACATTGCCCCTCACCATCACCATTGACAACACACAAGGTTCCCTTTAAACGTGGATTTAAATCTGGCCCCCTACTCACATCAGAGACAGTCCCAAACTCAAAATGTAACCCTCTCCTCACTGTTCACCGTTCGTACACCTGACCCAAAACCCTGCCCAGTTTCTTCGACCCGACCCCTCACCACCGACAGCACCATGACTCATGTCTAACAAAAATCATGAAGGTCTGTATCGAAAATGACATCAGGTCAGAGCTGGATCCTGATTCCTACCATACCCCAATCCTCCACGTACAGCGAACTGAACACCGACACCTAAACCTAGACCTGGCCCCTGGACCTGAAACCTCATCGTCACCAATGACATCACCCACGTTCAGCGCAAACCTGATGTTCAATCACTTCCTCATCCACACATCAGAGCCTGATCCTAATCCTTCCCATAACCAAATCTTCCCTGTACACCTTACCGAGCACCTATCCCTAACCCTAACCTTGTTTCCTGGTTGAATCCTCACTGACAAAATCGACATCCCCCATGCCTCACTGTAAACCTCCACCTCAATGTCGTCCATGCCATCACGTCAGAGCCAGATCCTAACTCTAAACATAGTCCTATACGTCTGGTACACCTTAGCAAACACAAACCCTAACTGTAGCCCAGGTCTCTTGACCTGACACAACATCACAATTGACATCATTCACGCTTCACCTCAACTCTGAATTACAATCGTACTCTCTAACTCACATCACAGGTGAAACCAAGCTCTAACCATAATCTAAACTCCCCGTTTGCCTTAAAGAAATCGCAACCCAAATCCTAGCACTAGCCCATGGACCAAACCCTCACTGTCACCTTCGACGTCACCCAGGCTTCACCGTAACCTTGAACTGCAATCTCGTACTCACCCTCACATCAGAGACAGATGCAAACACTGATAGTAACCCTACACTCCCCATTAACCTTAATGAACATGCAACCCTAAAGCAAGCACTTGTCCCTGGACCTTAACCCTTAGAGTCACCATTGACACCACTGAAGGTTATCTTTAAAAATGGATTTAAATCTTGTCCTCACAGTCACATCAGAGACAGTCTCTAACTCTACCTGCAAACCTACCCTCACTGTACACCATTCCATACACCTGATCTGAAACCCTGCCCAGGTCTTCCAACGTGACCCCTCACCACCACCATCACCATCACTCATGTCTAAGAAACATCATGAAAGTCTATCTCGCAATCACCCTCACAATCAGAGCTGGATCCTGACTCTAACCATATCCCTATCCTCCACTTACAGCTAAACCACCACTTCAACTTAACCCTGGACTGCAACCAGGACCTGAAACCTCACTGTCACCATCGATGTTACCCATGCTTCACCATAAACCTGATGTTCAATCTCGTCCTCACCCTCACAACAGAGCCGGATTGTTAGCCTAAACAAAACCATGTGCTCCCTGTACACCTTTCCGAACACCTAACCCTAACCCTAGACCTAGCCCATGGAACTGAACCCTGACAGTCACCATCGACATCACCCAGGCTTCAGCGTAAACCTGATGTTCAATCTCTTCCTCATCCTCACATCAGAGCCCAATTCTAACCCTTCCCATAACCGTATCTTCCCTGTACACCTTACCAAACACCTAACCCTAACCCTAGCCCTAGCCCATGGAATTGAACCTTGACGGTCACCATCGACATCACCCAGGCTTCAGCGTAAACCCGATGTGCAATCCCATCCTCATCCTCACATCAGAGCCCGACTCAAACCCTTCCCATAACCGTATCTTCCCTGTACACCTTACCAAACACCTAACCCTAACCCTAGCCTTGTTCCCTGGACTTACCCCTCACCATCACCATCAATGTCCCCTACGCTTCAATGAAAACCTCGACCTCAATCTATCCCTCAACATCACATCAGAGGTGAATCCTAAGCAAAATGATAAACCAATCCTCCCTGTACACATTACAGGACACCTAACCCTAAACCTAACCTTGTTCACTGGCCTGTACCCTCTCTGTTAAAATCGACATCTCCCATGCGTCACTGTAAACCTCCGTGTCAATCTCACCCTCACCATCACATCAGAGTCACACCCTAACTCCAAACGTAGTCCCGTATGTTCCATACACCTCAGTGAAAACCAACCTTCTCTCTACTGCTGGTCATTTGACATGACCACACAACATCTCAGTTGACATCTTCCATGCTTCACCTTAATCCTGAATTACAATCATACTCTCTAACTCACATCAGAGCTGGGCCCTAATGCTAACCATAATCCAAACTCCTCGTTCATGTTAAAGAACTAGTATCCATTAACCTAGCCCTAGCCCATGGATCTGAATCATCACCATCACCATCGATGTCACTGAGAATTAACCATAAACTGGATCTTCAATCTCGTACTCACCCTCACATCAGAGACAGACCCTAACTCTAATTGTAACCCTATCTTCGCCATAAACCTAAACAAACACCCAACCCTAACCCTAGTCTTTGTCCCTGGACATTGTCCCTCAGCGTCACCACTGACTTCACCAAAGGTTCGCTTTATCCATGGATTTAAATCTTGTCTTCGTAATCACTTCAGAGACAGACTCTAACTCTCACCATACATTTACCCTCAATGTTCATCATTTCGTACACCTAATACGATACCCTGCCCACGTCCTTCGCTCTGACCCCTCACCACAAACACCACCATCAAGCATGTCTATCAAAAAGAGTGAATATCATTCTCACAATCACCCTCACTTTAGAGCTGGATCCTGACTCTAACCATACCCCTATCCTCCATGCACAGTTAAACCAACACCGAAACCTAACCCTAGCTTGGCTCCTGGACCTGAAACCGCACAATCACCAACGATGTCACCCAGAATTCTCCGTAAACCCGATGTTCAATCTCGTCCTCAACCGCAGTACAGAGCCAGATCATAAGCCTAAATGAAACCATATAGTCCCTGTACACCTTACCAAACACCTAACCCTACCCCTAGCCCTAGCCCATGGACCTAATACCTCACAATCACCATTGACATCACCCAGGCTTCAGCGTAAACCTGATGTTCAATCTCGTCCTGATCCTCACGTCAGAGCCCAATCCGAACCCTTCCCATAACAATATCTGCCCCGTACACCTTGCCAAACACTTAACCCTGAACCTAGCCTTGTTTCCTTGACTTACCCCTCACTGTCACCATCAGCGTCCCCCATGCCTCACTGTAAAACTCCTCCTCAGTGTACCCCTTCACCTCACATCAGAGCTGGATCCTAAGCATAACGATAACCCTCTCCTCCCAGTACAACTTACAGAACACCAAACCCTAACCCTAACCTTGTTCACTGACCAAAACCCTCACCGTCAAAATCGACATCTAACACACCTCACAGTAAACGTCAAGAACAATCTCACCCTTGGGCTCACATCAGAGCTACATCCTAACTTTAAACATAGTCCTGTATGTCCCGTAAAACTTTGCGAACACCAACCCTAACTCGAGTGCTGATCACTAGACCTGACCCCTCAGCATCATATTTGACATCATCCACGCTTCACCTTAAACCTGAATTACAATCATACTCTCTACTTCACATCACACCAGACCCAAATTCTAACTGTAATCTAAACTCCCCATTCGCCTTAAAGAACTACCAACTATAATACTAGCCCTAGCCCATGGATCTAACCTACACCGCCACCTTCGAGGTCAACACATGCTTCACCGGTAACTTAAACTTCCATCTCGTCCTTACCCTCATATAAGAGACAGACCCTAAATCAAATCGTAACCCTAACTTCCCCATAAAACTTAAGTTACACCCAAGCCTAACACTAGCCCTTGTCCGTGGACATTGCCCCTCACCATCACCATTGACAACACACAAGGTTCCCTTTAAACGTGGATTTAAATCTGGCCCCCTACTCACATCAGAGACAGTCCCAAACTCAAAATGTAACCCTCTCCTCACTGTTCACCGTTCGTACACCTGACCCAAAACCCTGCCCAGTTTCTTCGACCCGACCCCTCACCACCGACAGCACCATGACTCATGTCTAACAAAAATCATGAAGGTCTGTATCGAAAATGACATCAGGTCAGAGCTGGATCCTGATTCCTACCATACCCCAATCCTCCACGTACAGCGAACTGAACACCGACACCTAAACCTAGACCTGGCCCCTGGACCTGAAACCTCATCGTCACCAATGACATCACCCACGTTCAGCGCAAACCTGATGTTCAATCACTTCCTCATCCACACATCAGAGCCTGATCCTAATCCTTCCCATAACCAAATCTTCCCTGTACACCTTACCGAGCACCTATCCCTAACCCTAACCTTGTTTCCTGGTTGAATCCTCACTGACAAAATCGACATCCCCCATTCCTCACTGTAAACCTCCACCTCAATGTCGTCCATGCCATCACGTCAGAGCCAGATCCTAACTCTAAACATAGTCCTATACGTCTGGTACACCTTAGCAAACACAAACCCTAACTGTAGCCCAGGTCTCTTGACCTGACACAACATCACAATTGACATCATTCACGCTTCACCTCAACTCTGAATTACAATCGTACTCTCTAACTCACATCACAGGTGAAACCAAGCTCTAACCATAATCTAAACTCCCCGTTTGCCTTAAAGAAATCGCAACCCAAATCCTAGCACTAGCCCATGGACCAAACCCTCACTGTCACCTTCGACGTCACCCAGGCTTCACCGTAACCTTGAACTGCAATCTCGTACTCACCCTCACATCAGAGACAGATGCAAACACTGATAGTAACCCTACACTCCCCATTAACCTTAATGAACATGCAACCCTAAAGCAAGCACTTGTCCCTGGACCTTAACCCTTAGAGTCACCATTGACACCACTGAAGGTTATCTTTAAAAATGGATTTAAATCTTGTCCTCACAGTCACATCAGAGACAGTCTCTAACTCTACCTGCAAACCTACCCTCACTGTACACCATTCCATACACCTGATCTGAAACCCTGCCCAGGTCTTCCAACGTGACCCCTCACCACCACCATCACCATCACTCATGTCTAAGAAACATCATGAAAGTCTATCTCGCAATCACCCTCACAATCAGAGCTGGATCCTGACTCTAACCATATCCCTATCCTCCACTTACAGCTAAACCACCACTTCAACTTAACCCTGGACTGCAACCAGGACCTGAAACCTCACTGTCACCATCGATGTTACCCATGCTTCACCATAAACCTGATGTTCAATCTCGTCCTCACCCTCACAACAGAGCCGGATTGTTAGCCTAAACAAAACCATGTGCTCCCTGTACACCTTTCCGAACACCTAACCCTAACCCTAGACCTAGCCCATGGAACTGAACCCTGACAGTCACCATCGACATCACCCAGGCTTCAGCGTAAACCTGATGTTCAATCTCTTCCTCATCCTCACATCAGAGCCCAATTCTAACCCTTCCCATAACCGTATCTTCCCTGTACACCTTACCAAACACCTAACCCTAACCCTAGCCCTAGCCCATGGAATTGAACCTTGACGGTCACCATCGACATCACCCAGGCTTCAGCGTAAACCCGATGTGCAATCCCATCCTCATCCTCACATCAGAGCCCGACTCAAACCCTTCCCATAACCGTATCTTCCCTGTACACCTTACCAAACACCTAACCCTAACCCTAGCCTTGTTCCCTGGACTTACCCCTCACCATCACCATCAATGTCCCCTACGCTTCAATGAAAACCTCGACCTCAATCTATCCCTCAACATCACATCAGAGGTGAATCCTAAGCAAAATGATAAACCAATCCTCCCTGTACACATTACAGGACACCTAACCCTAAACCTAACCTTGTTCACTGGCCTGTACCCTCTCTGTTAAAATCGACATCTCCCATGCGTCACTGTAAACCTCCGTGTCAATCTCACCCTCACCATCACATCAGAGTCACACCCTAACTCCAAACGTAGTCCCGTATGTTCCATACACCTCAGTGAAAACCAACCTTCTCTCTACTGCTGGTCATTTGACATGACCACACAACATCTCAGTTGACATCTTCCATGCTTCACCTTAATCCTGAATTACAATCATACTCTCTAACTCACATCAGAGCTGGGCCCTAATGCTAACCATAATCCAAACTCCTCGTTCATGTTAAAGAACTAGTATCCATTAACCTAGCCCTAGCCCATGGATCTGAATCATCACCATCACCATCGATGTCACTGAGAATTAACCATAAACTGGATCTTCAATCTCGTACTCACCCTCACATCAGAGACAGACCCTAACTCTAATTGTAACCCTATCTTCGCCATAAACCTAAACAAACACCCAACCCTAACCCTAGTCTTTGTCCCTGGACATTGTCCCTCAGCGTCACCACTGACTTCACCGAAGGTTCGCTTTATCCATGGATTTAAATCTTGTCTTCGTAATCACTTCAGAGACAGACTCTAACTCTCACCATACATTTACCCTCAATGTTCACCATTTCGTACACCTAATACGATACCCTGCCCACGTCCTTCGCTCTGACCCCTCACCACAAACACCACCATCAAGCATGTCTATCAAAAAGAGTGAATATCATTCTCACAATCACCCTCACTTTAGAGCTGGATCCTGACTCTAACCATACCCCTATCCTCCATGCACAGTTAAACCAACACCGAAACCTAACCCTAGCTTGGCTCCTGGACCTGAAACCGCACAATCACCAACGATGTCACCCAGAATTCTCCGTAAACCCGATGTTCAATCTCGTCCTCAACCGCAGTACAGAGCCAGATCATAAGCCTAAATGAAACCATATAGTCCCTGTACACCTTACCAAACACCTAACCCTACCCCTAGCCCTAGCCCATGGACCTAATACCTCACAATCACCATTGACATCACCCAGGCTTCAGCGTAAACCTGATGTTCAATCTCGTCCTGATCCTCACGTCAGAGCCCAATCCGAACCCTTCCCATAACAATATCTGCCCCGTACACCTTGCCAAACACTTAACCCTGAACCTAGCCTTGTTTCCTTGACTTACCCCTCACTGTCACCATCAGCGTCCCCCATGCCTCACTGTAAAACTCCTCCTCAGTGTACCCCTTCACCTCACATCAGAGCTGGATCCTAAGCATAACGATAACCCTCTCCTCCCAGTACAACTTACAGAACACCAAACCCTAACCCTAACCTTGTTCACTGACCAAAACCCTCACCGTCAAAATCGACATCTAACACACCTCACAGTAAACGTCAAGAACAATCTCACCCTTGGGCTCACATCAGAGCTACATCCTAACTTTAAACATAGTCCTGTATGTCCCGTAAAACTTTGCGAACACCAACCCTAACTCGAGTGCTGATCACTAGACCTGACCCCTCAGCATCATATTTGACATCATCCACGCTTCACCTTAAACCTGAATTACAATCATACTCTCTACTTCACATCACACCAGACCCAAATTCTAACTGTAATCTAAACTCCCCATTCGCCTTAAAGAACTACCAACTATAATACTAGCCCTAGCCCATGGATCTAACCTACACCGCCACCTTCGATGTCAACACATGCTTCACCGGTAACTTAAACTTCCATCTCGTCCTTACCCTCATATAAGAGACAGACCCTAAATCAAATCGTAACCCTAACTTCCCCATAAAACTTAAGTTACACCCAAGCCTAACACTAGCCCTTGTCCGTGGACATTGCCCCTCACCATCACCATTGACAACACACAAGGTTCCCTTTAAACGTGGATTTAAATCTGGCCCCCTACTCACATCAGAGACAGTCCCAAACTCAAAATGTAACCCTCTCCTCACTGTTCACCGTTCGTACACCTGACCCAAAACCCTGCCCAGTTTCTTCGACCCGACCCCTCACCACCGACAGCACCATGACTCATGTCTAACAAAAATCATGAAGGTCTGTATCGAAAATGACATCAGGTCAGAGCTGGATCCTGATTCCTACCATACCCCAATCCTCCACGTACAGCGAACTGAACACCGACACCTAAACCTAGACCTGGCCCCTGGACCTGAAACCTCATCGTCACCAATGACATCACCCACGTTCAGCGCAAACCTGATGTTCAATCACTTCCTCATCCACACATCAGAGCCTGATCCTAATCCTTCCCATAACCAAATCTTCCCTGTACACCTTACCAAGCACCTATCCCTAACCCTAACCTTGTTTCCTGGTTGAATCCTCACTGACAAAATCGACATCCCCCATGCCTCACTGTAAACCTCCACCTCAATGTCGTCCATGCCATCACGTCAGAGCCAGATCCTAACTCTAAACATAGTCCTATACGTCTGGTACACCTTAGCAAACACAAACCCTAACTGTAGCCCAGGTCTCTTGACCTGACACAACATCACAATTGACATCATTCACGCTTCACCTCAACTCTGAATTACAATCGTACTCTCTAACTCACATCACAGGTGAAACCAAGCTCTAACCATAATCTAAACTCCCCGTTTGCCTTAAAGAAATCGCAACCCAAATCCTAGCACTAGCCCATGGACCAAACCCTCACTGTCACCTTCGACGTCACCCAGGCTTCACCGTAACCTTGAACTGCAATCTCGTACTCACCCTCACATCAGAGACAGATGCAAACACTGATAGTAACCCTACACTCCCCATTAACCTTAATGAACATGCAACCCTAAAGCAAGCACTTGTCCCTGGACCTTAACCCTTAGAGTCACCATTGACACCACTGAAGGTTATCTTTAAAAATGGATTTAAATCTTGTCCTCACAGTCACATCAGAGACAGTCTCTAACTCTACCTGCAAACCTACCCCCACTGTACACCATTCCATACACCTGATCTGAAACCCTGCCCAGGTCTTCCAACGTGACCCCTCACCACCACCATCACCATCACTCATGTCTAAGAAACATCATGAAAGTCTATCTCGCAATCACCCTCACAATCAGAGCTGGATCCTGACTCTAACCATATCCCTATCCTCCACTTACAGCTAAACCACCACTTCAACTTAACCCTGGACTGCAACCAGGACCTGAAACCTCACTGTCACCATCGATGTTACCCATGCTTCACCATAAACCTGATGTTCAATCTCGTCCTCACCCTCACAACAGAGCCGGATTGTTAGCCTAAACAAAACCATGTGCTCCCTGTACACCTTTCCGAACACCTAACCCTAACCCTAGACCTAGCCCATGGAACTGAACCCTGACAGTCACCATCGACATCACCCAGGCTTCAGCGTAAACCTGATGTTCAATCTCTTCCTCATCCTCACATCAGAGCCCAATTCTAACCCTTCCCATAACCGTATCTTCCCTGTACACCTTACCAAACACCTAACCCTAACCCTAGCCCTAGCCCATGGAATTGAACCTTGACGGTCACCATCGACATCACCCAGGCTTCAGCGTAAACCCGATGTGCAATCCCATCCTCATCCTCACATCAGAGCCCGACTCAAACCCTTCCCATAACCGTATCTTCCCTGTACACCTTACCAAACACCTAACCCTAACCCTAGCCTTGTTCCCTGGACTTACCCCTCACCATCACCATCAATGTCCCCTACGCTTCAATGAAAACCTCGACCTCAATCTATCCCTCAACATCACATCAGAGGTGAATCCTAAGCAAAATGATAAACCAATCCTCCCTGTACACATTACAGGACACCTAACCCTAAACCTAACCATGTTCACTGGCCTGTACCCTCTCTGTTAAAATCGACATCTCCCATGCGTCACTGTAAACCTCCGTGTCAATCTCACCCTCACCATCACATCAGAGTCACACCCTAACTCCAAACGTAGTCCCGTATGTTCCATACACCTCAGTGAAAACCAACCTTCTCTCTACTGCTGGTCATTTGACATGACCACACAACATCTCAGTTGACATCTTCCATGCTTCACCTTAATCCTGAATTACAATCATACTCTCTAACTCACATCAGAGCTGGGCCCTAATGCTAACCATAATCCAAACTCCTCGTTCATGTTAAAGAACTAGTATCCATTAACCTAGCCCTAGCCCATGGATCTGAATCATCACCATCACCATCGATGTCACTGAGAATTAACCATAAACTGGATCTTCAATCTCGTACTCACCCTCACATCAGAGACAGACCCTAACTCTAATTGTAACCCTATCTTCGCCATAAACCTAAACAAACACCCAACCCTAACCCTAGTCTTTGTCCCTGGACATTGTCCCTCAGCGTCACCACTGACTTCACCGAAGGTTCGCTTTATCCATGGATTTAAATCTTGTCTTCGTAATCACTTCAGAGACAGACTCTAACTCTCACCATACATTTACCCTCAATGTTCACCATTTCGTACACCTAATACGATACCCTGCCCACGTCCTTCGCTCTGACCCCTCACCACAAACACCACCATCAAGCATGTCTATCAAAAAGAGTGAATATCATTCTCACAATCACCCTCACTTTAGAGCTGGATCCTGACTCTAACCATACCCCTATCCTCCATGCACAGTTAAACCAACACCGAAACCTAACCCTAGCTTGGCTCCTGGACCTGAAACCGCACAATCACCAACGATGTCACCCAGAATTCTCCGTAAACCCGATGTTCAATCTCGTCCTCAACCGCAGTACAGAGCCAGATCATAAGCCTAAATGAAACCATATAGTCCCTGTACACCTTACCAAACACCTAACCCTACCCCTAGCCCTAGCCCATGGACCTAATACCTCACAATCACCATTGACATCACCCAGGCTTCAGCGTAAACCTGATGTTCAATCTCGTCCTGATCCTCACGTCAGAGCCCAATCCGAACCCTTCCCATAACAATATCTGCCCCGTACACCTTGCCAAACACTTAACCCTGAACCTAGCCTTGTTTCCTTGACTTACCCCTCACTGTCACCATCAGCGTCCCCCATGCCTCACTGTAAAACTCCTCCTCAGTGTACCCCTTCACCTCACATCAGAGCTGGATCCTAAGCATAACGATAACCCTCTCCTCCCAGTACAACTTACAGAACACCAAACCCTAACCCTAACCTTGTTCACTGACCAAAACCCTCACCGTCAAAATCGACATCTAACACACCTCACAGTAAACGTCAAGAACAATCTCACCCTTGGGCTCACATCAGAGCTACATCCTAACTTTAAACATAGTCCTGTATGTCCCGTAAAACTTTGCGAACACCAACCCTAACTCGAGTGCTGATCACTAGACCTGACCCCTCAGCATCATATTTGACATCATCCACGCTTCACCTTAAACCTGAATTACAATCATACTCTCTACTTCACATCACACCAGACCCAAATTCTAACTGTAATCTAAACTCCCCATTCGCCTTAAAGAACTACCAACTATAATACTAGCCCTAGCCCATGGATCTAACCTACACCGCCACCTTCGATGTCAACACATGCTTCACCGGTAACTTAAACTTCCATCTCGTCCTTACCCTCATATAAGAGACAGACCCTAAATCAAATCGTAACCCTAACTTCCCCATAAAACTTAAGTTACACCCAAGCCTAACACTAGCCCTTGTCCGTGGACATTGCCCCTCACCATCACCATTGACAACACACAAGGTTCCCTTTAAACGTGGATTTAAATCTGGCCCCCTACTCACATCAGAGACAGTCCCAAACTCAAAATGTAACCCTCTCCTCACTGTTCACCGTTCGTACACCTGACCCAAAACCCTGCCCAGTTTCTTCGACCCGACCCCTCACCACCGACAGCACCATGACTCATGTCTAACAAAAATCATGAAGGTCTGTATCGAAAATGACATCAGGTCAGAGCTGGATCCTGATTCCTACCATACCCCAATCCTCCACGTACAGCGAACTGAACACCGACACCTAAACCTAGACCTGGCCCCTGGACCTGAAACCTCATCGTCACCAATGACATCACCCACGTTCAGCGCAAACCTGATGTTCAATCACTTCCTCATCCACACATCAGAGCCTGATCCTAATCCTTCCCATAACCAAATCTTCCCTGTACACCTTACCAAGCACCTATCCCTAACCCTAACCTTGTTTCCTGGTTGAATCCTCACTGACAAAATCGACATCCCCCATGCCTCACTGTAAACCTCCACCTCAATGTCGTCCATGCCATCACGTCAGAGCCAGATCCTAACTCTAAACATAGTCCTATACGTCTGGTACACCTTAGCAAACACAAACCCTAACTGTAGCCCAGGTCTCTTGACCTGACACAACATCACAATTGACATCATTCACGCTTCACCTCAACTCTGAATTACAATCGTACTCTCTAACTCACATCACAGGTGAAACCAAGCTCTAACCATAATCTAAACTCCCCGTTTGCCTTAAAGAAATCGCAACCCAAATCCTAGCACTAGCCCATGGACCAAACCCTCACTGTCACCTTCGACGTCACCCAGGCTTCACCGTAACCTTGAACTGCAATCTCGTACTCACCCTCACATCAGAGACAGATGCAAACACTGATAGTAACCCTACACTCCCCATTAACCTTAATGAACATGCAACCCTAAAGCAAGCACTTGTCCCTGGACCTTAACCCTTAGAGTCACCATTGACACCACTGAAGGTTATCTTTAAAAATGGATTTAAATCTTGTCCTCACAGTCACATCAGAGACAGTCTCTAACTCTACCTGAAAACCTACCCCCACTGTACACCATTCCATACACCTGATCTGAAACCCTGCCCAGGTCTTCCAACGTGACCCCTCACCACCACCATCACCATCACTCATGTCTAAGAAACATCATGAAAGTCTATCTCGCAATCACCCTCACAATCAGAGCTGGATCCTGACTCTAACCATATCCCTATCCTCCACTTACAGCTAAACCACCACTTAAACTTAACCCTGGACTGCAACCAGGACCTGAAACCTCACTGTCACCATCGATGTTACCCATGCTTCACCATAAACCTGATGTTCAATCTCGTCCTCACCCTCACAACAGAGCCGGATTGTTAGCCTAAACAAAACCATGTGCTCCCTGTACACCTTTCCGAACACCTAACCCTAACCCTAGACCTAGCCCATGGAACTGAACCCTGACAGTCACCATCGACATCACCCAGGCTTCAGCGTAAACCTGATGTTCAATCTCTTCCTCATCCTCACATCAGAGCCCAATTCTAACCCTTCACATAACCGTATCTTCCCTGTACACCTTACCAAACACCTAACCCTAACCCTAGCCCTAGCCCATGGAATTGAACCTTGACGGTCACCATCGACATCACCCAGGCTTCAGCGTAAACCCGATGTGCAATCCCATCCTCATCCTCACATCAGAGCCCGACTCAAACCCTTCCCATAACCGTATCTTCCCTGTACACCTTACCAAACACCTAACCCTAACCCTAGCCTTGTTCCCTGGACTTACCCCTCACCATCACCATCAATGTCCCCTACGCTTCAATGAAAACCTCGACCTCAATCTATCCCTCAACATCACATCAGAGGTGAATCCTAAGCAAAATGATAAACCAATCCTCCCTGTACACATTACAGGACACCTAACCCTAAACCTAACCATGTTCACTGGCCTGTACCCTCTCTGTTAAAATCGACATCTCCCATGCGTCACTGTAAACCTCCGTGTCAATCTCACCCTCACCATCACATCAGAGTCACACCCTAACTCCAAACGTAGTCCCGTATGTTCCATACACCTCAGTGAAAACCAAACTTCTCTCTACTGCTGGTCATTTGACATGACCACACAACATCTCAGTTGACATCTTCCATGCTTCACCTTAATCCTGAATTACAATCATACTCTCTAACTCACATCAGAGCTGGGCCCTAATGCTAACCATAATCCAAACTCCTCGTTCATGTTAAAGAACTAGTATCCATTAACCTAGCCCTAGCCCATGGATCTGAATCATCACCATCACCATCGATGTCACTGAGAATTAACCATAAACTGGATCTTCAATCTCGTACTCACCCTCACATCAGAGACAGACCCTAACTCTAATTGTAACCCTATCTTCGCCATAAACCTAAACAAACACCCAACCCTAACCCTAGTCTTTGTCCCTGGACATTGTCCCTCAGCGTCACCACTGACTTCACCAAAGGTTCGCTTTATCCATGGATTTAAATCTTGTCTTCGTAATCACTTCAGAGACAGACTCTAACTCTCACCATACATTTACCCTCAATGTTCACCATTTCGTACACCTAATACGATACCCTGCCCACGTCCTTCGCTCTGACCCCTCACCACAAACACCACCATCAAGCATGTCTATCAAAAAGAGTGAATATCATTCTCACAATCACCCTCACTTTAGAGCTGGATCCTGACTCTAACCATACCCCTATCCTCCATGCACAGTTAAACCAACACCGAAACCTAACCCTAGCTTGGCTCCTGGACCTGAAACCGCACAATCACCAACGATGTCACCCAGAATTCTCCGTAAACCCGATGTTCAATCTCGTCCTCAACCGCACTACAGAGCCAGATCATAAGCCTAAATGAAACCATATAGTCCCTGTACACCTTACCAAACACCTAACCCTACCCCTAGCCCTAGCCCATGGACCTAATACCTCACAATCACCATTGACATCACCCAGGCTTCAGCGTAAACCTGATGTTCAATCTCGTCCTGATCCTCACGTCAGAGCCCAATCCGAACCCTTCCCATAACAATATCTGCCCCGTACACCTTGCCAAACACTTAACCCTGAACCTAGCCTTGTTTCCTTGACTTACCCCTCACTGTCACCATCAGCGTCCCCCATGCCTCACTGTAAAACTCCTCCTCAGTGTACCCCTTCACCTCACATCAGAGCTGGATCCTAAGCATAACGATAACCCTCTCCTCCCAGTACAACTTACAGAACACCAAACCCTAACCCTAACCTTGTTCACTGACCAAAACCCTCACCGTCAAAATCGACATCTAACACACCTCACAGTAAACGTCAAGAACAATCTCACCCTTGGGCTCACATCAGAGCTACATCCTAACTTTAAACATAGTCCTGTATGTCCCGTAAAACTTTGCGAACACCAACCCTAACTCGAGTGCTGATCACTAGACCTGACCCCTCAGCATCATATTTGACATCATCCACGCTTCACCTTAAACCTCAATTACAATCATACTCTCTACTTCACATCACACCAGACCCAAATTCTAACTGTAATCTAAACTCCCCATTCGCCTTAAAGAACTACCAACTATAATACTAGCCCTAGCCCATGGATCTAACCTACACCGCCACCTTCGATGTCAACACATGCTTCACCGGTAACTTAAACTTCCATCTCGTCCTTACCCTCATATAAGAGACAGACCCTAAATCAAATCGTAACCCTAACTTCCCCATAAAACTTAAGTTACACCCAAGCCTAACACTAGCCCTTGTCCGTGGACATTGCCCCTCACCATCACCATTGACAACACACAAGGTTCCCTTTAAACGTGGATTTAAATCTGGCCCCCTACTCACATCAGAGACAGTCCCAAACTCAAAATGTAACCCTCTCCTCACTGTTCACCGTTCGTACACCTGACCCAAAACCCTGCCCAGTTTCTTCGACCCGACCCCTCACCACCGACAGCACCATGACTCATGTCTAACAAAAATCATGAAGGTCTGTATCGAAAATGACATCAGGTCAGAGCTGGATCCTGATTCCTACCATACCCCAATCCTCCACGTACAGCGAACTGAACACCGACACCTAAACCTAGACCTGGCCCCTGGACCTGAAACCTCATCGTCACCAATGACATCACCCACGTTCAGCGCAAACCTGATGTTCAATCACTTCCTCATCCACACATCAGAGCCTGATCCTAATCCTTCCCATAACCAAATCTTCCCTGTACACCTTACCAAGCACCTATCCCTAACCCTAACCTTGTTTCCTGGTTGAATCCTCACTGACAAAATCGACATCCCCCATGCCTCACTGTAAACCTCCACCTCAATGTCGTCCATGCCATCACGTCAGAGCCAGATCCTAACTCTAAACATAGTCCTATACGTCTGGTACACCTTAGCAAACACAAACCCTAACTGTAGCCCAGGTCTCTTGACCTGACACAACATCACAATTGACATCATTCACGCTTCACCTCAATTCTGAATTACAATCGTACTCTCTAACTCACATCACAGGTGAAACCAAGCTCTAACCATAATCTAAACTCCCCGTTTGCCTTAAAGAAATCGCAACCCAAATCCTAGCACTAGCCCATGGACCAAACCCTCACTGTCACCTTCGACGTCACCCAGGCTTCACCGTAACCTTGAACTGCAATCTCGTACTCACCCTCACATCAGAGACAGATGCAAACACTGATAGTAACCCTACACTCCCCATTAACCTTAATGAACATGCAACCCTAAAGCAAGCACTTGTCCCTGGACCTTAACCCTTAGAGTCACCATTGACACCACTGAAGGTTATCTTTAAAAATGGATTTAAATCTTGTCCTCACAGTCACATCAGAGACAGTCTCTAACTCTACCTGCAAACCTACCCTCACTGTACACCATTCCATACACCTGATCTGAAACCCTGCCCAGGTCTTCCAACGTGACCCCTCACCACCACCATCACCATCACTCATGTCTAAGAAACATCATGAAAGTCTATCTCGCAATCACCCTCACAATCAGAGCTGGATCCTGACTCTAACCATATCCCTATCCTCCACTTACAGCTAAACCACCACTTAAACTTAACCCTGGACTGCAACCAGGACCTGAAACCTCACTGTCACCATCGATGTTACCCATGCTTCACCATAAACCTGATGTTCAATCTCGTCCTCACCCTCACAACAGAGCCGGATTGTTAGCCTAAACAAAACCATGTGCTCCCTGTACACCTTTCCGAACACCTAACCCTAACCCTAGACCTAGCCCATGGAACTGAACCCTGACAGTCACCATCGACATCACCCAGGCTTCAGCGTAAACCTGATGTTCAATCTCTTCCTCATCCTCACATCAGAGCCGAATTCTAACCCTTCCCATAACCGTATCTTCCCTGTACACCTTACCAAACACCTAACCCTAACCCTAGCCCTAGCCCATGGAATTGAACCTTGACGGTCACCATCGACATCACCCAGGCTTCAGCGTAAACCCGATGTGCAATCCCATCCTCATCCTCACATCAGAGCCCGACTCAAACCCTTCCCATAACCGTATCTTCCCTGTACACCTTACCAAACACCTAACCCTAACCCTAGCCTTGTTCCCTGGACTTACCCCTCACCATCACCATCAATGTCCCCTACGCTTCAATGAAAACCTCGACCTCAATCTATCCCTCAACATCACATCAGAGGTGAATCCTAAGCAAAATGATAAACCAATCCTCCCTGTACACATTACAGGACACCTAACCCTAAACCTAACCTTGTTCACTGGCCTGTACCCTCTCTGTTAAAATCGACATCGCCCATGCGTCACTGTAAACCTCCGTGTCAATCTCACCCTCACCATCACATCAGAGTCACACCCTAACTCCAAACGTAGTCCCGTATGTTCCATACACCTCAGTGAAAACCAACCTTCTCTCTACTGCTGGTCATTTGACATGACCACACAACATCTCAGTTGACATCTTCCATGCTTCACCTTAATCCTGAATTACAATCATACTCTCTAACTCACATCAGAGCTGGGCCCTAATGCTAACCATAATCCAAACTCCTCGTTCATGTTAAAGAACTAGTATCCATTAACCTAGCCCTAGCCCATGGATCTGAATCATCACCATCACCATCGATGTCACTGAGAATTAACCATAAAGCGGATCTTCAATCTCGTACTCACCCTCACATCAGAGACAGACCCTAACTCTAATTGTAACCCTATCTTCGCCATAAACCTAAACAAACACCCAACCCTAACCCTAGTCTTTGTCCCTGGACATTGTCCCTCAGCGTCACCACTGACTTCACCGAAGGTTCGCTTTATCCATGGATTTAAATCTTGTCTTCGTAATCACTTCAGAGACAGACTCTAACTCTCACCATACATTTACCCTCAATGTTCACCATTTCGTACACCTAATACGATACCCTGCCCACGTCCTTCGCTCTGACCCCTCACCACAAACACCACCATCAAGCATGTCTATCAAAAAGAGTGAATATCATTCTCACAATCACCCTCACTTTAGAGCTGGATCCTGACTCTAACCGTATCCCTATCCTCCATGCACAGTTAAACCAACACCGAAACCTAACCCTAGCTTGGCTCCTGGACCTGAAACTGCACAATCACCAACGATGTCACACAGAATTCTCCGTAAACCCGATGTTCAATCTCGTCCTCAACCGCACTACAGAGCCAGATCATAAGCCTAAATGAAACCATATAGTCCCTGTACACCTTACCAAACACCTAACCCTACCCCTAGCCCTAGCCCATGGACCTAATACCTCACAATCACCATTGACATCACCCAGGCTTCAGCGTAAACCTGATGTTCAATCTCGTCCTGATCCTCACGTCAGAGCCCAATCCGAACCCTTCCCATAACAATATCTCCCCCGTACACCTTGCCAAACACTTAACCCTGAACCTAGCCTTGTTTCCTTGACTTACCCCTCACTGTCACCATCAGCGTCCCCCATGCCTCACTGTAAAACTCCTCCTCAGTGTACCCCTTCACCTCACATCAGAGCTGGATCCTAAGCATAACGATAACCCTCTCCTCCCAGTACAACTTACAGAACACCAAACCCTAACCCTAACCTTGTTCACTGACCAAAACCCTCACCGTCAAAATCGACATCTAACACACCTCACAGTAAACGTCAAGAACAATCTCACCCTTGGGCTCACATCAGAGCTACATCCTAACTTTAAACATAGTCCTGTATGTCCCGTAAAACTTTGCGAACACCAACCCTAACTCGAGTGCTGATCACTAGACCTGACCCCTCAGCATCATATTTGACATCATCCACGCTTCACCTTAAACCTCAATTACAATCATACTCTCTACTTCACATCACACCAGACCCAAATTCTAACTGTAATCTAAACTCCCCATTCGCCTTAAAGAACTACCAACTATAATACTAGCCCTAGCCCATGGATCTAACCTACACCGCCACCTTCGATGTCAACACATGCTTCACCGGTAACTTAAACTTCCATCTCGTCCTTACCCTCATATAAGAGACAGACCCTAAATCAAATCGTAACCCTAACTTCCCCATAAAACTTAAGTTACACCCAAGCCCAACACTAGCCCTTGTCCGTGGACATTGCCCCTCACCATCACCATTGACAACACACAAGGTTCCCTTTAAACATGGATTTAAATCTGGCCCCCTACTCACATCAGAGACAGTCCCAAACTCAAAATGTAACCCTCTCCTCACTGTTCACCGTTCGTACACCTGACCCAAAACCCTGCCCAGTTTCTTCGACCCGACCCCTCACCACCGACAGCACCATGACTCATGTCTAACAAAAATCATGAAGGTCTGTATCGAAAATGACATCAGGTCAGAGCTGGATCCTGATTCCTACCATACCCCAATCCTCCACGTACAGCGAACTGAACACCGACACCTAAACCTAGACCTGGCCCCTGGACCTGAAACCTCATCGTCACCAATGACATCACCCACGTTCAGCGCAAACCTGATGTTCAATCACTTCCTCATCCACACATCAGAGCCTGATCCTAATCCTTCCCATAACCATATCTTCCCTGTACACCTTACCAAGCACCTATCCCTAACCCTAACCTTGTTTCCTGGTTGAATCCTCACTGACAAAATCGACATCCCCCATGCCTCACTGTAAACCTCCACCTCAATGTCGTCCATGCCATCACGTCAGAGCCAGATCCTAACTCTAAACATAGTCCTATACGTCTGGTACACCTTAGCAAACACAAACCCTAACTGTAGCCCAGGTCTCTTGACCTGACACAACATCACAATTGACATCATTCACGCTTCACCTCAACTCTGAATTACAATCGTACTCTCTAACTCACATCACAGGTGAAACCAAGCTCTAACCATAATCTAAACTCCCCATTTGCCTTAAAGAAATCGCAACCCAAATCCTAGCACTAGCCCATGGACCAAACCCTCACTGTCACCTTCGACGTCACCCAGGCTTCACCGTAACCTTGAACTGCAATCTCGTACTCACCCTCACATCAGAGACAGATGCAAACACTGATAGTAACCCTACACTCCCCATTAACCTTAATGAACATGCAACCCTAAAGCAAGCACTTGTCCCTGGACCTTAACCCTTAGAGTCACCATTGACACCACTGAAGGTTATCTTTAAAAATGGATTTAAATCTTGTCCTCACAGTCACATCAGAGACAGTCTCTAACTCTACCTGCAAACCTACCCTCACTGTACACCATTCCATACACCTGATCTGAAACCCTGCCCAGGTCTTCCAACGTGACCCCTCACCACCACCATCACCATCACTCATGTCTAAGAAACATCATGAAAGTCTATCTCGCAATCACCCTCACAATCAGAGCTGGATCCTGACTCTAACCATATCCCTATCCTCCACTTACAGCTAAACCACCACTTAAACTTAACCCTGGACTGCAACCAGGACCTGAAACCTCACTGTCACCATCGATGTTACCCATGCTTCACCATAAACCTGATGTTCAATCTCGTCCTCACCCTCACAACAGAGCCGGATTGTTAGCCTAAACAAAACCATGTGCTCCCTGTACACCTTTCCGAACACCTAACCCTAACCCTAGACCTAGCCCATGGAACTGAACCCTGACAGTCACCATCGACATCACCCAGGCTTCAGCGTAAACCTGATGTTCAATCTCTTCCTCATCCTCACATCAGAGCCGAATTCTAACCCTTCCCATAACCGTATCTTCCCTGTACACCTTACCAAACACCTAACCCTAACCCTAGCCCTAGCCCATGGAATTGAACCTTGACGGTCACCATCGACATCACCCAGGCTTCAGCGTAAACCCGATGTGCAATCCCATCCTCATCCTCACATCAGAGCCCGACTCAAACCCTTCCCATAACCGTATCTTCCCTGTACACCTTACCAAACACCTAACCCTAACCCTAGCCTTGTTCCCTGGACTTACCCCTCACCATCACCATCAATGTCCCCTACGCTTCAATGAAAACCTCGACCTCAATCTATCCCTCAACATCACATCAGAGGTGAATCCTAAGCAAAATGATAAACCAATCCTCCCTGTACACATTACAGGACACCTAACCCTAAACCTAACCTTGTTCACTGGCCTGTACCCTCTCTGTTAAAATCGACATCGCCCATGCGTCACTGTAAACCTCCGTGTCAATCTCACCCTCACCATCACATCAGAGTCACACCCTAACTCCAAACGTAGTCCCGTATGTTCCATACACCTCAGTGAAAACCAACCTTCTCTCTACTGCTGGTCATTTGACATGACCACACAACATCTCAGTTGACATCTTCCATGCTTCACCTTAATCCTGAATTACAATCATACTCTCTAACTCACATCAGAGCTGGGCCCTAATGCTAACCATAATCCAAACTCCTCGTTCATGTTAAAGAACTAGTATCCATTAACCTAGCCCTAGCCCATGGATCTGAATCATCACCATCACCATCGATGTCACTGAGAATTAACCATAAAGCGGATCTTCAATCTCGTACTCACCCTCACATCAGAGACAGACCCTAACTCTAATTGTAACCCTATCTTCGCCATAAACCTAAACAAACACCCAACCCTAACCCTAGTCTTTGTCCCTGGACATTGTCCCTCAGCGTCACCACTGACTTCACCGAAGGTTCGCTTTATCCATGGATTTAAATCTTGTCTTCGTAATCACTTCAGAGACAGACTCTAACTCTCACCATACATTTACCCTCAATGTTCACCATTTCGTACACCTAATACGATACCCTGCCCACGTCCTTCGCTCTGACCCCTCACCACAAACACCACCATCAAGCATGTCTATCAAAAAGAGTGAATATCATTCTCACAATCACCCTCACTTTAGAGCTGGATCCTGACTCTAACCATATCCCTATCCTCCATGCACAGTTAAACCAACACCGAAACCTAACCCTAGCTTGGCTCCTGGACCTGAAACTGCACAATCACCAACGATGTCACACAGAATTCTCCGTAAACCCGATGTTCAATCTCGTCCTCAACCGCACTACAGAGCCAGATCATAAGCCTAAATGAAACCATATAGTCCCTGTACACCTTACCAAACACCTAACCCTACCCCTAGCCCTAGCCCATGGACCTAATACCTCACAATCACCATTGACATCACCCAGGCTTCAGCGTAAACCTGATGTTCAATCTCGTCCTGATCCTCACGTCAGAGCCCAATCCGAACCCTTCCCATAACAATATCTCCCCCGTACACCTTGCCAAACACTTAACCCTGAACCTAGCCTTGTTTCCTTGACTTACCCCTCACTGTCACCATCAGCGTCCCCCATGCCTCACTGTAAAACTCCTCCTCAGTGTACCCCTTCACCTCACATCAGAGCTGGATCCTAAGCATAACGATAACCCTCTCCTCCCAGTACAACTTACAGAACACCAAACCCTAACCCTAACCTTGTTCACTGACCAAAACCCTCACCGTCAAAATCGACATCTAACACACCTCACAGTAAACGTCAAGAACAATCTCACCCTTGGGCTCACATCAGAGCTACATCCTAACTTTAAACATAGTCCTGTATGTCCCGTAAAACTTTGCGAACACCAACCCTAACTCGAGTGCTGATCACTAGACCTGACCCCTCAGCATCATATTTGACATCATCCACGCTTCACCTTAAACCTGAATTACAATCATACTCTCTACTTCACATCACACCAGACCCAAATTCTAACTGTAATCTAAACTCCCCATTCGCCTTAAAGAACTACCAACTATAATACTAGCCCTAGCCCATGGATCTAACCTACACCGCCACCTTCGATGTCAACACATGCTTCACCGGTAACTTAAACTTCCATCTCGTCCTTACCCTCATATAAGAGACAGACCCTAAATCAAATCGTAACCCTAACTTCCCCATAAAACTTAAGTTACACCCAAGCCCAACACTAGCCCTTGTCCGTGGACATTGCCCCTCACCATCACCATTGACAACACACAAGGTTCCCTTTAAACATGGATTTAAATCTGGCCCCCTACTCACATCAGAGACAGTCCCAAACTCAAAATGTAACCCTCTCCTCACTGTTCACCGTTCGTACACCTGACCCAAAACCCTGCCCAGTTTCTTCGACCCGACCCCTCACCACCGACAGCACCATGACTCATGTCTAACAAAAATCATGAAGGTCTGTATCGAAAATGACATCAGGTCAGAGCTGGATCCTGATTCCTACCATACCCCAATCCTCCACGTACAGCGAACTGAACACCGACACCTAAACCTAGACCTGGCCCCTGGACCTGAAACCTCATCGTCACCAATGACATCACCCACGTTCAGCGCAAACCTGATGTTCAATCACTTCCTCATCCACACATCAGAGCCTGATCCTAATCCTTCCCATAACCAAATCTTCCCTGTACACCTTACCAAGCACCTATCCCTAACCCTAACCTTGTTTCCTGGTTGAATCCTCACTGACAAAATCGACATCCCCCATGCCTCACTGTAAACCTCCACCTCAATGTCGTCCATGCCATCACGTCAGAGCCAGATCCTAACTCTAAACATAGTCCTATACGTCTGGTACACCTTAGCAAACACAAACCCTAACTGTAGCCCAGGTCTCTTGACCTGACACAACATCACAATTGACATCATTCACGCTTCACCTCAACTCTGAATTACAATCGTACTCTCTAACTCACATCACAGGTGAAACCAAGCTCTAACCATAATCTAAACTCCCCGTTTGCCTTAAAGAAATCGCAACCCAAATCCTAGCACTAGCCCATGGACCAAACCCTCACTGTCACCTTCGACGTCACCCAGGCTTCACCGTAACCTTGAACTGCAATCTCGTACTCACCCTCACATCAGAGACAGATGCAAACACTGATAGTAACCCTACACTCCCCATTAACCTTAATGAACATGCAACCCTAAAGCAAGCACTTGTCCCTGGACCTTAACCCTTAGAGTCACCATTGACACCACTGAAGGTTATCTTTAAAAATGGATTTAAATCTTGTCCTCACAGTCACATCAGAGACAGTCTCTAACTCTACCTGCAAACCTACCCTCACTGTACACCATTCCATACACCTGATCTGAAACCCTGCCCAGGTCTTCCAACGTGACCCCTCACCACCACCATCACCATCACTCATGTCTAAGAAACATCATGAAAGTCTATCTCGCAATCACCCTCACAATCAGAGCTGGATCCTGACTCTAACCATATCCCTATCCTCCACTTACAGCTAAACCACCACTTCAACTTAACCCTGGACTGCAACCAGGACCTGAAACCTCACTGTCACCATCGATGTTACCCATGCTTCACCATAAACCTGATGTTCAATCTCGTCCTCACCCTCACAACAGAGCCGGATTGTTAGCCTAAACAAAACCATGTGCTCCCTGTACACCTTTCCGAACACCTAACCCTAACCCTAGACCTAGCCCATGGAACTGAACCCTGACAGTCACCATCGACATCACCCAGGCTTCAGCGTAAACCTGATGTTCAATCTCTTCCTCATCCTCACATCAGAGCCGAATTCTAACCCTTCCCATAACCGTATCTTCCCTGTACACCTTACCAAACACCTAACCCTAACCCTAGCCCTAGCCCATGGAATTGAACCTTGACGGTCACCATCGACATCACCCAGGCTTCAGCGTAAACCCGATGTGCAATCCCATCCTCATCCTCACATCAGAGCCCGACTCAAACCCTTCCCATAACCGTATCTTCCCTGTACACCTTACCAAACACCTAACCCTAACCCTAGCCTTGTTCCCTGGACTTACCCCTCACCATCACCATCAATGTCCCCTACGCTTCAATGAAAACCTCGACCTCAATCTATCCCTCAACATCACATCAGAGGTGAATCCTAAGCAAAATGATAAACCAATCCTCCCTGTACACATTACAGGACACCTAACCCTAAACCTAACCTTGTTCACTGGCCTGTACCCTCTCTGTTAAAATCGACATCGCCCATGCGTCACTGTAAACCTCCGTGTCAATCTCACCCTCACCATCACATCAGAGTCACACCCTAACTCCAAACGTAGTCCCGTATGTTCCATACACCTCAGTGAAAACCAACCTTCTCTCTACTGCTGGTCATTTGACATGACCACACAACATCTCAGTTGACATCTTCCATGCTTCACCTTAATCCTGAATTACAATCATACTCTCTAACTCACATCAGAGCTGGGCCCTAATGCTAACCATAATCCAAACTCCTCGTTCATGTTAAAGAACTAGTATCCATTAACCTAGCCCTAGCCCATGGATCTGAATCATCACCATCACCATCGATGTCACTGAGAATTAACCATAAAGCGGATCTTCAATCTCGTACTCACCCTCACATCAGAGACAGACCCTAACTCTAATTGTAACCCTATCTTCGCCATAAACCTAAACAAACACCCAACCCTAACCCTAGTCTTTGTCCCTGGACATTGTCCCTCAGCATCACCACTGACTTCACCGAAGGTTCGCTTTATCCATGGATTTAAATCTTGTCTTCGTAATCACTTCAGAGACAGACTCTAACTCTCACCATACATTTACCCTCAATGTTCACCATTTCGTACACCTAATACGATACCCTGCCCACGTCCTTCGCTCTGACCCCTCACCACAAACACCACCATCAAGCATGTCTATCAAAAAGAGTGAATATCATTCTCACAATCACCCTCACTTTAGAGCTGGATCCTGACTCTAACCATATCCCTATCCTCCATGCACAGTTAAACCAACACCGAAACCTAACCCTAGCTTGGCTCCTGGACCTGAAACTGCACAATCACCAACGATGTCACACAGAATTCTCCGTAAACCCGATGTTCAATCTCGTCCTCAACCGCACTACAGAGCCAGATCATAAGCCTAAATGAAACCATATAGTCCCTGTACACCTTACCAAACACCTAACCCTACCCCTAGCCCTAGCCCATGGACCTAATACCTCACAATCACCATTGACATCACCCAGGCTTCAGCGTAAACCTGATGTTCAATCTCGTCCTGATCCTCACGTCAGAGCCCAATCCGAACCCTTCCCATAACAATATCTCCCCCGTACACCTTGCCAAACACTTAACCCTGAACCTAGCCTTGTTTCCTTGACTTACCCCTCACTGTCACCATCAGCGTCCCCCATGCCTCACTGTAAAACTCCTCCTCAGTGTACCCCTTCACCTCACATCAGAGCTGGATCCTAAGCATAACGATAACCCTCTCCTCCCAGTACAACTTACAGAACACCAAACCCTAACCCTAACCTTGTTCACTGACCAAAACCCTCACCGTCAAAATCGACATCTAACACACCTCACAGTAAACGTCAAGAACAATCTCACCCTTGGGCTCACATCAGAGCTACATCCTAACTTTAAACATAGTCCTGTATGTCCCGTAAAACTTTGCGAACACCAACCCTAACTCGAGTGCTGATCACTAGACCTGACCCCTCAGCATCATATTTGACATCATCCACGCTTCACCTTAAACCTGAATTACAATCATACTCTCTACTTCACATCACACCAGACCCAAATTCTAACTGTAATCTAAACTCCCCATTCGCCTTAAAGAACTACCAACTATAATACTAGCCCTAGCCCATGGATCTAACCTACACCGCCACCTTCGATGTCAACACATGCTTCACCGGTAACTTAAACTTCCATCTCGTCCTTACCCTCATATAAGAGACAGACCCTAAATCAAATCGTAACCCTAACTTCCCCATAAAACTTAAGTTACACCCAAGCCCAACACTAGCCCTTGTCCGTGGACATTGCCCCTCACCATCACCATTGACAACACACAAGGTTCCCTTTAAACATGGATTTAAATCTGGCCCCCTACTCACATCAGAGACAGTCCCAAACTCAAAATGTAACCCTCTCCTCACTGTTCACCGTTCGTACACCTGACCCAAAACCCTGCCCAGTTTCTTCGACCCGACCCCTCACCACCGACAGCACCATGACTCATGTCTAACAAAAATCATGAAGGTCTGTATCGAAAATGACATCAGGTCAGAGCTGGATCCTGATTCCTACCATACCCCAATCCTCCACGTACAGCGAACTGAACACCGACACCTAAACCTAGACCTGGCCCCTGGACCTGAAACCTCATCGTCACCAATGACATCACCCACGTTCAGCGCAAACCTGATGTTCAATCACTTCCTCATCCACACATCAGAGCCTGATCCTAATCCTTCCCATAACCATATCTTCCCTGTACACCTTACCAAGCACCTATCCCTAACCCTAACCTTGTTTCCTGGTTGAATCCTCACTGACAAAATCGACATCCCCCATGCCTCACTGTAAACCTCCACCTCAATGTCGTCCATGCCATCACGTCAGAGCCAGATCCTAACTCTAAACATAGTCCTATACGTCTGGTACACCTTAGCAAACACAAACCCTAACTGTAGCCCAGGTCTCTTGACCTGACACAACATCACAATTGACATCATTCACGCTTCACCTCAACTCTGAATTACAATCGTACTCTCTAACTCACATCACAGGTGAAACCAAGCTCTAACCATAATCTAAACTCCCCATTTGCCTTAAAGAAATCGCAACCCAAATCCTAGCACTAGCCCATGGACCAAACCCTCACTGTCACCTTCGACGTCACCCAGGCTTCACCGTAACCTTGAACTGCAATCTCGTACTCACCCTCACATCAGAGACAGATGCAAACACTGATAGTAACCCTACACTCCCCATTAACCTTAATGAACATGCAACCCTAAAGCAAGCACTTGTCCCTGGACCTTAACCCTTAGAGTCACCATTGACACCACTGAAGGTTATCTTTAAAAATGGATTTAAATCTTGTCCTCACAGTCACATCAGAGACAGTCTCTAACTCTACCTGCAAACCTACCCTCACTGTACACCATTCCATACACCTGATCTGAAACCCTGCCCAGGTCTTCCAACGTGACCCCTCACCACCACCATCACCATCACTCATGTCTAAGAAACATCATGAAAGTCTATCTCGCAATCACCCTCACAATCAGAGCTGGATCCTGACTCTAACCATATCCCTATCCTCCACTTACAGCTAAACCACCACTTCAACTTAACCCTGGACTGCAACCAGGACCTGAAACCTCACTGTCACCATCGATGTTACCCATGCTTCACCATAAACCTGATGTTCAATCTCGTCCTCACCCTCACAACAGAGCCGGATTGTTAGCCTAAACAAAACCATGTGCTCCCTGTACACCTTTCCGAACACCTAACCCTAACCCTAGACCTAGCCCATGGAACTGAACCCTGACAGTCACCATCGACATCACCCAGGCTTCAGCGTAAACCTGATGTTCAATCTCTTCCTCATCCTCACATCAGAGCCGAATTCTAACCCTTCCCATAACCGTATCTTCCCTGTACACCTTACCAAACACCTAACCCTAACCCTAGCCCTAGCCCATGGAATTGAACCTTGACGGTCACCATCGACATCACCCAGGCTTCAGCGTAAACCCGATGTGCAATCCCATCCTCATCCTCACATCAGAGCCCGACTCAAACCCTTCCCATAACCGTATCTTCCCTGTACACCTTACCAAACACCTAACCCTAACCCTAGCCTTGTTCCCTGGACTTACCCCTCACCATCACCATCAATGTCCCCTACGCTTCAATGAAAACCTCGACCTCAATCTATCCCTCAACATCACATCAGAGGTGAATCCTAAGCAAAATGATAAACCAATCCTCCCTGTACACATTACAGGACACCTAACCCTAAACCTAACCTTGTTCACTGGCCTGTACCCTCTCTGTTAAAATCGACATCGCCCATGCGTCACTGTAAACCTCCGTGTCAATCTCACCCTCACCATCACATCAGAGTCACACCCTAACTCCAAACGTAGTCCCGTATGTTCCATACACCTCAGTGAAAACCAACCTTCTCTCTACTGCTGGTCATTTGACATGACCACACAACATCTCAGTTGACATCTTCCATGCTTCACCTTAATCCTGAATTACAATCATACTCTCTAACTCACATCAGAGCTGGGCCCTAATGCTAACCATAATCCAAACTCCTCGTTCATGTTAAAGAACTAGTATCCATTAACCTAGCCCTAGCCCATGGATCTGAATCATCACCATCACCATCGATGTCACTGAGAATTAACCATAAAGCGGATCTTCAATCTCGTACTCACCCTCACATCAGAGACAGACCCTAACTCTAATTGTAACCCTATCTTCGCCATAAACCTAAACAAACACCCAACCCTAACCCTAGTCTTTGTCCCTGGACATTGTCCCTCAGCGTCACCACTGACTTCACCGAAGGTTCGCTTTATCCATGGATTTAAATCTTGTCTTCGTAATCACTTCAGAGACAGACTCTAACTCTCACCATACATTTACCCTCAATGTTCACCATTTCGTACACCTAATACGATACCCTGCCCACGTCCTTCGCTCTGACCCCTCACCACAAACACCACCATCAAGCATGTCTATCAAAAAGAGTGAATATCATTCTCACAATCACCCTCACTTTAGAGCTGGATCCTGACTCTAACCATATCCCTATCCTCCATGCACAGTTAAACCAACACCGAAACCTAACCCTAGCTTGGCTCCTGGACCTGAAACCGCACAATCACCAACGATGTCACCCAGAATTCTCCGTAAACCCGATGTTCAATCTCGTCCTCAACCGCACTACAGAGCCAGATCATAAGCCTAAATGAAACCATATAGTCCCTGTACACCTTACCAAACACCTAACCCTACCCCTAGCCCTAGCCCATGGACCTAATACCTCACAATCACCATTGACATCACCCAGGCTTCAGCGTAAACCTGATGTTCAATCTCGTCCTGATCCTCACGTCAGAGCCCAATCCGAACCCTTCCCATAACAATATCTCCCCCGTACACCTTGCCAAACACTTAACCCTGAACCTAGCCTTGTTTCCTTGACTTACCCCTCACTGTCACCATCAGCGTCCCCCATGCCTCACTGTAAAACTCCTCGTCAGTGTACCCCTTCACCTCACATCAGAGCTGGATCCTAAGCATAACGATAACCCTCTCCTCCCAGTACAACTTACAGAACACCAAACCCTAACCCTAACCTTGTTCACTGACCAAAACCCTCACCGTCAAAATCGACATCTAACACACCTCACAGTAAACGTCAAGAACAATCTCACCCTTGGGCTCACATCAGAGCTACATCCTAACTTTAAACATAGTCCTGTATGTCCCGTAAAACTTTGCGAACACCAACCCTAACTCGAGTGCTGATCACTAGACCTGACCCCTCAGCATCATATTTGACATCATCCACGCTTCACCTTAAACCTCAATTACAATCATACTCTCTACTTCACATCACACCAGACCCAAATTCTAACTGTAATCTAAACTCCCCATTCGCCTTAAAGAACTACCAACTATAATACTAGCCCTAGCCCATGGATCTAACCTACACCGCCACCTTCGATGTCAACACATGCTTCACCGGTAACTTAAACTTCCATCTCGTCCTTACCCTCATATAAGAGACAGACCCTAAATCAAATCGTAACCCTAACTTCCCCATAAAACTTAAGTTACACCCAAGCCCAACACTAGCCCTTGTCCGTGGACATTGCCCCTCACCATCACCATTGACAACACACAAGGTTCCCTTTAAACATGGATTTAAATCTGGCCCCCTACTCACATCAGAGACAGTCCCAAACTCAAAATGTAACCCTCTCCTCACTGTTCACCGTTCGTACACCTGACCCAAAACCCTGCCCAGTTTCTTCGACCCGACCCCTCACCACCGACAGCACCATGACTCATGTCTAACAAAAATCATGAAGGTCTGTATCGAAAATGACATCAGGTCAGAGCTGGATCCTGATTCCTACCATACCCCAATCCTCCACGTACAGCGAACTGAACACCGACACCTAAACCTAGACCTGGCCCCTGGACCTGAAACCTCATCGTCACCAATGACATCACCCACGTTCAGCGCAAACCTGATGTTCAATCACTTCCTCATCCACACATCAGAGCCTGATCCTAATCCTTCCCATAACCATATCTTCCCTGTACACCTTACCAAGCACCTATCCCTAACCCTAACCTTGTTTCCTGGTTGAATCCTCACTGACAAAATCGACATCCCCCATGCCTCACTGTAAACCTCCACCTCAATGTCGTCCATGCCATCACGTCAGAGCCAGATCCTAACTCTAAACATAGTCCTATACGTCTGGTACACCTTAGCAAACACAAACCCTAACTGTAGCCCAGGTCTCTTGACCTGACACAACATCACAATTGACATCATTCACGCTTCACCTCAACTCTGAATTACAATCGTACTCTCTAACTCACATCACAGGTGAAACCAAGCTCTAACCATAATCTAAACTCCCCATTTGCCTTAAAGAAATCGCAACCCAAATCCTAGCACTAGCCCATGGACCAAACCCTCACTGTCACCTTCGACGTCACCCAGGCTTCACCGTAACCTTGAACTGCAATCTCGTACTCACCCTCACATCAGAGACAGATGCAAACACTGATAGTAACCCTACACTCCCCATTAACCTTAATGAACATGCAACCCTAAAGCAAGCACTTGTCCCTGGACCTTAACCCTTAGAGTCACCATTGACACCACTGAAGGTTATCTTTAAAAATGGATTTAAATCTTGTCCTCACAGTCACATCAGAGACAGTCTCTAACTCTACCTGCAAACCTACCCTCACTGTACACCATTCCATACACCTGATCTGAAACCCTGCCCAGGTCTTCCAACGTGACCCCTCACCACCACCATCACCATCACTCATGTCTAAGAAACATCATGAAAGTCTATCTCGCAATCACCCTCACAATCAGAGCTGGATCCTGACTCTAACCATATCCCTATCCTCCACTTACAGCTAAACCACCACTTCAACTTAACCCTGGACTGCAACCAGGACCTGAAACCTCACTGTCACCATCGATGTTACCCATGCTTCACCATAAACCTGATGTTCAATCTCGTCCTCACCCTCACAACAGAGCCGGATTGTTAGCCTAAACAAATCCATGTGCTCCCTGTACACCTTTCCGAACACCTAACCCTAACCCTAGACCTAGCCCATGGAACTGAACCCTGACAGTCACCATCGACATCACCCAGGCTTCAGCGTAAACCTGATGTTCAATCTCTTCCTCATCCTCACATCAGAGCCCAATTCTAACCCTTCCCATAACCGTATCTTCCCTGTACACCTTACCAAACACCTAACCCTAACCCTAGCCCTAGCCCATGGAATTGAACCTTGACGGTCACCATCGACATCACCCAGGCTTCAGCGTAAACCCGATGTGCAATCCCATCCTCATCCTCACATCAGAGCCCGACTCAAACCCTTCCCATAACCGTATCTTCCCTGTACACCTTACCAAACACCTAACCCTAACCCTAGCCTTGTTCCCTGGACTTACCCCTCACCATCACCATCAATGTCCCCTACGCTTCAATGAAAACCTCGACCTCAATCTATCCCTCAACATCACATCAGAGGTGAATCCTAAGCAAAATGATAAACCAATCCTCCCTGTACACATTACAGGACACCTAACCCTAAACCTAACCTTGTTCACTGGCCTGTACCCTCTCTGTTAAAATCGACATCTCCCATGCGTCACTGTAAACCTCCGTGTCAATCTCACCCTCACCATCACATCAGAGTCACACCCTAACTCCAAACGTAGTCCCGTATGTTCCATACACCTCAGTGAAAACCAACCTTCTCTCTACTGCTGGTCATTTGACATGACAACACAACATCTCAATTGACATCTTCCATGCTTCACCTTAATCCTGAATTACAATCATACTCTCTAACTCACATCAGAGCTGGGCCCTAATGCTAACCATAATCCAAACTCCTCGTTCATGTTAAAGAACTAGTATCCATTAACCTAGCCCTAGCCCATGGATCTGAATCATCACCATCACCATCGATGTCACTGAGAATTAACCATAAACCGGATCTTCAATCTCGTACTCACCCTCACATCAGAGACAGACCCTAACTCTAATTGTAACCCTATCTTCGCCATAAACCTAAACAAACACCCAACCCTAACCCTAGTCTTTGTCCCTGGACATTGTCCCTCAGCGTCACCACTGACTTCACCGAAGGTTCGCTTTATCCATGGATTTAAATCTTGTCTTCGTAATCACTTCAGAGACAGACTCTAACTCTCACCATACATTTACCCTCAATGTTCACCATTTCGTACACCTAATACGATACCCTGCCCACGTCCTTCGCTCTGACCCCTCACCACAAACACCACCATCAAGCATGTCTATCAAAAAGAGTGAATATCATTCTCACAATCACCCTCACTTTAGAGCTGGATCCTGACTCTAACCATATCCCTATCCTCCATGCACAGTTAAACCAACACCGAAACCTAACCCTAGCTTGGCTCCTGGACCTGAAACCGCACAACCACCAACGATGTCACCCAGAATTCTCCGTCAACCCGATGTTCAATCTCGTCCTTAACCGCACTACAGAGCCAGATCATAAGCCTAAATGAAACCATATAGTCCCTGTACACCTTACCAAACACCTAACCCTACCCCTAGCCCTAGCCCATGGACCTAATACCTCACAATCACCATTGACATCACCCAGGCTTCAGCGTAAACCTGATGTTCAATCTCGTCCTGATCCTCACGTCAGAGCCCAATCCGAACCCTTCCCATAACAATATCTCCCCCGTACACCTTACCAAACACTTAACCCTGAACCTAGCCTCTTTCCTTGACTTACCCCTCACTGTCACCATCAGCGTCCCCCATGCCTCACTGTAAAACTCCTCCTCAGTGTACCCCTTCACCTCACATCAGAGCTGGATCCTAAGCATAACGATAACCCTCTCCTCCCAGTACAACTTACAGAACACCAACCCCTAACCCTAACCTTGTTCACTGACCAAAACCCTCACCGTCAAAATCGACATCTAACACACCTCACAGTAAACGTCAAGAACAATCTCACCCTTGGGCTCACATCAGAGCTACATCCTAACTTTAAACATAGTCCTGTATGTCCCGTAAAACTTTGCGAACACCAACCCTAACTCGAGTGCTGATCACTAGACCTGACCCCTCAGCATCATATTTGACATCATCCACGCTTCACCTTAAACCTGAATTACAATCATACTCTCTACTTCACATCACACCAGACCCAAATTCTAACTGTAATCTAAACTCCCCATTCGCCTTAAAGAACTACCAACTATAATACTAGCCCTAGCCCATGGATCTAACCTACACCGCCACCTTCGATGTCAACAGATGCTTCACCGGTAACTTAAACTTCCATCTCATCCTTACCCTCATATAAGAGACAGACCCTAAATCAAATCGTAACCCTAACTTCCCCATAAAACTTAAGTTACACCCAAGCCTAACACTAGCCCTTGTCCGTGGACATTGCCCCTCACCATCACCATTGACAACACACAAGGTTCCCTTTAAACATGGATTTAAATGTGGCCCCCTACTCACATCAGAGACAGTCCCAAACTCAAAATGTAACCCTCTCCTCACTGTTCACCGTTCGTACACCTGACCCAAAACCCTGCCCTGTTTCTTCAACCTGACCCCTCACCACCGACAGCACCATGACTCATGTCTAGCAAAAATCATGAAGGTCTGTATCGAAAATGACATCAGGTCAGAGCTGGATCCTGATTCCTACCATACCCCAATCCTCCACGTACAGCGAACTGAACACCGACACCTAAACCTAGACCTGGCCCCTGGACCTGAAACCTCATCGTCACCAATGACATCACCCACGTTCAGCGCAAACCTGATGTTCAATCACTTCCTCATCCACACACCAGAGCCTGATCCTAATCCTTCCCATAACCGTATCTTCCCTGTACACCTTACCAAGCACCTATCCCTATCCCTAACCTTGTTTCCTGGTTGAATCCTCACTGACAAAATCGACATCCCCCATGCCTCACTGTAAACCTCCACCTCAATGTCGTCCATGCCATCACGTCAAAGCCAGATCCTAACTCTAAACATAGTCCTATACGTCTGGTACACCTTAGCAAACACAAACCCTAACTGTAGCCCAGGTCTCTTGACCTGACACAACATCACAATTGACATCATTCACGCTTCACCTCAACTCTGAATTACAACCGTACTCTCTAACTCACATCACAGGTGAAACCAAGCTCTAACCATAATCTAAACTCCCCATTTGCCTTAAAGAAATCGCAACCCAAATCCTAGCACTAGCCCATGGACCAAACCCTCACTGTCACCTTCGACGTCACCCAGGCTTCACCGTAACCTTGAACTGCAATCTCGTACTCACCCTCACATCAGAGACAGATGCAAACACTGATAGTAACCCTACACTCCCCATTAACCTTAATGAACATGCAACCCTAAAGCAAGCACTTGTCCCTGGACCTTAACCCTTAGAGTCACAATTGACACCACTGAAGGTTATCTTTAAAAATGGATTTAAATCTTGTCCTCACAGTCACATCAGAGACAGTCTCTAACTCTACCTGCAAACCTACCCTCACTGTACACCATTCCATTCACCTGATCTGAAACCCTGCCCAGGTCTTCCAACGTGACCCCTCACCACCACCATCACCATCACTCATGTCTAAGAAACATCATGAAAGTCTATCTCGCAATCACCCTCACAATCAGAGCTGGATCCTGACTCTAACCATATCCCTATCCTCCACTTACAGCTAAACCACCACTTCAACTTAACCCTGGACTGCAACCAGGACCTGAAACCTCACTGTCACCATCGATGTTACCCATGCTTCACCATAAGCCTGATGTTCAATCTCGTCCTCACCCTCACAACAGATCCGTATTGTTAGCCTAAACAAAACCATGTGCTCCCTGTACACCTTTCCGAACACCTAACCCTAACCCTAGACCTAGCCCATGGAACTGAACCCTGACAGTCACCATCGACATCACCCAGGCTTCAGCGTAAACCTGATGTTCAATCTCTTCCTCATCCTCACATCAGAGCCCAATTCTAACCCTTCCGATAACCGTATCTTCCCTGTACACCTTACCAAACACCTAACCCTAACCCTAGCCCTAGCCCATGGAATTGAACCTTGACGGTCACCATCGACATCACCCAGGCTTCAGCGTAAACCCGATGTGCAATCCCATCCTCATCCTCACATCAGAGCCCGACTCAAACCCTTCCCATAACCGTATCTTCCCTGTACACCTTACCAAACACCTAACCCTAACCCTAGCCTTGTTCCCTGGACTTACCCCTCACCATCACCATCAATGTCCCCTACGCTTCAATGAAAACCTCGACCTCAGTCTATCCCTCAACATCACATCAGAGGTGAATCCTAAGCAAAATGATAAACCAATCCTCCCTGTACACATTACAGGACACCTAACCCTAAACCTAACCTTGTTCACTGGCCTGTACCCTCTCTGTTAAAATCGACATCTCCCATGCGTCACTGTAAACCTCCGTGTCAATCTCACCCTCACCATCACATCAGAGTCACACCCTAACTCCAAACGTAGTCCCGTATGTTCCATACACCTCAGTGAAAACCAACCTTCTCTCTACTGCTGGTCATTTGACATGACCACACAACATCTCAATTGACATCTTCCATGCTTCACCTTAATCCTGAATTACAATCATACTCTCTAACTCACATCAGAGCTGGGCCCTAATGCTAACCATAATCCAAACTCCTCGTTCATGTTAAAGAACTAGTATCCATTAACCTAGCCCTAGCCCATGGATCTGAATCATCACCATCACCATCGATGTCACTGAGAATTAACCATAAACTGGATCTTCAATCTCGTACTCACCCTCACATCAGAGACAGACCCTAACTCTAATTGTAACCCTATCTTCGCCATAAACCTAAACAAACACCCAACCCTAACCCTAGTCTTTGTCCCTGGACATTGCCCCTCAGCGTCACCACTGACTTCACCGAAGGTTCGCTTTATCCATGGATTGAAATCTTGTCTTCGTAATCACTTCAGAGACAGACTCTAACTCTCACCATACATTTACCCTCAATGTTCACCGTTTCGTACACCTAATACGATACCCTGCCCACGTCCTTCGCTCTGACCCCTCACCACAAACACCACCATCAAGCATGTCTATCAAAAAGAGTGAATATCATTCTCACAATCACCCTCACTTTAGAGCTGGATCCTGACTCTAACCATATCCCTATCCTCCATGCACAGTTAAACCAACACCGAAACCTAACCCTAGCTTGGCTCCTGGACCTGAAACCGCACAATCACCAACGATGTCACCCAGAATTCTCCGTAAACCCGATGTTCAATCTCGTCCTCAACCGCACTACAGAGCCAGATCATAAGCCTAAATGAAACCATATAGTCCCTGTACACCTTACCAAACACCTAACCCTACCCCTAGCCCTAGCCCATGGACCTAATACCTCACAATCACCATTGACATCACCCAGGCTTCAGCGTAAACCTGATGTTCAATCTCGTCCTGATCCTCACGTCAGAGCCCAATCCGAACCCTTCCCATAACAATATCTCCCCCGTACACCTTGCCAAACACTTAACCCTGAACCTAGCCTTGTTTCCTTGACTTACCCCTCACTGTCACCATCAGCGTCCCCCATGCCTCACTGTAAAACTCCTCCTCAGAGTTCCCCTTCACCTCACATCAGAGCTGGATCCTAAGCATAACGATAACCCTCTCCTCCCAGTACAACTTACAGAACACCAACCCCTATCCCTAACCTTGTTCACTGACCAAAACCCTCACCGTCAAAATCGACATCTAACACACCTCACAGTAAACGTCAAGAACAATCTCACCCTTGGGCTCACATCAGAGCTACATCCTAACTTTAAACATAGTCCTGTATGTCCCGTAAAACTTTGCGAACACCAACCCTAACTCGAGTGCTGATCACTAGACCTGACCCCTCAGCATCATATTTGACATCATCCACGCTTCACCTTAAACCTGAATTACAATCATACTCTCTACTTCACATCACACCAGACCCAAATTCTAACTGTAATCTAAACTCCCCATTCGCCTTAAAGAACTACCAACTATAATACTAGCCCTAGCCCATGGATCTAACCTACACCGCCACCTTCGATGTCAACACATGCTTCACCGGTGACTTAAACTTCCATCTCGTCCTTACCCTCATATAAGAGACAGACCCTAAATCAAATCGTAACCCTAACTTCCCCATAAAACTTAAGTTACACCCAAGCCTAACACTAGCCCTTGTCCGTGGACATTGCCCCTCACCATCACCATTGACAACACACAAGGTTCCCTTTAAACATGGATTTAAATCTGGCCCCCTACTCACATCAGAGACAGTCCCAAACTCAAAATGTAACCCTCTCCTCACTGTTCACCGTTCGTACACCTGACCCAAAACCCTGCCCAGTTTCTTCGACCTGACCCCTCACCACCGACAGCACCATGACTCATGTCTAACAAAAATCATGAAGGTCTGTATCGAAAATGACATCAGGTCAGAGCTGGATCCTGATTCCTACCATACCCCAATCCTCCACGTACAGCGAACTGAACACCGACACCTAAACCTAGACCTGGCCCCTGGACCTGAAACCTCATCGTCACCAATGACATCACCCACGTTCAGCGCAAACCTGATGTTCAATCACTTCCTCATCCACACATCAGAGCCTGATCCTAATCCTTCCCATAACCATATCTTCCCTGTACACCTTACCAAGCACCTATCCCTAACCCTAACCTTGTTTCCTGGTTGAATCCTCACTGACAAAATCGACATCCCCCATGCCTCACTGTAAACCTCCACTTCAATGTCGTCCATGCCATCACGTCAGAGCCAGATCCTAACTCTAAACATAGTCCTATACGTCTGGTACACCTTAGCAAACACAAACCCTAACTGTAGCCCAGGTCTCTTGACCTGACACAACATCACAATTGACATCATTCACGCTTCACCTCAACTCTGAATTACAATCGTACTCTCTAACTCACATCACAGGTGAAACCAAGCTCTAACCATAATCTAAACTCCCCATTTGCCTTAAAGAAATCGCAACCCAAATCCTAGCACTAGCCCATGGACCAAACCCTCACTGTCACCTTCGACGTCACCCAGGCTTCACCGTAACCTTGAACTGCAATCTCGTACTCACCCTCACATCAGAGACAGATGCAAACACTGATAGTAACCCTACACTCCCCATTAACCTTAATGAACATGCAACCCTAAAGCAAGCACTTGTCCCTGGACCTTAACCCTTAGAGTCACCATTGACACCACTGAAGGTTATCTTTAAAAATAGATTTAAATCTTGTCCTCACAGTCACATCAGAGACAGTCTCTAACTCTACCTGCAAACCTACCCTCACTGTACACCATTCCATACACCTGATCTGAAACCCTGCCCAGGTCTTCCAACGTGACCCCTCACCACCACCATCACCATCACTCATGTCTAAGAAACATCATGAAAGTCTATCTCGCAATCACCCTCACAATCAGAGCTGGATCCTGACTCTAACCATATCCCTATCCTCCACTTACAGCTAAACCACCACTTAAACTTAACCCTGGACTGCAACTAGGACCTGAAACCTCACTGTCACCATCGATGTTACCCATGCTTCACCATAAACCTGATGTTCAATCTCGTCCTCACCCTCACAACAGAGCCGGATTGTTAGCCTAAACAAAACCATGTGCTCCCTGTACACCTTTCCGAACACCTAACCCTAACCCTAGATCTAGCCCATGGAACTGAACCCTGACAGTCACCATCGACATCACCCAGGCTTCAGCGTAAACCTGATGTTCAATCTCTTCCTCATCCTCACATCAGAGCCCAATTCTAACCCTTCCCATAACCGTATCTTCCCTGTACACCTTACCAAACACCTAACCCTAACCCTAGCCCTAGCCCATGGAATTGAACCTTGACGGTCACCATCGACATCACCCAGGCTTCAGCGTAAACCCGATGTGCAATCCCATCCTCATCCTCACATCAGAGCCCGACTCAAACCCTTCCCATAACCGTATCTTCCCTGTACACCTTACCAAACACCTAACCCTAACCCTAGCCTTGTTCCCTGGACTTACCCCTCACCATCACCATCAATGTCCCCTACGCTTCAATGAAAACCTCGACCTCAATCTATCCCTCAACATCACATCAGAGGTGAATCCTAAGCAAAATGATAAACCAATCCTCCCTGTACACATTACAGGACACCTAACCCTAAACCTAACCTTGTTCACTGGCCTGTACCCTCTCTGTTAAAATCGACATCTCCCATGCGTCACTGTAAACCTCCGTGTCAATCTCACCCTCACCATCACATCAGAGTCACACCCTAACTCCAAACGTAGTCCTGTATGTTCCATACACCTCAGTGAAAACCAACCTTCTCTCTACTGCTGGTCATTTGACATGACCACACAACATCTCAATTGACATCTTCCATGCTTCACCTTAATCCTGAATTACAATCATACTCTCTAACTCACATCAGAGCTGGGCCCAAATGCTAACCATAATCCAAACTCCTCGTTCATGTTAAAGAACTAGTATCCATTAACCTAGCCCTAGCCCATGGATCTGAATCATCACCATCACCATCGATGTCACTGAGAATTAACCATAAACTGGATCTTCAGTCTCGTACTCACCCTCACATCAGAGACAGACCCTAACTCTAATTGTAACCCTATCTTCGCCATAAACCTAAACAAACACCCAAACCTAACCCTAGTCTTTGTCCCTGGACATTGTCCCTCAGCGTCACCACTGACTTCACCGAAGTTTCGCTTTATCCATGGATTTAAATCTTGTCTTCGTAATCACTTCAGAGACAGACTCTAACTCTCACCATACATTTACCCTCAATGTTCACCATTTCGTACACCTAATACGATACCCTGCCCACGTCCTTCGCTCTGACCCCTCACCACAAACACCACCATCAAGCATGTCTATCAAAAAGAGTGAATATCATTCTCACAATCACCCTCACTTTAGAGCTGGATCCTGACTCTAACCATATCCCTATCCTCCATGCACAGTTAAACCAACACCGAAACCTAACCCTAGCTTGGCTCCTGGACCTGAAACCGCACAACCACCAACGATGTCACCCAGAATTCTCCGGCAACCCGATGTTCAATCTCGTCCTCAACCGCACTACAGAGCCAGATCATAAGCCTAAATGAAACCATATAGTCCCTGTACACCTTACCAAACACCTAACCCTACCCCTAGCCCTAGCCCATGGACCTAATACCTCACAATCACCATTGACATCACCCAGGCTTCAGCGTAAACCTGATGTTCAATCTCGTCCTGATCCTCACGTCAGAGCCCAATCCGAACCCTTCCCATAACAATATCTCCCCCGTACACCTTACCAAACACTTAACCCTGAACCTAGCCTTGTTTCCTTGACTTACCCCTCACTGTCACCATCAGCGTCCCCCATGCCTCACTGTAAAACTCCTCCTCAGTGTACCCCTTCACCTCACATCAGAGCTGGATCCTAAGCATAACGATAACCCTCTCCTCCCAGTACAACTTACAGAACACCAACCCCTAACCCTAACCTTGTTCACTGACCAAAACCCTCACCGTCAAAATCGACATCTAACACACCTCACAGTAAACGTCAAGAACAATCTCACCCTTGGGCTCACATCAGAGCTACATCCTAACTTTAAACATAGTACTGTATGTCCCATAAAACTTTGTGAACACCAACCCTAACTCGAGTGCTGATCACTAGACCTGACCCCTCAGCATCATATTTGACATCATCCACGCTTCACCTTAAACCTGAATTACAATCATACTCTCTACTTCACATCACACCAGACCCAAATTCTAACTGTAATCTAAACTCCCCATTCGCCTTAAAGAACTACCAACTATAATACTAGCCCTAGCCCATGGATCTAACCTACACCGCCACCTTCGATGTCAACACATGCTTCACCGGTAACTTAAACTTCCATCTCGTCCTTACCCTCATATAAGAGACAGACCCTAAATCAAATCGTAACCCTAACTTCCCCATAAAACTTAAGTTACACCCAAGCCTAACACTAGCCCTTGTCCGTGGACATTGCCCCTCACCATCACCATTGACAACACACAAGGTTCCCTTTAAACATGGATTTAAATCTGGCCCCCTACTCACATCAGAGACAGTCCCAAACTCAAAATGTAACCCTCTCCTCACTGTTCACCGTTCGTACACCTGACCCAAAACCCTGCCCAGTTTCTTCAACCTGACCCCTCACCACCGACAGCACCATGACTCATGTCTAGCAAAAATCATGAAGGTCCGTATCGAAAATGACATCAGGTCAGAGCTGGATCCTGATTCCTACCATACCCCAATCCTCCACGTACAGCGAACTGAACACCGACACCTAAACCTAGACCTGGCCCCTGGACCTGAAACCTCATCGTCACCAATGACATCACCCACGTTCAGCGCAAACCTGATGTTCAATCACTTCCTCATCCACACACCAGAGCCTGATCCTAATCCTTCCCATAACCGTATCTTCCCTGTACACCTTACCAAGCACCTATCCCTAACCCTAACCTTGTTTCCTGGTTGAATCCTCACTGACAAAATCGACATCCCCCATGCCTCACTCTAAACCTCCACCTCAATGTCGTCCATGCCATCACGTCAGAGCCAGATCCTAACTCTAAACATAGTCCTATACGTCTGGTACACCTTAGCAAACACAAACCCTAACTGTAGCCCAGGTCTCTTGACCTGACACAACATCACAATTGACATCATTCACGCTTCACCTCAACTCTGAATTACAACCGTACTCTCTAACTCACATCACTGGTGAAACCAAGCTCTAACCATAATCTAAACTCCCCATTTGCCTTAAAGAAATCGCAACCCAAATCCTAGCACTAGCCCATGGACCAAACCCTCACTGTCACCTGCGACGTCACCCAGGCTTCACCGTAACCTTGAACTGCAATCTCGTACTCACCCTCACATCAGAGACAGATGCAAACACTGATAGTAACCCTACACTCCCCATTAACCTTAATGAACATGCAACCCTAAAGCAAGCACTTGTCCCTGGACCTTAACCCTTAGAGTCACCATTGACACCACTGAAGGTTATCTTTAAAAATGGATTTAAATCTTGTCCTCACAGTCACATCAGAGACAGTCTCTAACTCTACCTGCAAACATACCCTCACTGTACACCATTCCATACACCTGATCTGAAACCCTGCCCAGGTCTTCCAACGTGACCCCTCACCACCACCATCACCATCACTCATGTCTAAGAAACATCATGAAAGTCTATCTCGCAATCACCCTCACAATCAGAGCTGGATCCTGACTCTAACCATATCCCTATCCTCCACTTACAGCTAAACCACCACTTAAACTTAACCCTGGACTGCAACCAGGACCTGAAACCTCAGTGTCACCATCGATGTTACCCATGCTTCACCATAAACCTGATGTTCAATCTCGTCCTCACCCTCACAACAGAGCCGGATTGTTAGCCTAAACAAAACCATGTGCTCCCTGTACACCTTTCCGAACACCTAACCCTAACCCCAGACCTAGCCCATGGAACTGAACCCTGACAGTCACCATCGACATCACCCAGGCTTCAGCGTAAACCTGATGTTCAATCTCTTCCTCATCCTCACATCAGAGCCCAATTCTAACCCTTCCCATAACCGTATCTTCCCTGTACACCTTACCAAACACCTAACCCTAACCCTAGCCCTAGCCCATGGAATTGAACCTTGACGGTCACCATCGACATCACCCAGGCTTCAGCGTAAACCCGATGTGCAATCCCATCCTCATCCTCACATCAGAGCCCGACTCAAACCCTTCCCATAACCGTATCTTCCCTGTACACCTTACCAAACACCTAACCCTAACCCTAGCCTTGTTCCCTGGACTTACCCCTCACCATCACCATCAATGTCCCCTACGCTTCAATGAAAACCTCGACCTCAATCTATCCCTCAACATCACATCAGAGGTGAATCCTAAGCAAAATGATAAACCAATCCTCCCTGTACACATTACAGGACACCTAACCCTAATCCTAACCTTGTTCACTGGCCTGTACCCTCTCTGTTAAAATCGACATCTCCCATGCGTCACTGTAAACCTCCGTGTCAATCTCACCCTCACCATCACATCAGAGTCACACCCTAACTCCAAACGTAGTCCCGTATGTTCCATACACCTCAGTGAAAACCAACCTTCTCTCTACTGCTGGTCATTTGACATGACCACACAACATCTCAATTGACATCTTCCATGCTTCACCTTAATCCTGAATTACAATCATACTCTCTAACTCACATCAGAGCTGGGCCCTAATGCTAACCATAATCCAAACTCCTCGTTCATGTTAAAGAACTAGTATCCATTAACCTAGCCCTAGCCCATGGATCTGAATCATCACCATCACCATCGATGTCACTGAGAATTAACCATAAACTGGATCTTTAATCTCGTACTCACCCTCACATCAGAGACAGACCCTAACTCTAATTGTAACCCTATCTTCGCCATAAACCTAAACAAACACCCAACCCTAACCCTAGTCTTTGTCCCTGGACATTGCCCCTCAGCGTCACCACTGACTTCACCGAAGGTTCGCTTTATCCATGGATTTAAATCTTGTCTTCGTAATCACTTCAGAGACAGACTCTAACTCTCACCATACATTTACCCTCAATGTTCACCATTTCGTACACCTAATACGATACCCTGCCCACGTCCTTCGCTCTGACCCCTCACCACAAACACCACCATCAAGCATATCTATCAAAAAGAGTGAATATCATTCTCACAATCACCCTCACTTTAGAGCTGGATCCTGACTCTAACCATATCCCTATCCTCCATGCACAGTTAAACCAACACCGAAACCTAACCCTAGCTTGGCTCCTGGACCTGAAACCGCACAATCACCAACGATGTCACCCAGAATTCTCCGTAAACCCGATGTTCAATCTCGTCCTCAACCGCACTACAGAGCCAGATCATAAGCCTAAATGAAACCATATAGTCCCTGTACACCTTACCAAACACCTAACCCTACCCCTAGCCCTAGCCCATGGACCTAATACCTCACAATCACCATTGACATCACCCAGGCTTCAGCGTAAACCTGATGTTCAATCTCGTCCTGATCCTCACGTCAGAGCCCAATCCGAACCCTTCCCATAACAATATCTCCCCCGTACACCTTACCAAACACTTAACCCTGTACCTAGCCTTGTTTCCTTGACTTACCCCTCACTGTCACCATCAGCGTCCCCCATGCCTCACTGTAAAACTCCTCCTCAGTGTACCCCTTCACCTCACATCAGAGCTGGATCCTAAGCATAACGATAACCCTCTCCTCCCAGTACAACTTACAGAACACCAACCCCTAACCCTAACCTTGTTCACTGACCAAAACCCTCACCGTCAAAATCGACATCTAACACACCTCACAGTAAACGTCAAGAACAATCTCACCCTTGGGCTCACATCAGAGCTACATCCTAACTTTAAACATAGTCCTGTATGTCCCGTAAAACTTTGCGAACACCAACCCTAACTCGAGTGCTGATCACTAGACCTGACCCCTCAGCATCATATTTGACATCATCCACGCTTCACCTTAAACCTGAATTACAATCATACTCTCTACTTCACATCACACCAGACCCAAATTCTAACTGTAATCTAAACTCCCCATTCGCCTTAAAGAACTACCAACTATAATACTAGCCCTAGCCCATGGATCTAACCTACACCGCCACCTTCGATGTCAACACATGCTTCACCGGTAACTTAAACTTCCATCTCGTCCTTACCCTCATATAAGAGACAGACCCTAAATCAAATCGTAACCCTAACTTCCCCATAAAACTTAAGTTACACCCAAGCCTAACACTAGCCCTTGTCCGTGGACATTGCCCCTCACCATCACCATTGACAACACACAAGGTTCCCTTTAAACATGGATTTAAATCTGGCCCCCTACTCACATCAGAGACAGTCCCAAACTCAAAATGTAACCCTCTCCTCACTGTTCACCGTTCGTACACCTGACCCAAAACCCTGCCCAGTTTCTTCAACCTGACCCCTCACACCGACAGCACCATGACTCATGTCTAACAAAAATCATGAAGGTCTGTATCGAAAATGACATCAGGTCAGAGCTGGATCCTGATTCCTACCATACCCCAATCCTCCACGTACAGCGAAATGAACACCGACACCTAAACCTAGACCTGGACCCTGGACCTGAAACCTCATCGTCACCAATGACATCACCCACGTTCAGCGCAAACCTGATGTTCAATCACTTCCTCATCCACACACCAGAGCCTGATCCTAATCCTTCCCATAACCATATCTTCCCTGTACACCTTACCAAGCACCTATCCCTAACCCTAACCTTGTTTCCTGGTTGAATCCTCACTGACAAAATCGACATCCCCCATGCCTCACTGTAAACCTCCACCTCAATGTCGTCCATGCCATCACGTCAGAGCCAGATCCTAACTCTAAACATAGTCCTATACGTCTGGTACACCTTAGCAAACACAAACCCTAACTGTAGCCCAGGTCTCTTGACTGACACAACATCACAATTGACATCATTCACGCTTCACCTCAACTCTGAATTACAACCGTACTCTCTAACTCACATCACAGGTGAAACCAAGCTCTAACCATAATCTAAACTCCCCATTTGCCTTAAAGAAATCGCAACCCAAATCCTAGCACTAGCCCATGGACCAAACCCTCACTGTCACCTGCGACGTCACCCAGGCTTCACCGTAACCTTGAACTGCAATCTCGTACTCACCCTCACATCAGAGACAGATGCAAACACTGATAGTAACCCTACACTCCCCATTAACCTTAATGAACATGCAACCCTAAAGCAAGCACTTGTCCCTGGACCTTAACCCTTAGAGTCACCATTGACACCACTGAAGGTTATCTTTAAAAATGGATTTAAATCTTGTCCTCACAGTCACATCAGAGACAGTCTCTAACTCTACCTGCAAACATACCCTCACTGTACACCATTCCATACACCTGATCTGAAACCCTGCCCAGGTCTTCCAACGTGACCCCTCACCACCACCATCACCATCACTCATGTCTAAGAAACATCATGAAAGTCTATCTCGCAATCACCCTCACAATCAGAGCTGGATCCTGACTCTAACCATATCCCTATCCTCCACTTACAGCTAAACCACCACTTAAACTTAACCCTGGACTGCAACCAGGACCTGAAACCTCACTGTCACCATCGATGTTACCCATGCTTCACCATAAACCTGATGTTCAATCTCGTCCTCACCCTCACAACAGAGCCGGATTGTTAGCCTAAACAAAACCATGTGCTCCCTGTACACCTTTCCGAACACCTAACCCTAACCCCAGACCTAGCGCGTGGAACTGAACCCTGACAGTCACCATCGACATCACCCAGGCTTCAGCGTAAACCTGATGTTCAATCTCTTCCTCATCCTCACATCAGAGCCCAATTCTAACCCTTCCCATAACCGTATCTTCCCTGTACACCTTACCAAACACCTAACCCTAACCCTAGCCCTATCCCATGGAATTGAACCTTGACGGTCACCATCGACATCACCCAGGCTTCAGCGTAAACCCGATGTGCAATCCCATCCTCATCCTCACATCAGAGCCCGACTCAAACCCTTCCCATAACCGTATCTTCCCTGTACACCTTACCAAACACCTAACCCTAACCCTAGCCTTGTTCCCTGGACTTACCCCTCACCATCACCATCAATGTCCCCTACGCTTCAATGAAAACCTCGACCTCAATCTATCCCTCAACATCACATCAGAGGTGAATCCTAAGCAAAATGATAAACCAATCCTCCCTGTACACATTACAGGACACCTAACCCTAAACCTAACCTTGTTCACTGGCCTGTACCCTCTCTGTTAAAATCGACATCTCCCATGCGTCACTGTAAACCTCCGTGTCAATCTCACCCTCACCATCACATCAGAGTCACACCCTAACTCCAAACGTTGTCCCGTATGTTCCATACACCTCAGTGAAAACCAACCTTCTCTCTACTGCTGGTCATTTGACATGACCACACAACATCTCAATTGACATCTTCCATGCTTCACCTTAATCCTGAATTACAATCATACTCTCTAACTCACATCAGAGCTGGGCCCTAATGCTAACCATAATCCAAACTCCTCGTTCATGTTAAAGAACTAGTATCCATTAACCTAGCCCTAGCCCATGGATCTGAATCATCACCATCACCATCGATGTCACTGAGAATTAACCATAAACTGGATCTTCAATCTCGTACTCACCCTCACATCAGAGACAGACCCTAACTCTAATTGTAACCCTATCTTCGCCATAAACCTAAACAAACACCCAACCCTAACCCTAGTCTTTGTCCCTGGACATTGTCCCTCAGCGTCACCACTGACTTCACCGAAGGTTCGCTTTATCCATGGATTTAAATCTTGTCTTCGTAATCACTTCAGAGACAGACTCTAACTCTCACCATACATTTACCCTCAATGTTCACCATTTCGTACACCTAATACGATACCCTGCCCACGTCCTTCGCTCTGACCCCTCACCACAAACACCACCATCAAGCATGTCTATCAAAAAGAGTGAATATCATTCTCACAATCACCCTCACTTTAGAGCTGGATCCTGACTCTAACCATATCCCTATCCTCCATGCACAGTTAAACCAACACCGAAACCTAACCCTAGCTTGGCTCCTGGACCTGAAACCGCACAATCACCAACGATGTCACCCAGAATTCTCCGTAAACCCGATGTTCAATCTCGTCCTCAACCGCACTACAGAGCCAGATCATAAGCCTAAATCAAACCATATAGTCCCTGTACACCTTACCAAACACCTAACCCTACCCCTAGCCCTAGCCCATGGACCTAATACCTCACAATCACCATTGACATCACCCAGGCTTCAGCGTAAACCTGATATTCAATCTCGTCCTGATCCTCACGTCAGAGCCCAATCCGAACCCTTCCCATAACAATATCTCCCCCGTACACCTTACCAAACACTTAACCCTGAACCTAGCCTTGTTTCCTTGACTTACCCCTCACTGTCACCATCAGCGTCCCCCATGCCTCACTGTAAAACTCCTCCTCAGTGTACCCCTTCACCTCACATCAGAGCTGGATCCTAAGCATAACGATAACCCTCTCCTCCCAGTACAACTTACAGAACACCAACCCCTAACCCTAACCTTGTTCACTGACCAAAACCCTCACCGTCAAAATCGACATCTAACACACCTCACAGTAAACGTCAAGAACAATCTCACCCTTGGGCTCACATCAGAGCTACATCCTAACTTTAAACATAGTCCTGTATGTCCCGTAAAACTTTGCGAACACCAACCCTAACTCGAGTGCTGATCACTAGACCTGACCCCTCAGCATCATATTTGACATCATCCACGCTTCACCTTAAACCTGAATTACAATCATACTCTCTACTTCACATCACACCAGACCCAAATTCTAACTGTAATCTAAACTCCCCATTCGCCTTAAAGAACTACCAACTATAATACTAGCCCTAGCCCATGGATCTAACCTACACCGCCACCTTCGAAGTCAACACATGCTTCACCGGTAACTTAAACTTCCATCTCGTCCTTACCCTCATATAAGAGACAGACCCTAAATCAAATCGTAACCCTAACTTCCCCATAAAACTTAAGTTACACCCAAGCCTAACACTAGCCCTTGTCCGTGGACATTGCCCCTCACCATCACCATTGACAACACACAAGGTTCCCTTTAAACATGGATTTAAATCTGGCCCCCTACTCACATCAGAGACAGTCCCAAACTCAAAATGTAACCCTCTCCTCACTGTTCACCGTTCGTACACCTGACCCAAAACCCTGCCCAGTTTCTTCAACCTGACCCCTCACCACCGACAGCAACATGACTCATGTCTAACAAAAATCATGAAGGTCTGTATCGAAAATGACATCAGGTCAGAGCTGGATCCTGATTCCTACCATACCCCAATCCTCCACGTACAGCGAACTGAACACCGACACCTAAACCTAGACCTGGCCCCTGGACCTGAAACCTCATCGTCACCAATGACATCACCCACGTTCAGCGCAAACCTGATGTTCAATCACTTCCTCATCCACACACCAGAGCCTGATCCTAATCCTTCCCATAACCATATCTTCCCTGTACACCTTACCAAGCAACTATCCCTAACCCTAACCTTGTTTCCTGGTTGAATCCTCACTGACAAAATCGACATCCCCCATGCCTCACTCTAAACCTCCACCTCAATGTCGTCCATGCCATCACGTCAGAGCCAGATCCTAACTCTAAACATAGTCCTATACGTCTGGTACACCTTAGCAAACACAAACCCTAACTGTAGCCCAGGTCTCTTGACCTGACACAACATCACAATTGACATCATTCACGCTTCACCTCAACTCTGAATTACAATCGTACTCTCTAACTCACATCACAGGTGAAACCAAGCTCTAACCATAATCTAAACTCCCCATTTGCCTTAAAGAAATCGCAACCCAAATCCTAGCACTAGCCCATGGACCAAACCCTCACTGTCACCTTCGACGTCACCCAGGCTTCACCGTAACCTTGAACTGCAATCTCGTACTCACCCTCACATCAGAGACAGATGCAAACACTGATAGAACCCTACACTCCCCATTAACCTTAATGAACATGCAACCCTAAAGCAAGCACTTGTCCCTGGACCTTAACCCTTAGAGTCACCATTGACACCACTGAAGGTTATCTTTAAAAATGGATTTAAATCTTGTCCTCACAGTCACATCAGAGACAGTCTCTAACTCTACCTGCAAACCTACCCTCACTGTACACCATTCCATACACCTGATCTGAAACCCTGCCCAGGTCTTCCAACGTGACCCCTCACCACCACCATCACCATCACTCATGTCTAAGAAACATCATGAAAGTCTATCTCGCAATCACCCTCACAATCAGAGCTGGATCCTGACTCTAACCATATCCCTATCCTCGACTTACAGCTAAACCACCACTTAAACTTAACCCTGGACTGCAAACAGGACCTGAAACCTCACTGTCACCATCGATGTTACCCATGCTTCACCATAAACCTGATGTTCAATCTCGTCCTCACCCTCACAACAGAGCCGGATTGTTAGCCTAAACAAAACCATGTGCTCCCTGTACACCTTTCCGAACACCTAACCCTAACCCCAGACCTAGCCCATGGAACTGAACCCTGACAGTCAACATCGACATCACCCAGGCTTCAGCGTAAACCTGATGTTCAATCTCTTCCTCATCCTCACATCAGAGCCCAATTCTAACCCTTCCCATAACCGTATCTTCCCTGTACACCTTACCAAACACCTAACCCTAACCCTAGCCCTAGCCCATGGAATTGAACCTTGACGGTCACCATCGACATCACCCAGGCTTCAGCGTAAACCCGATGTGCAATCCCATCCTCATCCTCACATCAGAGCCCGACTCAAACCCTTCCCATAACCGTATCTTCCCTGTACACCTTACCAAACACCTAACCCTAACCCTAGCCTTGTTCCCTGGACTTACCCCTCACCATCACCATCAATGTCCCCTACGCTTCAATGAAAACCTCGACCGCAATCTATCCCTCAACATCACATCAGAGGTGAATCCTAAGCAAAATGATAAACCAATCCTCCCTGTACACATTACAGGACACCTAACCCTAATCCTAACCTTGTTCACTGGCCTGTACCCTCTCTGTTAAAATCGACATCTCCCATGCGTCACTGTAAACCTCCGTGTCAATCTCACCCTCACCATCACATCAGAGTCACACCCTAACTCCAAACGTAGTCCCGTATGTTCCATACACCTCAGTGAAAACCAACCTTCTCTCTACTGCTGGTCATTTGACATGACCACACAACATCTCAATTGACATCTTCCATGCTTCACCTTAATCCTGAATTACAATCATACTCTCTAACTCACATCAGAGCTGGGCCCTAATGCTAACCATAATCCAAACTCCTCGTTCATGTTAAAGAACTAGTATCCATTAACCTAGCCCTAGCCCATGGATCTGAATCATCACCATCACCATCGATGTCACTGAGAATTAACCATAAACTGGATCTTCAATCTCGTACTCACCCTCACATCAGAGACAGACCCTAACTCTAATTGTAACCCTATCTTCGCCATAAACCTAAACAAACACCCAACCCTAACCCTAGTCTTTGTCCCTGGACATTGCCCCTCAGCGTCACCACTGACTTCACCGAAGGTTCGCTTTATCCATGGATTTAAATCTTGTCTTCGTAATCACTTCAGAGACAGACTCTAACTCTCACCATACATTTACCCTCAATGTTCACCATTTCGTACACCTAATACGATACCCTGCCCACGTCCTTCGCTCTGACCCCTCACCACAAACACCACCATCAAGCATATCTATCAAAAAGAGTGAATATCATTCTCACAATCACCCTCACTTTAGAGCTGGATCCTGACTCTAACCATATCCCTATCCTCCATGCACAGTTAAACCAACACCGAAACCTAACCCTAGCTTGGCTCCTGGACCTGAAACCGCACAATCACCAACGATGTCACCCAGAATTCTCCGTAAACCCGATGTTCAATCTCGTCCTCAACCGCACTACAGAGCCAGATCATAAGCCTAAATGAAACCATATAGTCCCTGTACACCTTACCAAACACCTAACCCTACCCCTAGCCCTAGCCCATGGACCTAATACCTCACAATCACCATTGACATCACCCAGGCTTCAGCGTAAACCTGATGTTCAATCTCGTCCTGATCCTCACGTCAGAGCCCAATCCGAACCCTTCCCATAACAATATCTCCCCCGTACACCTTACCAAACACTTAACCCTGAACCTAGCCTTGTTTCCTTGACTTACCCCTCACTGTCACCATCAGCGTCCCCCATGCCTCACTGTAAAACTCCTCCTCAGTGTACCCCTTCACCTCACATCAGAGCTGGATCCTAAGCATAACGATAACCCTCTCCTCCCAGTACAACTTACAGAACACCAACCCCTAACCCTAACCTTGTTCACTGACCAAAACCCTCACCGTCAAAATCGACATCTAACACACCTCACAGTAAACGTCAAGAACAATCTCACCCTTGGGCTCACATCAGAGCTACATCCTAACTTTAAACATAGTCCTGTATGTCCCGTAAAACTTTGCGAACACCAACCCTAACTCGAGTGCTGATCACTAGACCTGACCCCTCACCATCATATTTGACATCATCCACGCTTCACCTTAAACCTGAATTACAATCATACTCTCTACTTCACATCACACCAGACCCAAATTCTAACTGTAATCTAAACTCCCCATTCGCCTTAAAGAACTACCAACTATAATACTAGCCCTAGCCCATGGATCTAACCTACACCGCCACCTTCGATGTCAACACATGCTTCACCGGTAACTTAAACTTCCATCTCGTCCTTACCCTCATATAAGAGACAGACCCTAAATCAAATCGTAACCCTAACTTCCCCATAAAACTTAAGTTACACCCAAGCCTAACACTAGCCCTTGTCCGTGGACATTGCCCCTCACCATCACCATTGACAACACACAAGGTTCCCTTTAAACATGGATTTAAATCTGGCCCCCTACTCACATCAGAGACAGTCCCAAACTCAAAATGTAACCCTCTCCTCACTGTTCACCGTTCGTACACCTGACCCAAAACCCTGCCCAGTTTCTTCGACCTGACCCCTCACCACCGACAGCACCATGACTCATGTCTAACAAAAATCATGAAGGTCTGTATCGAAAATGACATCAGGTCAGAGCTGGATCCTGATTCCTACCATACCCCAATCCTCCACGTACAGCGAAATGAACACCAACACCTAAACCTAGACCTGGACCCTGGACCTGAAACCTCATCGTCACCAATGACATCACCCACGTTCAGCGCAAACCTGATGTTCAATCACTTCCTCATCCACACACCAGAGCCTGATCCTAATCCTTCCCATAACCATATCTTCCCTGTACACCTTACCAAGCACCTATCCCTAACCCTAACCTTGTTTCCTGGTTGAATCCTCACTGACAAAATCGACATCCCCCATGCCTCACTGTAAACCTCCACCTCAATGTCGTCCATGCCATCACGTCAGAGCCAGATCCTAACTCTAAACATAGTCCTATACGTCTGGTACACCTTAGCAAACACAAACCCTAACTGTAGCCCAGGTCTCTTGACCTGACACAACATCACAATTGACATCATTCACGCTTCACCTCAACTCTGAATTACAACCGTACTCTCTAACTCACATCACAGGTGAAACCAAGCTCTAACCATAATCTAAACTCCCCATTTGCCTTAAAGAAATCGCAACCCAAATCCTAGCACTAGCCCATGGACCAAACCCTCACTGTCACCTGCGACGTCACCCAGGCTTCACCGTAACCTTGAACTGCAATCTCGTACTCACCCTCACATCAGAGACAGATGCAAACACTGATAGTAACCCTACACTCCCCATTAACCTTAATGAACATGCAACCCTAAAGCAAGCACTTGTCCCTGGACCTTAACCCTTAGAGTCACCATTGACACCACTGAAGGTTATCTTTAAAAATGGATTTAAATCTTGTCCTCACAGTCACATCAGAGACAGTCTCTAACTCTACCTGCAAACCGACCCTCACTGTACACCATTCCATACACCTGATCTGAAACCCTGCCCAGGTCTTCCAACGTGACCCCTCACCACCACCATCACCATCACTCATGTCTAAGAAACATCATGAAAGTCTATCTCGCAATCACCCTCACAATCAGAGCTGGATCCTGACTCTAACCATATCCCTATCCTCCACTTACACCTAAACCACCACTTCAACTTAACCCTGGAATGCAACCAGGACCTGAAACCTCACTGTCACCATCGATGTTACCCATGCTTCACCATAATCCTGATGTTCAATCTCGTCCTCACCCTCACAACAGAGCCGGATTGTTAGCCTAAACAAAACCATGTGCTCCCTGTACACCTTTCCGAACACCTAACCCTAACCGTAGACCTAGCCCATGGATCTGAACCCTGACAGTCACCATCGACATCACCCAGGCTTCAGCGTAAACCTGATGTTCAATCTCTTCCTCATCCTCACATCAGAGCCCAATTCTAACCCTTCCCATAACCGTATCTTCCCTGTACACCTTACCAAACACCTAACCCTAACCCTAACCCTAGCCCATGGAATTGAACCTTGACGGTCACCATCGACATCACCCAGGCTTCAGCGTAAACCCGATGTGCAATCCCATCCTCATCCTCACATCAGAGCCCGACTCAAACCCTTCCCATAACCGTATCTTCCCTGTACACCTTACCAAACACCTAACCCTAACCCTAGCCTTGTTCCCTGGACTTACCCCTCACCATCACCATCAATGTCCCCTACGCTTCAATGAAAACCTCGACCTCAATCTATCCCTCAACATCACATCAGAGGTGAATCCTAAGCAAAATGATAAACCAATCCTCCCTGTACACATTACAGGACACCTAACCCTAAACCTAACCTTGTTCACTGGCCTGTACCCTCTCTGTTAAAATCGACATCTCCCATGCATCACTGTAAACCTCCGTGTCAATCTCACCCTCACCATCACATCAGAGTCACACCCTAACTCCAAACGTAGTCCCGTATGTTCCATACACCTCAGTGAAAACCAACCTTCTCTCTACTGCTGGTCATTTGACATGACCACACAACATCTCAATTGACATCTTCCATGCTTCACCTTAATCCTGAATTACAATCATACTGTCTAACTCACATCAGAGCTGGGCCCTAATGCTAACCATAATCCAAACTCCTCGTTCATGTTAAAGAACTAGTATCCATTAACCTAGCCCTAGCCCATGGATCTGAATCATCACCATCACCATCGATGTCACCGAGAATTAACCATAAACTGGATCTTCAATCTCGTACTCACCCTCACATCAGAGACAGACCCTAACTCTAATTGTAACCCTATCTTCGCCATAAACCTAAACAAACACCCAACCCTAACCCTAGTCTTTGTCCCTGGACATTGTCCCTCAGCGTCACCACTGACTTCACCGAAGGTTCGCTTTATCCATGGATTTAAATCTTGTCTTCGTAATCACTTCAGAGACAGACTCTAACTCTCACCATACATTTACCCTCAATGTTCACCATTTCGTACACCTAATACGATACCCTGCCCACGTCCTTCGCTCTGACCCCTCACCACAAACACCACCATCAAGCATGTCTATCAAAAAGAGTGAATATCATTCTCACAATCACCCTCACTTTAGAGCTGGATCCTGACTCTAACCATATCCCTATCCTCCATGCACAGTTAAACCAACACCGAAACCTAACCCTAGCTTGGCTCCTGGACCTGAAACCGCACAATCACCAACGATGTCACCCAGAATTCTCCGGCAACCCGATGTTCAATCTCGTCCTCAACCGCACTACAGAGCCAGATCATAAGCCTAAATGAAACCATATAGTCCCTGTACACCTTACCAAACACCTAACCCTACCCCTAGCCCTAGCCCATGGACCTAATACCTCACAATCACCATTGACATCACCCAGGCTTCAGCGTAAACCTGATGTTCAATCTCGTCCTGATCCTCACGTCAGAGCCCAATCCGAACCCTTCCCATAACAATATCTCCCCCGTACACCTTACCAAACACTTAAACCTGAACCTAGCCTTGTTTCCTTGACTTACCCCTCACTGTCACCATCAGCGTCCCCCATGCCTCACTGTAAAACTCCTCCTCAGTGTACCCCTTCACCTCACATCAGAGCTGGATCCTAAGCATAACGATAACCCTCTCCTCCCAGTACAACTTACAGAACACCAACCCCTAACCCTAACCTTGTTCACTGACCAAAACCCTCACCGTCAAAATCGACATCTAACACACCTCACAGTAAACGTCAAGAACAATCTCACCCTTGGGCTCACATCAGAGCTACATCCTAACTTTAAACATAGTCCTGTATGTCCCGTAAAACTTTGCGAACACCAACCCTAACTCGAGTGCTGATCACTAGACCTGACCCCTCAGCATCATATTTGACATCATCCACGCTTCACCTTAAACCTGAATTACAATCATACTCTCTACTTCACATCACACCAGACCCAAATTCTAACTGTAATCTAAACTCCCCATTCGCCTTAAAGAACTACCAACTATAATACTAGCCCTAGCCCATGGATCTAACCTACACCGCCACCTTCGAAGTCAACACATGCTTCACCGGTAACTTAAACTTCCATCTCGTCCTTACCCTCATATAAGAGACAGACCCTAAATCAAATCGTAACCCTAACTTCCCCATAAAACTTAAGTTACACCCAAGCCTAACACTAGCCCTTGTCCGTGGACATTGCCCCTCACCATCACCATTGACAACACACAAGGTTCCCTTTAAACATGGATTTAAATCTGGCCCCCTACTCACATCAGAGACAGTCCCAAACTCAAAATGTAACCCTCTCCTCACTGTTCACCGTTCGTACACCTGACCCAAAACCCTGCCCAGTTTCTTCGACCTGACCCCTCACCACCGACAGCACCATGACTCATGTCTAACAAAAATCATGAAGGTCTGTATCGAAAATGACATCAGGTCAGAGCTGGATCCTGATTCCTACCATACCCCAATCCTCCACGTACAGCGAACTGAACACCGACACCTAAACCTAGACCTGGCCCCTGGACCTGAAACCTCATCGTCACCAATGACATCACCCACGTTCAGCGCAAACCTGATGTTCAATCACTTCCTCATCCACACATCAGAGCTTGATCCTAATCCTTCCCATAACCATATCTTCCCTGTACACCTTACCAAGCACCTATCCCTAACCCTAACCTTGTTTCCTGGTTGAATCCTCACTGACAAAATCGACATCCCCCATGCCTCACTGTAAACCTCCACCTCAATGTCGTCCATGCCATCACGTCAGAGCCAGATCCTAACTCTAAACATAGTCCTATACGTCTGGTACACCTTAGCAAACACAAACCCTCACTGTAGCCCAGGTCTCTTGACCTGAGACAACATCACAATTGACATCATTCACGCTTCACCTCAACTCTGAATTACAATCGTACTCTCCAACTCACATCACAGGTGAAACCAAGCTCTAACCATAATCTAAACTCCCCATTTGCCTTAAAGAAATCGCAACCCAAATCCTAGCACTAGCCCATGGACCAAACCCTCACTGTCACCTTCGACGTCACCCAGGCTTCACCGTAACCTTGAACTGCAATCTCGTACTCACCCTCACATCAGAGACAGATGCAAACACTGATAGTAACCCTACACTCCCCATTAACCTTAATGAACATGCAACCCTAAAGCAAGCACTTGTCCCTGGACCTTAACCCTTAGAGTCACCATTGACACCACTGAAGGTTATCTTTAAAAATGGATTTAAATCTTGTCCTCACAGTCACATCAGAGACAGTCTCTAACTCTCCCTGCAAATCTACCCTCACTGTACACCATTCCATACACCTGATCTGAAACCCTGCCCAGGTCTTCCAACGTGACCCCTCACCACCACCATCACCATCACTCATGTCTAAGAAACATCATGAAAGTCTATCTCGCAATCACCCTCACAATCAGAGCTGGATCCTGACTCTAACCATATCCCTATCCTCCACTTACAGCTAAACCACCACTTAAACTTAACCCTGGACTGCAACCAGGACCTGAAACCTCACTGTCACCATCGATGTTACCCATGCTTCACCATAAACCTGATGTTCAATCTCGTCCTCACCCTCACAACACAGCCGGATTGTTAGCCTAAACAAAACCATGTGCTCCCTGTACACCTTTCCGAACACCTAACCCTAACCCTAGACCTAGCCCATGGAACTGAACCCTGACAGTCACCACCGACATCACCCAGGCTTCAGCGTAAACCTGATGTTCAATCTCTTCCTCATCCTCACATCAGAGCCCAATTCTAACCCTTCCCATAACCGTATCTTCCCTGTACACCTTACCAAACACCTAACCCTAACCCTAGCCCTAGCCCATGGAATTGAACCTTGACGGTCACCATCGACATCACCCAGGCTTCAGCGTAAACCCGATGTGCAATCCCATCCTCATCCTCACATCAGAGCCCGACTCAAACCCTTCCCATAACCGTATCTTCCCTGTACACCTTACCAAACACCTAACCCTAACCCTAGCCTTGTTCCCTGGACTTACCCCTCACCATCACCATCAATGTCCCCTACGCTTCAATGAAAACCTCGACCTCAATCTATCCCTCAACATCACATCAGAGGTGAATCCTAAGCAAAATGATAAACCAATCCTCCCTGTACACATTACAGGACACCTAACCCTAAACCTAACCTTGTTCACTGGCCTGTACCCTCTCTGTTAAAATCGACATCTCCCATGCGTCACTGTAAACCTCCGTGTCAATCTCACCCTCACCATCACATCAGAGTCACACCCTAACTCCAAACGTAGTCCTGTATGTTCCATACACCTCAGTGAAAACCAACCTTCTCTCTACTGCTGGTCATTTGACATGACCACACAACATCTCAATTGACATCTTCCATGCTTCACCTTAATCCTGAATTACAATCATACTCTCTAACTCACATCAGAGCTGGGCCCAAATGCTAACCATAATCCAAACTCCTCGTTCATGTTAAAGAACTAGTATCCATTAACCTAGCCCTAGCCCATGGATCTGAATCATCACCATCACCATCGATGTCACTGAGAATTAACCATAAACTGGATCTTCAGTCTCGTACTCACCCTCACATCAGAGACAGACCCTAACTCTAATTGTAACCCTATCTTCGCCATAAACCTAAACAAACACCCAAACCTAACCCTAGTCTTTGTCCCTGGACATTGTCCCTCAGCGTCACCACTGACTTCACCGAAGTTTCGCTTTATCCATGGATTTAAATCTTGTCTTCGTAATCACTTCAGAGACAGACTCTAACTCTCACCATACATTTACCCTCAATGTTCACCATTTCGTACACCTAATACGATACCCTGCCCACGTCCTTCGCTCTGACCCCTCACCACAAACACCACCATCAAGCATGTCTATCAAAAAGAGTGAATATCATTCTCACAATCACCCTCACTTTAGAGCTGGATCCTGACTCTAACCATATCCCTATCCTCCATGCACAGTTAAACCAACACCGAAACCTAACCCTAGCTTGGCTCCTGGACCTGAAACCGCACAACCACCAACGATGTCACCCAGAATTCTCCGGCAACCCGATGTTCAATCTCGTCCTCAACCGCACTACAGAGCCAGATCATAAGCCTAAATGAAACCATATAGTCCCTGTACACCTTACCAAACACCTAACCCTACCCCTAGCCCTAGCCCATGGACCTAATACCTCACAATCACCATTGACATCACCCAGGCTTCAGCGTAAACCTGATGTTCAATCTCGTCCTGATCCTCACGTCAGAGCCCAATCCGAACCCTTCCCATAACAATATCTCCCCCGTACACCTTACCAAACACTTAACCCTGAACCTAGCCTTGTTTCCTTGACTTACCCCTCACTGTCACCATCAGCGTCCCCCATGCCTCACTGTAAAACTCCTCCTCAGTGTACCCCTTCACCTCACATCAGAGCTGGATCCTAAGCATAACGATAACCCTCTCCTCCCAGTACAACTTACAGAACACCAACCCCTAACCCTAACCTTGTTCACTGACCAAAACCCTCACCGTCAAAATCGACATCTAACACACCTCACAGTAAACGTCAAGAACAATCTCACCCTTGGGCTCACATCAGAGCTACATCCTAACTTTAAACATAGTACTGTATGTCCCATAAAACTTTGTGAACACCAACCCTAACTCGAGTGCTGATCACTAGACCTGACCCCTCAGCATCATATTTGACATCATCCACGCTTCACCTTAAACCTGAATTACAATCATACTCTCTACTTCACATCACACCAGACCCAAATTCTAACTGTAATCTAAACTCCCCATTCGCCTTAAAGAACTACCAACTATAATACTAGCCCTAGCCCATGGATCTAACCTACACCGCCACCTTCGATGTCAACACATGCTTCACCGGTAACTTAAACTTCCATCTCGTCCTTACCCTCATATAAGAGACAGACCCTAAATCAAATCGTAACCCTAACTTCCCCATAAAACTTAAGTTACACCCAAGCCTAACACTAGCCCTTGTCCGTGGACATTGCCCCTCACCATCACCATTGACAACACACAAGGTTCCCTTTAAACATGGATTTAAATCTGGCCCCCTACTCACATCAGAGACAGTCCCAAACTCAAAATGTAACCCTCTCCTCACTGTTCACCGTTCGTACACCTGACCCAAAACCCTGCCCAGTTTCTTCAACCTGACCCCTCACCACCGACAGCACCATGACTCATGTCTAGCAAAAATCATGAAGGTCCGTATCGAAAATGACATCAGGTCAGAGCTGGATCCTGATTCCTACCATACCCCAATCCTCCACGTACAGCGAACTGAACACCGACACCTAAACCTAGACCTGGCCCCTGGACCTGAAACCTCATCGTCACCAATGACATCACCCACGTTCAGCGCAAACCTGATGTTCAATCACTTCCTCATCCACACACCAGAGCCTGATCCTAATCCTTCCCATAACCGTATCTTCCCTGTACACCTTACCAAGCACCTATCCCTAACCCTAACCTTGTTTCCTGGTTGAATCCTCACTGACAAAATCGACATCCCCCATGCCTCACTCTAAACCTCCACCTCAATGTCGTCCATGCCATCACGTCAGAGCCAGATCCTAACTCTAAACATAGTCCTATACGTCTGGTACACCTTAGCAAACACAAACCCTAACTGTAGCCCAGGTCTCTTGACCTGACACAACATCACAATTGACATCATTCACGCTTCACCTCAACTCTGAATTACAACCGTACTCTCTAACTCACATCACTGGTGAAACCAAGCTCTAACCATAATCTAAACTCCCCATTTGCCTTAAAGAAATCGCAACCCAAATCCTAGCACTAGCCCATGGACCAAACCCTCACTGTCACCTGCGACGTCACCCAGGCTTCACCGTAACCTTGAACTGCAATCTCGTACTCACCCTCACATCAGAGACAGATGCAAACACTGATAGTAACCCTACACTCCCCATTAACCTTAATGAACATGCAACCCTAAAGCAAGCACTTGTCCCTGGACCTTAACCCTTAGAGTCACCATTGACACCACTGAAGGTTATCTTTAAAAATGGATTTAAATCTTGTCCTCACAGTCACATCAGAGACAGTCTCTAACTCTACCTGCAAACATACCCTCACTGTACACCATTCCATACACCTGATCTGAAACCCTGCCCAGGTCTTCCAACGTGACCCCTCACCACCACCATCACCATCACTCATGTCTAAGAAACATCATGAAAGTCTATCTCGCAATCACCCTCACAATCAGAGCTGGATCCTGACTCTAACCATATCCCTATCCTCCACTTACAGCTAAACCACCACTTAAACTTAACCCTGGACTGCAACCAGGACCTGAAACCTCAGTGTCACCATCGATGTTACCCATGCTTCACCATAAACCTGATGTTCAATCTCGTCCTCACCCTCACAACAGAGCCGGATTGTTAGCCTAAACAAAACCATGTGCTCCCTGTACACCTTTCCGAACACCTAACCCTAACCCCAGACCTAGCCCATGGAACTGAACCCTGACAGTCACCATCGACATCACCCAGGCTTCAGCGTAAACCTGATGTTCAATCTCTTCCTCATCCTCACATCAGAGCCCAATTCTAACCCTTCCCATAACCGTATCTTCCCTGTACACCTTACCAAACACCTAACCCTAACCCTAGCCCTAGCCCATGGAATTGAACCTTGACGGTCACCATCGACATCACCCAGGCTTCAGCGTAAACCCGATGTGCAATCCCATCCTCATCCTCACATCAGAGCCCGACTCAAACCCTTCCCATAACCGTATCTTCCCTGTACACCTTACCAAACACCTAACCCTAACCCTAGCCTTGTTCCCTGGACTTACCCCTCACCATCACCATCAATGTCCCCTACGCTTCAATGAAAACCTCGACCTCAATCTATCCCTCAACATCACATCAGAGGTGAATCCTAAGCAAAATGATAAACCAATCCTCCCTGTACACATTACAGGACACCTAACCCTAATCCTAACCTTGTTCACTGGCCTGTACCCTCTCTGTTAAAATCGACATCTCCCATGCGTCACTGTAAACCTCCGTGTCAATCTCACCCTCACCATCACATCAGAGTCACACCCTAACTCCAAACGTAGTCCCGTATGTTCCATACACCTCAGTGAAAACCAACCTTCTCTCTACTGCTGGTCATTTGACATGACCACACAACATCTCAATTGACATCTTCCATGCTTCACCTTAATCCTGAATTACAATCATACTCTCTAACTCACATCAGAGCTGGGCCCTAATGCTAACCATAATCCAAACTCCTCGTTCATGTTAAAGAACTAGTATCCATTAACCTAGCCCTAGCCCATGGATCTGAATCATCACCATCACCATCGATGTCACTGAGAATTAACCATAAACTGGATCTTTAATCTCGTACTCACCCTCACATCAGAGACAGACCCTAACTCTAATTGTAACCCTATCTTCGCCATAAACCTAAACAAACACCCAACCCTAACCCTAGTCTTTGTCCCTGGACATTGCCCCTCAGCGTCACCACTGACTTCACCGAAGGTTCGCTTTATCCATGGATTTAAATCTTGTCTTCGTAATCACTTCAGAGACAGACTCTAACTCTCACCATACATTTACCCTCAATGTTCACCATTTCGTACACCTAATACGATACCCTGCCCACGTCCTTCGCTCTGACCCCTCACCACAAACACCACCATCAAGCATATCTATCAAAAAGAGTGAATATCATTCTCACAATCACCCTCACTTTAGAGCTGGATCCTGACTCTAACCATATCCCTATCCTCCATGCACAGTTAAACCAACACCGAAACCTAACCCTAGCTTGGCTCCTGGACCTGAAACCGCACAATCACCAACGATGTCACCCAGAATTCTCCGTAAACCCGATGTTCAATCTCGTCCTCAACCGCACTACAGAGCCAGATCATAAGCCTAAATGAAACCATATAGTCCCTGTACACCTTACCAAACACCTAACCCTACCCCTAGCCCTAGCCCATGGACCTAATACCTCACAATCACCATTGACATCACCCAGGCTTCAGCGTAAACCTGATGTTCAATCTCGTCCTGATCCTCACGTCAGAGCCCAATCCGAACCCTTCCCATAACAATATCTCCCCCGTACACCTTACCAAACACTTAACCCTGTACCTAGCCTTGTTTCCTTGACTTACCCCTCACTGTCACCATCAGCGTCCCCCATGCCTCACTGTAAAACTCCTCCTCAGTGTACCCCTTCACCTCACATCAGAGCTGGATCCTAAGCATAACGATAACCCTCTCCTCCCAGTACAACTTACAGAACACCAACCCCTAACCCTAACCTTGTTCACTGACCAAAACCCTCACCGTCAAAATCGACATCTAACACACCTCACAGTAAACGTCAAGAACAATCTCACCCTTGGGCTCACATCAGAGCTACATCCTAACTTTAAACATAGTCCTGTATGTCCCGTAAAACTTTGCGAACACCAACCCTAACTCGAGTGCTGATCACTAGACCTGACCCCTCAGCATCATATTTGACATCATCCACGCTTCACCTTAAACCTGAATTACAATCATACTCTCTACTTCACATCACACCAGACCCAAATTCTAACTGTAATCTAAACTCCCCATTCGCCTTAAAGAACTACCAACTATAATACTAGCCCTAGCCCATGGATCTAACCTACACCGCCACCTTCGATGTCAACACATGCTTCACCGGTAACTTAAACTTCCATCTCGTCCTTACCCTCATATAAGAGACAGACCCTAAATCAAATCGTAACCCTAACTTCCCCATAAAACTTAAGTTACACCCAAGCCTAACACTAGCCCTTGTCCGTGGACATTGCCCCTCACCATCACCATTGACAACACACAAGGTTCCCTTTAAACATGGATTTAAATCTGGCCCCCTACTCACATCAGAGACAGTCCCAAACTCAAAATGTAACCCTCTCCTCACTGTTCACCGTTCGTACACCTGACCCAAAACCCTGCCCAGTTTCTTCAACCTGACCCCTCACACCGACAGCACCATGACTCATGTCTAACAAAAATCATGAAGGTCTGTATCGAAAATGACATCAGGTCAGAGCTGGATCCTGATTCCTACCATACCCCAATCCTCCACGTACAGCGAAATGAACACCGACACCTAAACCTAGACCTGGACCCTGGACCTGAAACCTCATCGTCACCAATGACATCACCCACGTTCAGCGCAAACCTGATGTTCAATCACTTCCTCATCCACACACCAGAGCCTGATCCTAATCCTTCCCATAACCATATCTTCCCTGTACACCTTACCAAGCACCTATCCCTAACCCTAACCTTGTTTCCTGGTTGAATCCTCACTGACAAAATCGACATCCCCCATGCCTCACTGTAAACCTCCACCTCAATGTCGTCCATGCCATCACGTCAGAGCCAGATCCTAACTCTAAACATAGTCCTATACGTCTGGTACACCTTAGCAAACACAAACCCTAACTGTAGCCCAGGTCTCTTGACTGACACAACATCACAATTGACATCATTCACGCTTCACCTCAACTCTGAATTACAACCGTACTCTCTAACTCACATCACAGGTGAAACCAAGCTCTAACCATAATCTAAACTCCCCATTTGCCTTAAAGAAATCGCAACCCAAATCCTAGCACTAGCCCATGGACCAAACCCTCACTGTCACCTGCGACGTCACCCAGGCTTCACCGTAACCTTGAACTGCAATCTCGTACTCACCCTCACATCAGAGACAGATGCAAACACTGATAGTAACCCTACACTCCCCATTAACCTTAATGAACATGCAACCCTAAAGCAAGCACTTGTCCCTGGACCTTAACCCTTAGAGTCACCATTGACACCACTGAAGGTTATCTTTAAAAATGGATTTAAATCTTGTCCTCACAGTCACATCAGAGACAGTCTCTAACTCTACCTGCAAACATACCCTCACTGTACACCATTCCATACACCTGATCTGAAACCCTGCCCAGGTCTTCCAACGTGACCCCTCACCACCACCATCACCATCACTCATGTCTAAGAAACATCATGAAAGTCTATCTCGCAATCACCCTCACAATCAGAGCTGGATCCTGACTCTAACCATATCCCTATCCTCCACTTACAGCTAAACCACCACTTAAACTTAACCCTGGACTGCAACCAGGACCTGAAACCTCACTGTCACCATCGATGTTACCCATGCTTCACCATAAACCTGATGTTCAATCTCGTCCTCACCCTCACAACAGAGCCGGATTGTTAGCCTAAACAAAACCATGTGCTCCCTGTACACCTTTCCGAACACCTAACCCTAACCCCAGACCTAGCGCGTGGAACTGAACCCTGACAGTCACCATCGACATCACCCAGGCTTCAGCGTAAACCTGATGTTCAATCTCTTCCTCATCCTCACATCAGAGCCCAATTCTAACCCTTCCCATAACCGTATCTTCCCTGTACACCTTACCAAACACCTAACCCTAACCCTAGCCCTATCCCATGGAATTGAACCTTGACGGTCACCATCGACATCACCCAGGCTTCAGCGTAAACCCGATGTGCAATCCCATCCTCATCCTCACATCAGAGCCCGACTCAAACCCTTCCCATAACCGTATCTTCCCTGTACACCTTACCAAACACCTAACCCTAACCCTAGCCTTGTTCCCTGGACTTACCCCTCACCATCACCATCAATGTCCCCTACGCTTCAATGAAAACCTCGACCTCAATCTATCCCTCAACATCACATCAGAGGTGAATCCTAAGCAAAATGATAAACCAATCCTCCCTGTACACATTACAGGACACCTAACCCTAAACCTAACCTTGTTCACTGGCCTGTACCCTCTCTGTTAAAATCGACATCTCCCATGCGTCACTGTAAACCTCCGTGTCAATCTCACCCTCACCATCACATCAGAGTCACACCCTAACTCCAAACGTTGTCCCGTATGTTCCATACACCTCAGTGAAAACCAACCTTCTCTCTACTGCTGGTCATTTGACATGACCACACAACATCTCAATTGACATCTTCCATGCTTCACCTTAATCCTGAATTACAATCATACTCTCTAACTCACATCAGAGCTGGGCCCTAATGCTAACCATAATCCAAACTCCTCGTTCATGTTAAAGAACTAGTATCCATTAACCTAGCCCTAGCCCATGGATCTGAATCATCACCATCACCATCGATGTCACTGAGAATTAACCATAAACTGGATCTTCAATCTCGTACTCACCCTCACATCAGAGACAGACCCTAACTCTAATTGTAACCCTATCTTCGCCATAAACCTAAACAAACACCCAACCCTAACCCTAGTCTTTGTCCCTGGACATTGTCCCTCAGCGTCACCACTGACTTCACCGAAGGTTCGCTTTATCCATGGATTTAAATCTTGTCTTCGTAATCACTTCAGAGACAGACTCTAACTCTCACCATACATTTACCCTCAATGTTCACCATTTCGTACACCTAATACGATACCCTGCCCACGTCCTTCGCTCTGACCCCTCACCACAAACACCACCATCAAGCATGTCTATCAAAAAGAGTGAATATCATTCTCACAATCACCCTCACTTTAGAGCTGGATCCTGACTCTAACCATATCCCTATCCTCCATGCACAGTTAAACCAACACCGAAACCTAACCCTAGCTTGGCTCCTGGACCTGAAACCGCACAATCACCAACGATGTCACCCAGAATTCTCCGTAAACCCGATGTTCAATCTCGTCCTCAACCGCACTACAGAGCCAGATCATAAGCCTAAATCAAACCATATAGTCCCTGTACACCTTACCAAACACCTAACCCTACCCCTAGCCCTAGCCCATGGACCTAATACCTCACAATCACCATTGACATCACCCAGGCTTCAGCGTAAACCTGATATTCAATCTCGTCCTGATCCTCACGTCAGAGCCCAATCCGAACCCTTCCCATAACAATATCTCCCCCGTACACCTTACCAAACACTTAACCCTGAACCTAGCCTTGTTTCCTTGACTTACCCCTCACTGTCACCATCAGCGTCCCCCATGCCTCACTGTAAAACTCCTCCTCAGTGTACCCCTTCACCTCACATCAGAGCTGGATCCTAAGCATAACGATAACCCTCTCCTCCCAGTACAACTTACAGAACACCAACCCCTAACCCTAACCTTGTTCACTGACCAAAACCCTCACCGTCAAAATCGACATCTAACACACCTCACAGTAAACGTCAAGAACAATCTCACCCTTGGGCTCACATCAGAGCTACATCCTAACTTTAAACATAGTCCTGTATGTCCCGTAAAACTTTGCGAACACCAACCCTAACTCGAGTGCTGATCACTAGACCTGACCCCTCAGCATCATATTTGACATCATCCACGCTTCACCTTAAACCTGAATTACAATCATACTCTCTACTTCACATCACACCAGACCCAAATTCTAACTGTAATCTAAACTCCCCATTCGCCTTAAAGAACTACCAACTATAATACTAGCCCTAGCCCATGGATCTAACCTACACCGCCACCTTCGAAGTCAACACATGCTTCACCGGTAACTTAAACTTCCATCTCGTCCTTACCCTCATATAAGAGACAGACCCTAAATCAAATCGTAACCCTAACTTCCCCATAAAACTTAAGTTACACCCAAGCCTAACACTAGCCCTTGTCCGTGGACATTGCCCCTCACCATCACCATTGACAACACACAAGGTTCCCTTTAAACATGGATTTAAATCTGGCCCCCTACTCACATCAGAGACAGTCCCAAACTCAAAATGTAACCCTCTCCTCACTGTTCACCGTTCGTACACCTGACCCAAAACCCTGCCCAGTTTCTTCAACCTGACCCCTCACCACCGACAGCAACATGACTCATGTCTAACAAAAATCATGAAGGTCTGTATCGAAAATGACATCAGGTCAGAGCTGGATCCTGATTCCTACCATACCCCAATCCTCCACGTACAGCGAACTGAACACCGACACCTAAACCTAGACCTGGCCCCTGGACCTGAAACCTCATCGTCACCAATGACATCACCCACGTTCAGCGCAAACCTGATGTTCAATCACTTCCTCATCCACACACCAGAGCCTGATCCTAATCCTTCCCATAACCATATCTTCCCTGTACACCTTACCAAGCAACTATCCCTAACCCTAACCTTGTTTCCTGGTTGAATCCTCACTGACAAAATCGACATCCCCCATGCCTCACTCTAAACCTCCACCTCAATGTCGTCCATGCCATCACGTCAGAGCCAGATCCTAACTCTAAACATAGTCCTATACGTCTGGTACACCTTAGCAAACACAAACCCTAACTGTAGCCCAGGTCTCTTGACCTGACACAACATCACAATTGACATCATTCACGCTTCACCTCAACTCTGAATTACAATCGTACTCTCTAACTCACATCACAGGTGAAACCAAGCTCTAACCATAATCTAAACTCCCCATTTGCCTTAAAGAAATCGCAACCCAAATCCTAGCACTAGCCCATGGACCAAACCCTCACTGTCACCTTCGACGTCACCCAGGCTTCACCGTAACCTTGAACTGCAATCTCGTACTCACCCTCACATCAGAGACAGATGCAAACACTGATAGAACCCTACACTCCCCATTAACCTTAATGAACATGCAACCCTAAAGCAAGCACTTGTCCCTGGACCTTAACCCTTAGAGTCACCATTGACACCACTGAAGGTTATCTTTAAAAATGGATTTAAATCTTGTCCTCACAGTCACATCAGAGACAGTCTCTAACTCTACCTGCAAACCTACCCTCACTGTACACCATTCCATACACCTGATCTGAAACCCTGCCCAGGTCTTCCAACGTGACCCCTCACCACCACCATCACCATCACTCATGTCTAAGAAACATCATGAAAGTCTATCTCGCAATCACCCTCACAATCAGAGCTGGATCCTGACTCTAACCATATCCCTATCCTCGACTTACAGCTAAACCAGCACTTAAACTTAACCCTGGACTGCAAACAGGACCTGAAACCTCACTGTCACCATCGATGTTACCCATGCTTCACCATAAACCTGATGTTCAATCTCGTCCTCACCCTCACAACAGAGCCGGATTGTTAGCCTAAACAAAACCATGTGCTCCCTGTACACCTTTCCGAACACCTAACCCTAACCCCAGACCTAGCCCATGGAACTGAACCCTGACAGTCAACATCGACATCACCCAGGCTTCAGCGTAAACCTGATGTTCAATCTCTTCCTCATCCTCACATCAGAGCCCAATTCTAACCCTTCCCATAACCGTATCTTCCCTGTACACCTTACCAAACACCTAACCCTAACCCTAGCCCTAGCCCATGGAATTGAACCTTGACGGTCACCATCGACATCACCCAGGCTTCAGCGTAAACCCGATGTGCAATCCCATCCTCATCCTCACATCAGAGCCCGACTCAAACCCTTCCCATAACCGTATCTTCCCTGTACACCTTACCAAACACCTAACCCTAACCCTAGCCTTGTTCCCTGGACTTACCCCTCACCATCACCATCAATGTCCCCTACGCTTCAATGAAAACCTCGACCTCAATCTATCCCTCAACATCACATCAGAGGTGAATCCTAAGCAAAATGATAAACCAATCCTCCCTGTACACATTACAGGACACCTAACCCTAATCCTAACCTTGTTCACTGGCCTGTACCCTCTCTGTTAAAATCGACATCTCCCATGCGTCACTGTAAACCTCCGTGTCAATCTCACCCTCACCATCACATCAGAGTCACACCCTAACTCCAAACGTAGTCCCGTATGTTCCATACACCTCAGTGAAAACCAACCTTCTCTCTACTGCTGGTCATTTGACATGACCACACAACATCTCAATTGACATCTTCCATGCTTCACCTTAATCCTGAATTACAATCATACTCTCTAACTCACATCAGAGCTGGGCCCTAATGCTAACCATAATCCAAACTCCTCGTTCATGTTAAAGAACTAGTATCCATTAACCTAGCCCTAGCCCATGGATCTGAATCATCACCATCACCATCGATGTCACTGAGAATTAACCATAAACTGGATCTTCAATCTCGTACTCACCCTCACATCAGAGACAGACCCTAACTCTAATTGTAACCCTATCTTCGCCATAAACCTAAACAAACACCCAACCCTAACCCTAGTCTTTGTCCCTGGACATTGCCCCTCAGCGTCACCACTGACTTCACCGAAGGTTCGCTTTATCCATGGATTTAAATCTTGTCTTCGTAATCACTTCAGAGACAGACTCTAACTCTCACCATACATTTACCCTCAATGTTCACCATTTCGTACACCTAATACGATACCCTGCCCACGTCCTTCGCTCTGACCCCTCACCACAAACACCACCATCAAGCATGTCTATCAAAAAGAGTGAATATCATTCTCACAATCACCCTCACTTTAGAGCTGGATCCTGACTCTAACCATATCCCTATCCTCCATGCACAGTTAAACCAACACCGAAACCTAACCCTAGCTTGGCTCCTGGACCTGAAACCGCACAATCACCAACGATGTCACCCAGAATTCTCCGTAAACCCGATGTTCAATCTCGTCCTCAACCGCACTACAGAGCCAGATCATAAGCCTAAATGAAACCATATAGTCCCTGTACACCTTACCAAACACCTAACCCTACCCCTAGCCCTAGCCCATGGACCTAATACCTCACAATCACCATTGACATCACCCAGGCTTCAGCGTAAACCTGATGTTCAATCTCGTCCTGATCCTCACGTCAGAGCCCAATCCGAACCCTTCCCATAACAATATCTCCCCCGTACACCTTACCAAACACTTAACCCTGAACCTAGCCTTGTTTCCTTGACTTACCCCTCACTGTCACCATCAGCGTCCCCCATGCCTCACTGTAAAACTCCTCCTCAGTGTACCCCTTCACCTCACATCAGAGCTGGATCCTAAGCATAACGATAACCCTCTCCTCCCAGTACAACTTACAGAACACCAACCCCTAACCCTAACCTTGTTCACTGACCAAAACCCTCACCGTCAAAATCGACATCTAACACACCTCACAGTAAACGTCAAGAACAATCTCACCCTTGGGCTCACATCAGAGCTACATCCTAACTTTAAACATAGTCCTGTATGTCCCGTAAAACTTTGCGAACACCAACCCTAACTCGAGTGCTGATCACTAGACCTGACCCCTCAGCATCATATTTGACATCATCCACGCTTCACCTTAAACCTGAATTACAATCATACTCTCTACTTCACATCACACCAGACCCAAATTCTAACTGTAATCTAAACTCCCCATTCGCCTTAAAGAACTACCAACTATAATACTAGCCCTAGCCCATGGATCTAACCTACACCGCCACCTTCGATGTCAACACATGCTTCACCGGTAACTTAAACTTCCATCTCGTCCTTACCCTCATATAAGAGACAGACCCTAAATCAAATCGTAACCCTAACTTCCCCATAAAACTTAAGTTACACCCAAGCCTAACACTAGCCCTTGTCCGTGGACATTGCCCCTCACCATCACCATTGACAACACACAAGGTTCCCTTTAAACATGGATTTAAATCTGGCCCCCTACTCACATCAGAGACAGTCCCAAACTCAAAATGTAACCCTCTCCTCACTGTTCACCGTTCGTACACCTGACCCAAAACCCTGCCCAGTTTCTTCAACCTGACCCCTCACCACCGACAGCACCATGACTCATGTCTAACAAAAATCATGAAGGTCTGTATCGAAAATGACATCAGGTCAGAGCTGGATCCTGATTCCTACCATACCCCAATCCTCCACGTACAGCGAAATGAACACCAACACCTAAACCTAGACCTGGACCCTGGACCTGAAACCTCATCGTCACCAATGACATCACCCACGTTCAGCGCAAACCTGATGTTCAATCACTTCCTCATCCACACACCAGAGCCTGATCCTAATCCTTCCCATAACCATATCTTCCCTGTACACCTTACCAAGCACCTATCCCTAACCCTAACCTTGTTTCCTGGTTGAATCCTCACTGACAAAATCGACATCCCCCATGCCTCACTGTAAACCTCCACCTCAATGTCGTCCATGCCATCACGTCAGAGCCAGATCCTAACTCTAAACATAGTCCTATACGTCTGGTACACCTTAGCAAACACAAACCCTAACTGTAGCCCAGGTCTCTTGACCTGACACAACATCACAATTGACATCATTCACGCTTCACCTCAACTCTGAATTACAACCGTACTCTCTAACTCACATCACAGGTGAAACCAAGCTCTAACCATAATCTAAACTCCCCATTTGCCTTAAAGAAATCGCAACCCAAATCCTAGCACTAGCCCATGGACCAAACCCTCACTGTCACCTGCGACGTCACCCAGGCTTCACCGTAACCTTGAACTGCAATCTCGTACTCACCCTCACATCAGAGACAGATGCAAACACTGATAGTAACCCTACACTCCCCATTAACCTTAATGAACATGCAACCCTAAAGCAAGCACTTGTCCCTGGACCTTAACCCTTAGAGTCACCATTGACACCACTGAAGGTTATCTTTAAAAATGGATTTAAATCTTGTCCTCACAGTCACATCAGAGACAGTCTCTAACTCTACCTGCAAACCGACCCTCACTGTACACCATTCCATACACCTGATCTGAAACCCTGCCCAGGTCTTCCAACGTGACCCCTCACCACCACCATCACCATCACTCATGTCTAAGAAACATCATGAAAGTCTATCTCGCAATCACCCTCACAATCAGAGCTGGATCCTGACTCTAACCATATCCCTATCCTCCACTTACACCTAAACCACCACTTCAACTTAACCCTGGAATGCAACCAGGACCTGAAACCTCACTGTCACCATCGATGTTACCCATGCTTCACCATAATCCTGATGTTCAATCTCGTCCTCACCCTCACAACAGAGCCGGATTGTTAGCCTAAACAAAACCATGTGCTCCCTGTACACCTTTCCGAACACCTAACCCTAACCGTAGACCTAGCCCATGGATCTGAACCCTGACAGTCACCATCGACATCACCCAGGCTTCAGCGTAAACCTGATGTTCAATCTCTTCCTCATCCTCACATCAGAGCCCAATTCTAACCCTTCCCATAACCGTATCTTCCCTGTACACCTTACCAAACACCTAACCCTAACCCTAACCCTAGCCCATGGAATTGAACCTTGACGGTCACCATCGACATCACCCAGGCTTCAGCGTAAACCCGATGTGCAATCCCATCCTCATCCTCACATCAGAGCCCGACTCAAACCCTTCCCATAACCGTATCTTCCCTGTACACCTTACCAAACACCTAACCCTAACCCTAGCCTTGTTCCCTGGACTTACCCCTCACCATCACCATCAATGTCCCCTACGCTTCAATGAAAACCTCGACCTCAATCTATCCCTCAACATCACATCAGAGGTGAATCCTAAGCAAAATGATAAACCAATCCTCCCTGTACACATTACAGGACACCTAACCCTAAACCTAACCTTGTTCACTGGCCTGTACCCTCTCTGTTAAAATCGACATCTCCCATGCATCACTGTAAACCTCCGTGTCAATCTCACCCTCACCATCACATCAGAGTCACACCCTAACTCCAAACGTAGTCCCGTATGTTCCATACACCTCAGTGAAAACCAACCTTCTCTCTACTGCTGGTCATTTGACATGACCACACAACATCTCAATTGACATCTTCCATGCTTCACCTTAATCCTGAATTACAATCATACTGTCTAACTCACATCAGAGCTGGGCCCTAATGCTAACCATAATCCAAACTCCTCGTTCATGTTAAAGAACTAGTATCCATTAACCTAGCCCTAGCCCATGGATCTGAATCATCACCATCACCATCGATGTCACCGAGAATTAACCATAAACTGGATCTTCAATCTCGTACTCACCCTCACATCAGAGACAGACCCTAACTCTAATTGTAACCCTATCTTCGCCATAAACCTAAACAAACACCCAACCCTAACCCTAGTCTTTGTCCCTGGACATTGTCCCTCAGCGTCACCACTGACTTCACCGAAGGTTCGCTTTATCCATGGATTTAAATCTTGTCTTCGTAATCACTTCAGAGACAGACTCTAACTCTCACCATACATTTACCCTCAATGTTCACCATTTCGTACACCTAATACGATACCCTGCCCACGTCCTTCGCTCTGACCCCTCACCACAAACACCACCATCAAGCATGTCTATCAAAAAGAGTGAATATCATTCTCACAATCACCCTCACTTTAGAGCTGGATCCTGACTCTAACCATATCCCTATCCTCCATGCACAGTTAAACCAACACCGAAACCTAACCCTAGCTTGGCTCCTGGACCTGAAACCGCACAATCACCAACGATGTCACCCAGAATTCTCCGTAAACCCGATGTTCAATCTCGTCCTCAACCGCACTACAGAGCCAGATCATAAGCCTAAATGAAACCATATAGTCCCTGTACACCTTACCAAACACCTAACCCTACCCCTAGCCCTAGCCCATGGACCTAATACCTCACAATCACCATTGACATCACCCAGGCTTCAGCGTAAACCTGATGTTCAATCTCGTCCTGATCCTCACGTCAGAGCCCAATCCGAACCCTTCCCATAACAATATCTCCCCCGTACACCTTACCAAACACTTAACCCTGAACCTAGCCTTGTTTCCTTGACTTACCCCTCACTGTCACCATCAGCGTCCCCCATGCCTCACTGTAAAACTCCTCCTCAGTGTACCCCTTCACCTCACATCAGAGCTGGATCCTAAGCATAACGATAACCCTCTCCTCCCAGTACAACTTACAGAACACCAACCCCTAACCCTAACCTTGTTCACTGACCAAAACCCTCACCGTCAAAATCGACATCTAACACACCTCACAGTAAACGTCAAGAACAATCTCACCCTTGGGCTCACATCAGAGCTACATCCTAACTTTAAACATAGTCCTGTATGTCCCGTAAAACTTTGCGAACACCAACCCTAACTCGAGTGCTGATCACTAGACCTGACCCCTCAGCATCATATTTGACATCATCCACGCTTCACCTTAAACCTGAATTACAATCATACTCTCTACTTCACATCACACCAGACCCAAATTCTAACTGTAATCTAAACTCCCCATTCGCCTTAAAGAACTACCAACTATAATACTAGCCCTAGCCCATGGATCTAACCTACACCGCCACCTTCGAAGTCAACACATGCTTCACCGGTAACTTAAACTTCCATCTCGTCCTTACCCTCATATAAGAGACAGACCCTAAATCAAATCGTAACCCTAACTTCCCCATAAAACTTAAGTTACACCCAAGCCTAACACTAGCCCTTGTCCGTGGACATTGCCCCTCACCATCACCATTGACAACACACAAGGTTCCCTTTAAACATGGATTTAAATCTGGCCCCCTACTCACATCAGAGACAGTCCCAAACTCAAAATGTAACCCTCTCCTCACTGTTCACCGTTCGTACACCTGACCCAAAACCCTGCCCAGTTTCTTCGACCTGACCCCTCACCACCGACAGCACCATGACTCATGTCTAACAAAAATCATGAAGGTCTGTATCGAAAATGACATCAGGTCAGAGCTGGATCCTGATTCCTACCATACCCCAATCCTCCACGTACAGCGAACTGAACACCGACACCTAAACCTAGACCTGGCCCCTGGACCTGAAACCTCATCGTCACCAATGACATCACCCACGTTCAGCGCAAACCTGATGTTCAATCACTTCCTCATCCACACATCAGAGCCTGATCCTAATCCTTCCCATAACCATATCTTCCCTGTACACCTTACCAAGCACCTATCCCTAACCCTAACCTTGTTTCCTGGTTGAATCCTCACTGACAAAATCGACATCCCCCATGCCTCACTGTAAACCTCCACCTCAATGTCGTCCATGCCATCACGTCAGAGCCAGATCCTAACTCTAAACATAGTCCTATACGTCTGGTACACCTTAGCAAACACAAACCCTCACTGTAGCCCAGGTCTCTTGACCTGAGACAACATCACAATTGACATCATTCACGCTTCACCTCAACTCTGAATTACAATCGTACTCTCCAACTCACATCACAGGTGAAACCAAGCTCTAACCATAATCTAAACTCCCCATTTGCCTTAAAGAAATCGCAACCCAAATCCTAGCACTAGCCCATGGACCAAACCCTCACTGTCACCTTCGACGTCACCCAGGCTTCACCGTAACCTTGAACTGCAATCTCGTACTCACCCTCACATCAGAGACAGATGCAAACACTGATAGTAACCCTACACTCCCCATTAACCTTAATGAACATGCAACCCTAAAGCAAGCACTTGTCCCTGGACCTTAACCCTTAGAGTCACCATTGACACCACTGAAGGTTATCTTTAAAAATGGATTTAAATCTTGTCCTCACAGTCACATCAGAGACAGTCTCTAACTCTCCCTGCAAATCTACCCTCACTGTACACCATTCCATACACCTGATCTGAAACCCTGCCCAGGTCTTCCAACGTGACCCCTCACCACCACCATCACCATCACTCATGTCTAAGAAACATCATGAAAGTCTATCTCGCAATCACCCTCACAATCAGAGCTGGATCCTGACTCTAACCATATCCCTATCCTCCACTTACAGCTAAACCACCACTTAAACTTAACCCTGGACTGCAACCAGGACCTGAAACCTCACTGTCACCATCGATGTTACCCATGCTTCACCATAAACCTGATGTTCAATCTCGTCCTCACCCTCACAACAGAGCCGGATTGTTAGCCTAAACAAAACCATGTGCTCCCTGTACACCTTTCCGAACACCTAACCCTAACCCTAGACCTAGCCCATGGAACTGAACCCTGACAGTCACCACCGACATCACCCAGGCTTCAGCGTAAACCTGATGTTCAATCTCTTCCTCATCCTCACATCAGAGCCCAATTCTAACCCTTCCCATAACCGTATCTTCCCTGTACACCTTACCAAACACCTAACCCTAACCCTAGCCCTAGCCCATGGAATTGAACCTTGACGGTCACCATCGACATCACCCAGGCTTCAGCGTAAACCCGATGTGCAATCCCATCCTCATCCTCACATCAGAGCCCGACTCAAACCCTTCCCATAACCGTATCTTCCCTGTACACCTTACCAAACACCTAACCCTAACCCTAGCCTTGTTCCCTGGACTTACCCCTCACCATCACCATCAATGTCCCCTACGCTTCAATGAAAACCTCGACCTCAATCTATCCCTCAACATCACATCAGAGGTGAATCCTAAGCAAAATGATAAACCAATCCTCCCTGTACACATTACAGGACACCTAACCCTAAACCTAACCTTGTTCACTGGCCTGTACCCTCTCTGTTAAAATCGACATCTCCCATGCGTCACTGTAAACCTCCGTGTCAATCTCACCCTCACCATCACATCAGAGTCACACCCTAACTCCAAACGTAGTCCCGTATGTTCCATACACCTCAGTGAAAACCAACCTTCTCTCTACTGCTGGTCATTTGACATGACCACACAACATCTCAATTGACATCTTCCATGCTTCACCTTAATCCTGAATTACAATCATACTCTCTAACTCACATCAGAGCTGGGCCCTAATGCTAACCATAATCCAAACTCCTCGTTCATGTTAAAGAACTAGTATCCATTAACCTAGCCCTAGCCCATGGATCTGAATCATCACCATCACCATCGATGTCACTGAGAATTAACCATAAACTGGATCTTCAATCTCGTACTCACCCTCACATCAGAGACAGACCCTAACTCTAATTGTAACCCTATCTTCGCCATAAACCTAAACAAACACCCAACCCTAACCCTAGTCTTTGTCCCTGGACATTGTCCCTCAGCGTCACCACTGACTTCACCGAAGGTTCGCTTTATCCATGGATTTAAATCTTGTCTTCGTAATCACTTCAGAGACAGACTCTAACTCTCACCATACATTTACCCTCAATGTTCACCATTTCGTACACCTAATACGATACCCTGCCCACGTCCTTCGCTCTGACCCCTCACCACAAACACCACCATCAAGCATGTCTATCAAAAAGAGTGAATATCATTCTCACAATCACCCTCACTTTAGAGCTGGATCCTGACTCTAACCATATCCCTATCCTCCATGCACAGTTAAACCAACACCGAAACCTAACCCTAGCTTGGCTCCTGGACCTGAAACCGCACAATCACCAACGATGTCACCCAGAATTCTCCGTAAACCCGATGTTCAATCTCGTCCTCAACCGCACTACAGAGCCAGATCATAAGCCTAAATGAAACCATATAGTCCCTGTACACCTTACCAAACACCTAACCCTACCCCTAGCCCTAGCCCATGGACCTAATACCTCACAATCACCATTGACATCACCCAGGCTTCAGCGTAAACCTGATGTTCAATCTCGTCCTGATCCTCACGTCAGAGCCCAATCCGAACCCTTCCCATAACAATATCTCCCCCGTACACCTTGCCAAACACTTAACCCTGAACCTAGCCTTGTTTCCTTGACTTACCCCTCACTGTCACCATCAGCGTCCCCCATGCCTCACTGTAAAACTCCTCCTCAGTGTACCCCTTCACCTCACATCAGAGCTGGATCCTAAGCATAACGATAACCCTCTCCTCCCAGTACAACTTACAGAACACCAAACCCTAACCCTAACCTTGTTCACTGACCAAAACCCTCACCGTCAAAATCGACATCTAACACACCTCACAGTAAACGTCAAGAACAATCTCACCCTTGGGCTCACATCAGAGCTACATCCTAACTTTAAACATAGTCCTGTATGTCCCGTAAAACTTTGCGAACACCAACCCTAACTCGAGTGCTGATCACTAGACCTGACCCCTCAGCATCATATTTGACATCATCCACGCTTCACCTTAAACCTGAATTACAATCATACTCTCTACTTCACATCACACCAGACCCAAATTCTAACTGTAATCTAAACTCCCCATTCGCCTTAAACAACTACCAACAATAATACTAGCCCTAGCCCATGGATCTAACCTACACCGCCACCTTCGATGTCAACACATGCTTCACCGGTAACTTAAACTTCCATCTCGTCCTTACCCTCATATAAGAGACAGACCCTAAATCAAATCGTAACCCTAACTTCCCCATAAAACTTAAGTTACACCCAAGCCTAACACTAGCCCTTGTCCGTGGACATTGCCCCTCACCATCACCATTGACAACACACAAGGTTCCCTTTAAACATGGATTTAAATCTGGCCCCCTACTCACATCAGAGACAGTCCCAAACTCAAAATGTAACCCTATCATCACTGTTCACCGTTCGTACACCTGACCCAAAACCCTGCCCAGTTTCTTCAACCTGACCCCTCACCACCGACAGCACCATGACTCATGTCTAGCAAAAATCGTGAAGGTCTGTATCGAAAATGACATCAGGTCAGAGCTGGATCCTGATTCCTACCATACCCCAATCCTCCACGTACAGCGAACTGAACACCGACACCTAAACCTAGACCTGGACCCTGGACCTGAAACCTCATCGTCACCAATGACATCACCCACGTTCAGCGCAAACCTGATGTTCAATCACTTCCTCATCCACACATCAGAGCCTGATCCTAATCCTTCCAATAACCATATCTTCCCTGTACACCTTACCAAGCACCTATCCCTAACCCTAACCTTGTTTCCTGGTTGAATCCTCACTGACAAAATCGACATCCCCCATGCCTCACTGTAAACCTCCACCTCAATGTCGTCCATGCCATCACGTCAGAGCCAGATCCTAACTCTAAACATAGTCCTATACGTCTGGTACACCTTAGCAAACACAAACCCTAACTGTAGCCCAGGTCTCTTGACCTGACACAACATCACAATTGACATCATTCATGCTTCACCTCAACTCTGAATTACAATCGTACTCTCTAACTCACATCACAGGTGAAACCAAGCTCTAACCATAATCTAAACTCCCCATTTGCCTTAAAGAAATCGCAACCCAAATCCTAGCACTAGCCCATGGACCAAACCCTCACTGTCACCTTCGACGTCACCCAGGCTTCACCGTAACCTTGAACTGCAATCTCGTACTCACCCTCACATCAGAGACAGATGCAAACACTGATAGTAATCCTACACTCCCCATTAACCTTAATGAACATGCAACCCTAAAGCAAGCACTTGTCCCTGGACCTTAACCCTTAGAGTCACCATTGACACCACTGAAGGTTATCTTTAAAAATGGATTTAAATCTTGTCCTCACAGTCACATCAGAGACAGTCTCTAACTCTACCTGCAAACCTACCCTCACTGTACACCATTCCATACACCTGATCTGAAACCCTGCCCAGGTCTTCCAACGTGACCCCTCACCACCACCATCACCATCACTCATGTCTAAGAAACATCATGAAAGTCTATCTCGCAATCACCCTCACAATCAGAGCTGGATCCTGACTCTAACCATATCCCTATCCTCCACTTACAGCTAAACCACCACTTAAACTTAACCCTGGACTGCAACCAGGACCTGAAACCTCACTGTCACCATCGATGTTACCCATGCTTCACCATAAACCTGATGTTCAATCTCGTCCTCACCCTCACAACAGAGCCGGATTGTTAGCCTAAACAAAACCATGTGCTCCCTGTACACCTTTCCGAACACCTAACCCTAACCCTAGACCTAGCCCATGGAACTGAACCCTGACAGTCACCATCGACATCACCCAGGCTTCAGCGTAAACCTGATGTTCAATCTCTTCCTCATCCTCACATCAGAGCCCAATTCTAACCCTTCCCATAACCGTATCTTCCCTGTACACCTTACCAAACACCTAACCCTAACCCTAGCCCTAGCCCATGGAATTGAACCTTGACGGTCACCATCGACATCACCCAGGCTTCAGCGTAAACCCGATGTGCAATCCCATCCTCATCCTCACATCAGAGCCCGACTCAAACCCTTCCCATAACCGTATCTTCCCTGTACACCTTACCAAACACCTAACCCTAACCCTAGCCTTGTTCCCTGGACTTACCCCTCACCATCACCATCAATGTCCCCTATGCTTCAATGAAAACCTCGACCTCAATCTATCCCTCAACATCACATCAGAGGTGAGTCCTAAGCAAAATGATAAACCAATCCTCCCTGTACACATTACAGGACACCTATCCCTAAACCTAACCTTGTTCACTGGCCTGTACCCTCTCTGTTAAAATCGACATCTCCCATGCGTCACTGTAAACCTCCGTGTCAATCTCACCCTCACCATCACATCAGAGTCACACCCTAACTCCAAACGTAGTCCCGTATGTTCCATACACCTCAGTGAAAACCAACCTTCTCTCTACTGCTGGTCATTTGACATGACCACACAACATCTCAATTGACATCTTCCATGCTTCACCTTAATCCTGAATTACAATCATACTCTCTAACTCACATCAGAGCTGGGCCCTAATGCTAACCATAATCCAAACTCCTCGTTCATGTTAAAGAACTAGTATCCATTAACCTAGCCCTAGCCCATGGATCTGAATCATCACCATCACCATCGATGTCACTGAGAATTAACCATAAACTGGATCTTCAATCTCGTACTCACCCTCACATCAGAGACAGACCCTAACTCTAATTGTAACCCTATCTTCGCCATAAACCTAAACAAACACCCAACCCTAACCCTAGTCTTTGTCCCTGGACATTGTCCCTCAGCGTCACCACTGACTTCACCGAAGGTTCGCTTTATCCATGGATTTAAATCTTGTCTTCGTAATCACTTCAGAGACAGACTCTAACTCTCACCATACATTTACCCTCAATGTTCACCATTGCGTACACCTAATACGATACCCTGCCCACGTCCTTCGCTCTGACCCCTCACCACAAACACCACCATCAAGCATGTCTATCAAAAAGAGTGAATATCATTCTCACAATCACCCTCACTTTAGAGCTGGATCCTGACTCTAACCATATCCCTATCCTCCATGCACAGTTAAACCAACACCGAAACCTAACCCTAGCTTGGCTCCTGGACCTGAAACCGCACAATCACCAACGATGTCACCCAGAATTCTCCGTAAACCCGATGTTCAATCTCGTCCTCAACCGCACTACAGAGCCAGATCATAAGCCTAAATGAAACCATATAGTCCCTGTACACCTTACCAAACACCTAACCCTACCCCTAGCCCTAGCCCATGGACCTAATACCTCACAATCACCATTGACATCACCCAGGCTTCAGCGTAAACCTGATGTTCAATCTCGTCCTGATCCTCACGTCAGAGCCCAATCCGAACCCTTCCCATAACAATATCTCCCCCGTACACCTTGCCAAACACTTAACCCTGAACCTAGCCTTGTTTCCTTGACTTACCCCTCACTGTCACCATCAGCGTCCCCCATGCCTCACTGTAAAACTCCTCCTCAGTGTACCCCTTCACCTCACATCAGAGCTGGATCCTAAGCATAACGATAACCCTCTCCTCCCAGTACAACTTACAGAACACCAAACCCTAACCCTAACCTTGTTCACTGACCAAAACCCTCACCGTCAAAATCGACATCTAACACACCTCACAGTAAACGTCAAGAACAATCTCACCCTTGGGCTCACATCAGAGCTACATCCTAACTTTAAACATAGTCCTGTATGTCCCGTAAAACGTTGCGAACACCAACCCTAACTCGAGTGCTGATCACTAGACCTGACCCCTCAGCATCATATTTGACATCATCCACGCTTCACCTTAAACCTGAATTACAATCATACTCTCTACTTCACATCACACCAGACCCAAATTCTAACTGTAATCTAAACTCCCCATTCGCCTTAAAGAACTAACAACTATAATACTAGCCCTAGCCCATGGATCTAACCTACACCGCCACCTTCGATGTCAACACATGCTTCACCGGTAACTTAAACTTCCATCTCGTCCTTACCCTCATATAAGAGACAGACCCTAAATCAAATCGTAACCCTAACTTCCCCATAAAACTTAAGTTACACCCAAGCCTAACACTAGCCCTTGTCCGTGGAAATTGCCCCTCACCATCACCATTGACAACACACAAAGTTCCCTTTAAACATGGATTTAAATCTGGCCCCCTACTCACATCAGAGACAGTCCCAAACTCAAAATGTAACCCTCTCCTCACTGTTCACCGTTCGTACACCTGACCCAAAACCCTGCCCAGTTTCTTCAACCTGACCCCTCACCACCGACAGCACCATGACTCATGTCTAACAAAAATCATGAAGGTCTGTATCGAAAATGACATCAGGTCAGAGCTGGATCCTGATTCCTACCATACCCCAATCCTCCACGTACAGCGAACTGAACACCGACACCTAAACCTAGACCTGGCCCCTGGACCTGAAACCTCATCGTCACCAATGACATCACCCACGTTCAGCGCAAACCTGATGTTCAATCACTTCCTCATCCACACATCAGAGCCTGATCCTAATCCTTCCCATAACCATATCTTCCCTGTACACCTTACCAAGCACCTATCCCTAACCCTAACCTTGTTTCCTGGTTGAATCCTCACTGACAAAATCGACATCCCCCATGCCTCACTGTAAACCTCCACCTCAATGTCGTCCATGCCATCACGTCAGAGCCAGATCCTAACTCTAAACATAGTCCTATACGTCTGGTACACCTTAGCAAACACAAACCCTAACTGTAGCCCAGGTCTCTTGACATGACACAACATCACAATTGACATCATCCACGCTTCACCTCAACTCTGAATTACAATCGTACTCTCTAACTCACATCACAGGTGAAACCAAGCTCTAACCATAATCTAAACTCCCCATTTGCCTTAAAGAAATCGCAACCCAAATCCTAGCACTAGCCCATGGACCAAACCCTCACTGTCACCTTCGACGTCACCCAGGCTTCACCGTAACCTTGAACTGCAATCTCGTACTCACCCTCACATCAGAGACAGATGCAAACACTGATAGTAATCCTACACTCCCCATTAACCTTAATGAACATGCAACCCTAAAGCAAGCACTTGTCCCTGGACCTTAACCCTTAGAGTCACCATTGACACCACTGAAGGTTATCTTTAAAAATGGATTTAAATCTTGTCCTCACAGTCACATCAGAGACAGTCTCTAACTCTACCTGCAAACCTACCCTCACTGTACACCATTCCATACACCTGATCTGAAACCCTGCCCAGGTCTTCCAACGTGACCCCTCACCACCACCATCACCATCACTCATGTCTAAGAAACATCATGAAAGTCTATCTCGCAATCACCCTCACAATCAGAGCTGGATCCTGACTCTAACCATATCCCTATCCTCCACTTACAGCTAAACCACCACTTAAACTTAACCCTGGACTGCAACCAGGACCTGAAACCTCACTGTCACCATCGATGTTACCCATGCTTCACCATAAACCTGATGTTCAATCTCGTCCTCACCCTCACAACAGAGCCGGATTGTTAGCCTAAACAAAACCATGTGCTCCCTGTACACCTTTCCGAACACCTAACCCTAACCCTAGACCTAGCCCATGGAACTGAACCCTGACAGTCACCATCGACATCACCCAGGCTTCAGCGTAAACCTGATGTTCAATCTCTTCCTCATCCTCACATCAGAGCCCAGTTCTAACCCTTCCCATAACCGTATCTTCCCTGTACACCTTACCAAACACCTAACCCTAACCCTAGCCCTAACCCATGGAATTGAACCTTGACGGTCACCATCGACATCACCCAGGCTTCAGCGTAAACCCGATGTGCAATCCCATCCTCATCCTCACATCAGAGCCCGACTCAAACCCTTCCCATAACCTTATCTTCCCTGTACACCTTACCAAACACCTAACCCTAACCCTAGCCTTGTTCCCTGGACTTACCCCTCACCATCACCATCAATGTCCCCTACGCTTCAATGAAAACCTCGACCTCAATCTATCCCTCAACATCACATCAGAGGTGAATCCTAAGCAAAATGATAAACCAATCCTCCCTGTACACATTACAGGACACCTAACCCTAAACCTAACCTTGTTCACTGGCCTGTACCCTCTCTGTTAAAATCGACATCTCCCATGCGTCACTGTAAACCTCCGTGTCAATCTCACCCTCACCATCACATCAGAGTCACACCCTAACTCCAAACGTAGTCCCGTATGTTCCATACACCTCAGTGAAAACCAACCTTCTCTCTACTGCTGGTCATTTGACATGACCACACAACATCTCAGTTGACATCTTCCATGCTTCACCTTAATCCTGAATTACAATCATACTCTCTAACTCACATCAGAGCTGGGCCCTAATGCTAACCATAATCCAAACTCCTCGTTCATGTTAAAGAACTAGTATCCATTAACCTAGCCCTAGCCCATGGATCTGAATCATCACCATCACCATCGATGTCACCGAGAATTAACCATAAACTGGATCTTCAATCTCGTACTCACCCTCACATCAGAGACAGACCCTAACTCTAATTGTAACCCTATCTTCGCCATAAACCTAAACAAACACCCAACCCTAACCCTAGTCTTTGTCCCTGGACATTGTCCCTCAGCGTCACCACTGACTTCACCGAAGGTTCGCTTTATCCATGGATTTAAATCTTGTCTTCGTAATCACTTCAGAGACAGACTCTAACTCTCACCATACATTTACCCTCAATGTTCACCATTTCGTACACCTAATACGATACCCTGCCCACGTCCTTCGCTCTGACCCCTCACCACAAACACCACCGTCAAGCATGTCTATCAAAAAGAGTGAATATCATTCTCACAATCACCCTCACTTTAGAGCTGGATCCTGACTCTAACCATATCCCTATCCTCCATGCACAGTTAAACCAACACCGAAACCTAACCCTAGCTTGGCTCCTGGACCTGAAACCGCACAATCACCAACGATGTCACCCAGAATTCTCCGTAAACCCGATGTTCAATCTCGTCCTCAACCGCACTACAGAGCCAGATCATAAGCCTAAATGAAACCATATAGTCCCTGTACACCTTACCAAACACCTAACCCTACCCCTAGCCCTAGCCCATGGACCTAATACCTCACAATCACCATTGACATCACCCAGGCTTCAGCGTAAACCTGACGTTCAATCTCGTCCTGATCCTCACGTCAGAGCCCAATCCGAACCCTTCCCATAACAATATCTCCCCCGTACACCTTACCAAACACTTAACCCTGAACCTAGCCTTGTTTCCTTGACTTACCCCTCACTGTCACCATCACCGTCCCCCATGCCTCACTGTAAAACTCCTCCTCAGTGTACCCCTTCACCTCACATCAGAGCTGGATCCTAAGCATAACGATAACCCTCTCCTCCCAGTACAACTTACAGAACACCAAACCCTAACCCTAACCTTGTTCACTGACCAAAACCCTCACCGTCAAAATCGACATCTAACACACCTCACAGTAAACGTCAAGAACAATCTCACCCTTGGGCTCACATCAGAGCTACATCCTAACTTTAAACATAGTCCTGTATGTCCCGTAAAACTTTGCGAACACCAACCCTAACTCGAGTGCTGATCACTAGACCTGACCCCTCAGCATCATATTTGACATCATCCACGCTTCACCTTAAACCTGAATTACAATCATACTCTCTACTTCACATCACACCAGACCCAAATTCTAACTGTAATCTAAACTCCCCATTCGCCTTAAAGAACTACCAACTATAATACTAGCCCTAGCCCATGGATCTAACCTGCACCGCCACCTTCGATGTCAACACATGCTTCACCGGTAACTTAAACTTCCATCTCGTCCTTACCCTCATATAAGAGACAGACCCTAAATCAAATCGTAACCCTAACTTCCCCATAAAACTTAAGTTACACCCAAGCCTAACACTAGCCCTTGTCCGTGGACATTGCCCCTCACCATCACCATTGACAACACACAAGGTTCCCTTTAAACGTGGATTTAAATCTGGCCCCCTACTCACATCAGAGACAGTCCCAAACTCAAAATGTAACCCTATCCTCACTGTACACCGTTCGTACACCTGACCCAAAACCCTGCCCAGTTTCTTCAACCTGACCCCTCACCACCGACAGCACCATGACTCATGTCTAACAAAAATCATGAAGGTCTGTATCGAAAATGACATCAGGTCAGAGCTGGATCCTGATTCCTACCATACCCCAATCCTCCACGTACAGCGAACTGAACACCGACACCTAAACCTAGACCTGGCCCCTGGACCCGAAACCTCATCGTCACCAATGACATCACCCACGTTCAGCGCAAACCTGATGTTCAATCACTTCCTCATCCACACATCAGAGCCTGATCCTAATCCTTCCCATAACCATATCTTCCCTGTACACCTTACCAAACACCTATCCCTAACCCTAACCTTGTTTCCTGGTTGAATCCTCACTGACAAAATCGACATCCCCCATGCCTCACTGTAAACCTCCACCTCAATGTCGTCCATGCCATCACGTCAGAGCCAGATCCTAACTCTAAACATAGTCCTATACGTCTGGTACACCTTAGCAAACACAAACCCTAACTGTAGCCCAGGTCTCTTGACCTGACACAACATCACAATTGACATCATTCACGCTTCACCTCAACTCTGAATTACAATCGTACTCTCTAACTCACATCACAGGTGAAACCAAACTCTAACCATAATCTAAACTCCCCATTTGCCTTAAAGAAATCGCAACCCAAATCCTAGCACTAGCCCATGGACCAAACCCTCACTGTCACCTTCGACGTCACCCAGGCTTCACCGTAACCTTGAACTGCAATCTCGTACTCACCCTCACATCAGAGACAGATGCAAACACTGATAGTAACCCTGCACTCCCCATTAACCTTAATGAACATGCAACGCTAAAGCAAGCACTTGTCCCTGGACCTTAACCCTTAGAGTCACCATTGACACCACTGAAGGTTATCTTTAAAAATGGATTTAAATCTTGTCCTCACAGTCACATCAGAGACAGTCTCTAACTCTACCTGCAAACCTACCCTCACTGTACACCATTCCATACACCTGATCTGAAACCCTGCCCAGGTCTTCCAACGTGACCCCTCACCACCACCATCACCATCACTCATGTCTAAGAAACATCATGAAAGTCTATCTCGCAATCACCCTCACAATCAGAGCTGGATCCTGACTCTAACCATATCCCTATCCTCCACTTACAGCTAAACCACCACTTCAACTTAACCCTGGACTGCAACCAGGACCTGAAACCTCACTGTCACCATCGATGTTACCCATGCTTCACCATAAACCTGATGTTCAATCTCGTCCTCACCCTCACAACAGAGCCGGATTGTTAGCCTAAACAAAACCATGTGCTCCCTGTACACCTTTCCGAACACCTAACCCTAACCCTAGACCTAGCCCATGGAACTGAACCCTGACAGTCACCATCGACATCACCCAGGCTTCAGCGTAAACCTGATGTTCAATCTCATCCTCATCCTCACATCAGAGCCCAATTCTAACCCTTCCCGTAACCGTATCTTCCCTGTACACCTTACCAAACACCTAACCCTAACCCTAGCCCTAGCCCATGGAATTGAACCTTGACGGTCACCATCGACATCACCCAGGCTTCAGCGTAAACCCGATGTGCAATCCCATCCTCATCCTCACATCAGAGCCCGACTCAAACCCTTCCCATAACCGTATCTTCCCTGTACACCTTACCAAACACCTAACCCTAACCCTAGCCTTGTTCCCTGGACTTACCCCTCACCATCACCATCAATGTCCCCTACGCTTCAATGAAAACCTCGACCTCAATCTATCCCTCAACATCACATCAGAGGTGAATCCCCAGCAAAATGATAAACCAATCCTCCCTGTACACATTACAGGACACCTAACCCTAAACCTAACCTTGTTCACTGGCCTGTACCCTCTCTGTTAAAATCGACATCTCCCATGCGTCACTGTAAACCTCCGTGTCAATCTCACCCTCACCATCACATCAGAGTCACACCCTAACTCCAAACGTAGTCCCGTATGTTCCATACACCTCAGTGAAAACCAACCTTCTCTCTACTGCTGGTCATTTGACATGACCACACAACATCTCAATTGACATCTTCCATGCTTCACCTTAATCCTGAATTACAATCATACTCTCTAACTCACATCAGAGCTGGGCCCTAATGCTAACCATAATCCAAACTCCTCGTTCATGTTAAAGAACTAGTATCCATTAACCTAGCCCTAGCCCATGGATCTGAATCATCACCATCACCATCGATGTCACCGAGAATTAACCATAAACTGGATCTTCAATCTCGTACTCACCCTCACATCAGAGACAGACCCTAACTCTAATTGTAACCCTATCTTCGCCATAAACCTAAACAAACACCCAACCCTAACCCTAGTCTTTGTCCCTGGACATTGTCCCTCAGCGTCACCACTGACTTCACCGAAGGTTCGCTTTATCCATGGATTTAAATCTTGTCTTCGTAATCACTTCAGAGACAGACTCTAACTCTCACCATACATTTACCCTCAATGTTCACCATTTCGTACACCTAATACGATACCCTGCCCACGTCCTTCGCTCTGACCCCTCACCACAAACACCACCGTCAAGCATGTCTATCAAAAAGAGTGAATATCATTCTCACAATCACCCTCACTTTAGAGCTGGATCCTGACTCTAACCATATCCCTATCCTCCATGCACAGTTAAACCAACACCGAAACCTAACCCTAGCTTGGCTCCTGGACCTGAAACCGCACAATCACCAACGATGTCACCCAGAATTCTCCGTAAACCCGATGTTCAATCTCGTCCTCAACCGCACTACAGAGCCAGATCATAAGCCTAAATGAAACCATATAGTCCCTGTACACCTTACCAAACACCTAACCCTACCCCTAGCCCTAGCCCATGGACCTAATACCTCACAATCACCATTGACATCACCCAGGCTTCAGCGTAAACCTGACGTTCAATCTCGTCCTGATCCTCACGTCAGAGCCCAATCCGAACCCTTCCCATAACAATATCTCCCCCGTACACCTTACCAAACACTTAACCCTGAACCTAGCCTTGTTTCCTTGACTTACCCCTCACTGTCACCATCAGCGTCCCCCATGCCTCACTGTAAAACTCCTCCTCAGTGTACCCCTTCACCTCACATCAGAGCTGGATCCTAAGCATAACGATAACCCTCTCCTCCCAGTACAACTTACAGAACACCAAACCCTAACCCTAACCTTGTTCACTGACCAAAACCCTCACCGTCAAAATCGACATCTAACACACCTCACAGTAAACGTCAAGAACAATCTCACCCTTGGGCTCACATCAGAGCTACATCCTAACTTTAAACATAGTCCTGTATGTCCCGTAAAACTTTGCGAACACCAACCCTAACTCGAGTGCTGATCACTAGACCTGACCCCTCAGCATCATATTTGACATCATCCACGCTTCACCTTAAACCTGAATTACAATCATACTCTCTACTTCACATCACACCAGACCCAAATTCTAACTGTAATCTAAACTCCCCATTCGCCTTAAAGAACTACCAACTATAATACTAGCCCTAGCCCATGGATCTAACCTACACCGCCACCTTCGATGTCAACACATGCTTCACCGGTAACTTAAACTTCCATCTCGTCCTTACCCTCACATAAGAGACAGACCCTAAATCAAATCGTAACCCTAACTTCCCCATAAAACTTAAGTTACACCCAAGCCTAACACTAGCCCTTGTCCGTGGACATTGCCCCTCACCATCACCATTGACAACACACAAGGTTCCCTTTAAACGTGGATTTAAATCTGGCCCCCTACTCACATCAGAGACAGTCCCAAACTCAAAATGTAACCCTATCCTCACTGTTCACCGTTCGTACACCTGACCCAAAACCCTGCCCAGTTTCTTCAACCTGACCCCTCACCACCGACAGCACCATGACTCATGTCTAACAAAAATCATGAAGGTCTGTATCGAAAATGACATCAGGTCAGAGCTGGATCCTGATTCCTACCATACCCCAATCCTCCACGTACAGCGAACTGAACACCGACACCTAAACCTAGACCTGGCCCCTGGACCCGAAACCTCATCGTCACCAATGACATCACCCACGTTCAGCGCAAACCTGATGTTCAATCACTTCCTCATCCACACATCAGAGCCTGATCCTAATCCTTCCCATAACCATATCTTCCCTGTACACCTTACCAAACACCTATCCCTAACCCTAACCTTGTTTCCTGGTTGAATCCTCACTGACAAAATCGACATCCCCCATGCCTCACTGTAAACCTCCACCTCAATGTCGTCCATGCCATCACGTCAGAGCCAGATCCTAACTCTAAACATAGTCCTATACGTCTGGTACACCTTAGCAAACACAAACCCTAACTGTAGCCCAGGTCTCTTGACCTGACACAACATCACAATTGACATCATTCACGCTTCACCTCAACTCTGAATTACAATCGTACTCTCTAACTCACATCACAGGTGAAACCAAGCTCTAACCATAATCTAAACTCCCCATTTGCCTTAAAGAAATCGCAACCCAATTCCTAGCACTAGCCCATGGACCAAACCCTCACTGTCACCTTCGACGTCACCCAGGCTTCACCGTAACCTTGAACTGCAATCTCGTACTCACCCTCACATCAGAGACAGATGCAAACACTGATAGTAACCCTACACTCCCCATTAACCTTAATGAACATGCAACCCTAAAGCAAGCACTTGTCCCTGGACCTTAACCCTTAGAGACACCACTGACACCACTGAAGGTTATCTTTAAAAATGGATTTAAATCTTGTCCTCACAGTCACATCAGAGACAGTCTCTAACTCTACCTGCAAACCTACCCTCACTGTACACCATTCCATACACCTGATCTGAAACCCTGCCCAGGTCTTCCAACGTGACCCCTCACCACCACCATCACCATCACTCATGTCTAAGAAACATCATGAAAGTCTATCTCGCAATCACCCTCACAATCAGAGCTGGATCCTGACTCTAACCATATCCCTATCCTCCACTTACAGCTAAACCACCACTTCAACTTAACCCTGGACTGCAACCAGGACCTGAAACCTCACTGTCACCATCGATGTTACCCATGCTTCACCATAAACCTGATGTTCAATCTCGTCCTCACCCTCACAACAGAGCCGGATTGTTAGCCTAAACAAAACCATGTGCTCCCTGTACACCTTTCCGAACACCTAACCCTAACCCTAGACCTAGCCCATGGAACTGAACCCTGACAGTCACCATCGACATCACCCAGGCTTCAGCGTAAACCTGATGTTCAATCTCTTCCTCATCCTCACATCAGAGCCCAATTCTAACCCTTCCCGTAACCGTATCTTCCCTGTACACCTTACCAAACACCTAACCCTAACCCTAGCCCTAGCCCATGGAATTGAACCTTGACGGTCACCATCGACATCACCCAGGCTTCAGCGTAAACCCGATGTGCAATCCCATCCTCATCCTCACATCGGAGCCCGAGTCAAACCCTTCCCATAACCGTATCTTCCCTGTACACCTTACCAAACACCTAACCCTAACCCTAGCCTTGTTCCCTGGACTTACCCCTCACCATCACCATCAATGTCCCCTACGCTTCAATGAAAACCTCGACCTCAATCTATCCCTCAACATCACATCAGAGGTGAATCCCCAGCAAAATGATAAACCAATCCTCCCTGTACACATTACAGGACACCTAACCCTAAACCTAACCTTGTTCACTGGCCTGTACCCTCTCTGTTAAAATCGACATCTCCCATGCGTCACTGTAAACCTCCGTGTCAATCTCACCCTCACCATCACATCAGAGTCACACCCTAACTCCAAACGTAGTCCCGTATGTTCCATACACCTCAGTGAAAACCAACCTTCTCTCTACTGCTGGTCATTTGACATGACCACACAACATCTCAATTGACATCTTCCATGCTTCACCTTAATCCTGAATTACAATCATACTCTCTAACTCACATCAGAGCTGGGCCCTAATGCTAACCATAATCCAAACTCCTCGTTCATGTTAAAGAACTAGTATCCATTAACCTAGCCCTAGCCCATGGATCTGAATCATCACCATCACCATCGATGTCACCGAGAATTAACCATAAACTGGATCTTCAATCTCGTACTCACCCTCACATCAGAGACAGACCCTAACTCTAATTGTAACCCTATCTTCGCCATAAACCTAAACAAACACCCAACCCTAACCCTAGTCTTTGTCCCTGGACATTGTCCCTCAGCGTCACCACTGACTTCACCGAAGGTTCGCTTTATCCATGGATTTAAATCTTGTCTTCGTAATCACTTCAGAGACAGACTCTAACTCTCACCATACATTTACCCTCAATGTTCACCATTTCGTACACCTAATACGATACCCTGCCCACGTCCTTCGCTCTGACCCCTCACCACAAACACCACCGTCAAGCATGTCTATCAAAAAGAGTGAATATCATTCTCACAATCACCCTCACTTTAGAGCTGGATCCTGACTCTAACCATATCCCTATCCTCCATGCACAGTTAAACCAACACCGAAACCTAACCCTAGCTTGGCTCCTGGACCTGAAACCGCACAATCACCAACGATGTCACCCAGAATTCTCCGTAAACCCGATGTTCAATCTCGTCCTCAACCGCACTACAGAGCCAGATCATAAGCCTAAATGAAACCATATAGTCCCTGTACACCTTACCAAACACCTAACCCTACCCCTAGCCCTAGCCCATGGACCTAATACCTCACAATCACCATTGACATCACCCAGGCTTCAGCGTAAACCTGACGTTCAATCTCGTCCTGATCCTCACGTCAGAGCCCAATCCGAACCCTTCCCATAACAATATCTCCCCCGTACACCTTACCAAACACTTAACCCTGAACCTAGCCTTGTTTCCTTGACTTACCCCTCACTGTCACCATCAGCGTCCCCCATGCCTCACTGTAAAACTCCTCCTCAGTGTACCCCTTCACCTCACATCAGAGCTGGATCCTAAGCATAACGATAACCCTCTCCTCCCAGTACAACTTACAGAACACCAAACCCTAACCCTAACCTTGTTCACTGACCAAAACCCTCACCGTCAAAATCGACATCTAACACACCTCACAGTAAACGTCAAGAACAATCTCACCCTTGGGCTCACATCAGAGCTACATCCTAACTTTAAACATAGTCCTGTATGTCCCGTAAAACTTTGCGAACACCAACCCTAACTCGAGTGCTGATCACTAGACCTGACCCCTCAGCATCATATTTGACATCATCCACGCTTCACCTTAAACCTGAATTACAATCATACTCTCTACTTCACATCACACCAGACCCAAATTCTAACTGTAATCTAAACTCCCCATTCGCCTTAAAGAACTACCAACTATAATACTAGCCCTAGCCCATGGATCTAACCTGCACCGCCACCTTCGATGTCAACACATGCTTCACCGGTAACTTAAACTTCCATCTCGTCCTTACCCTCACATAAGAGACAGACCCTAAATCAAATCGTAACCCTAACTTCCCCATAAAACTTAAGTTACACCCAAGCCTAACACTAGCCCTTGTCCGTGGACATTGCCCCTCACCATCACCATTGACAACACACAAGGTTCCCTTTAAACGTGGATTTAAATCTGGCCCCCTACTCACATCAGAGACAGTCCCAAACTCAAAATGTAACCCTATCCTCACTGTTCACCGTTCGTACACCTGACCCAAAACCCTGCCCAGTTTCTTCAACCTGACCCCTCACCACCGACAGCACCATGACTCATGTCTAACAAAAATCATGAAGGTCTGTATCGAAAATGACATCAGGTCAGAGCTGGATCCTGATTCCTACCATACCCCAATCCTCCACGTACAGCGAACTGAACACCGACACCTAAACCTAGACCTGGCCCCTGGACCCGAAACCTCATCGTCACCAATGACATCACCCACGTTCAGCGCAAACCTGATGTTCAATCACTTCCTCATCCACACATCAGAGCCTGATCCTAATCCTTCCCATAACCATATCTTCCCTGTACACCTTACCAAACACCTATCCCTAACCCTAACCTTGTTTCCTGGTTGAATCCTCACTGACAAAATCGACATCCCCCATGCCTCACTGTAAACCTCCACCTCAATGTCGTCCATGCCATCACGTCAGAGCCAGATCCTAACTCTAAACATAGTCCTATACGTCTGGTACACCTTAGCAAACACAAACCCTAACTGTAGCCCAGGTCTCTTGACCTGACACAACATCACAATTGACATCATTCACGCTTCACCTCAACTCTGAATTACAATCGTACTCTCTAACTCACATCACAGGTGAAACCAAGCTCTAACCATAATCTAAACTCCCCATTTGCCTTAAAGAAATCGCAACCCAATTCCTAGCACTAGCCCATGGACCAAACCCTCACTGTCACCTTCGACGTCACCCAGGCTTCACCGTAACCTTGAACTGCAATCTCGTACTCACCCTCACATCAGAGACAGATGCAAACACTGATAGTAACCCTACACTCCCCATGAACCTTAATGAACATGCAACCCTAAAGCAAGCACTTGTCCCTGGACCTTAACCCTTAGAGACACCACTGACACCACTGAAGGTTATCTTTAAAAATGGATTTAAATCTTGTCCTCACAGTCACATCAGAGACAGTCTCTAACTCTACCTGCAAACCTACCCTCACTGTACACCATTCCATACACCTGATCTGAAACCCTGCCCAGGTCTTCCAACGTGACCCCTCACCACCACCATCACCATCACTCATGTCTAAGAAACATCATGAAAGTCTATCTCGCAATCACCCTCACAATCAGAGCTGGATCCTGACTCTAACCATATCCCTATCCTCCACTTACAGCTAAACCACCACTTCAACTTAACCCTGGACTGCAACCAGGACCTGAAACCTCACTGTCACCATCGATGTTACCCATGCTTCACCATAAACCTGATGTTCAATCTCGTCCTCACCCTCACAACAGAGCCGGATTGTTAGCCTAAACAAAACCATGTGCTCCCTGTACACCTTTCCGAACACCTAACCCTAACCCTAGACCTAGCCCATGGAACTGAACCCTGACAGTCACCATCGACATCACCCAGGCTTCAGCGTAAACCTGATGTTCAATCTCTTCCTCATCCTCACATCAGAGCCCAATTCTAACCCTTCCCGTAACCGTATCTTCCCTGTACACCTTACCAAACACCTAACCCTAACCCTAGCCCTAGCCCATGGAATTGAACCTTGACGGTCACCATCGACATCACCCAGGCTTCAGCGTAAACCCGATGTGCAATCCCATCCTCATCCTCACATCAGAGCCCGACTCAAACCCTTCCCATAACCGTATCTTCCCTGTACACCTTACCAAACACCTAACCCTAACCCTAGCCTTGTTCCCTGGACTTACCCCTCACCATCACCATCAATGTCCCCTACGCTTCAATGAAAACCTCGACCTCAATCTATCCCTCAACATCACATCAGAGGTGAATCCCCAGCAAAATGATAAACCAATCCTCCCTGTACACATTACAGGACACCTAACCCTAAACCTAACCTTGTTCACTGGCCTGTACCCTCTCTGTTAAAATCGACATCTCCCATGCGTCACTGTAAACCTCCGTGTCAATCTCACCCTCACCATCACATCAGAGTCACACCCTAACTCCAAACGTAGTCCCGTATGTTCCATACACCTCAGTGAAAACCAACCTTCTCTCTACTGCTGGTCATTTGACATGACCACACAACATCTCAATTGACATCTTCCATGCTTCACCTTAATCCTGAATTACAATCATACTCTCTAACTCACATCAGAGCTGGGCCCTAATGCTAACCATAATCCAAACTCCTCGTTCATGTTAAAGAACTAGTATCCATTAACCTAGCCCTAGCCCATGGATCTGAATCATCACCATCACCATCGATGTCACCGAGAATTAACCATAAACTGGATCTTCAATCTCGTACTCACCCTCACATCAGAGACAGACCCTAACTCTAATTGTAACCCTATCTTCGCCATAAACCTAAACAAACACCCAACCCTAACCCTAGTCTTTGTCCCTGGACATTGTCCCTCAGCGTCACCACTGACTTCACCGAAGGTTCGCTTTATCCATGGATTTAAATCTTGTCTTCGTAATCACTTCAGAGACAGACTCTAACTCTCACCATACATTTACCCTCAATGTTCACCATTTCATACACCTAATACGATACCCTGCCCACGTCCTTCGCTCTGACCCCTCACCACAAACACCACCGTCAAGCATGTCTATCAAAAAGAGTGAATATCATTCTCACAATCACCCTCACTTTAGAGCTGGATCCTGACTCTAACCATATCCCTATCCTCCATGCACAGTTAAACCAACACCGAAACCTAACCCTAGCTTGGCTCCTGGACCTGAAACCGCACAATCACCAACGATGTCACCCAGAATTCTCCGTAAACCCGATGTTCAATCTCGTCCTCAACCGCACTACAGAGCCAGATCATAAGCCTAAATGAAACCATATAGTCCCTGTACACCTTACCAAACACCTAACCCTACCCCTAGCCCTAGCCCATGGACCTAATACCTCACAATCACCATTGACATCACCCAGGCTTCAGCGTAAACCTGACGTTCAATCTCGTCCTGATCCTCACGTCAGAGCCCAATCCGAACCCTTCCCATAACAATATCTCCCCCGTACACCTTACCAAACACTTAACCCTGAACCTAGCCTTGTTTCCTTGACTTACCCCTCACTGTCACCATCAGCGTCCCCCATGCCTCACTGTAAAACTCCTCCTCAGTGTACCCCTTCACCTCACATCAGAGCTGGATCCTAAGCATAACGATAACCCTCTCCTCCCAGTACAACTTACAGAACACCAAACCCTAACCCTAACCTTGTTCACTGACCAAAACCCTCACCGTCAAAATCGACATCTAACACACCTCACAGTAAACGTCAAGAACAATCTCACCCTTGGGCTCACATCAGAGCTACATCCTAACTTTAAACATAGTCCTGTATGTCCCGTAAAACTTTGCGAACACCAACCCTAACTCGAGTGCTGATCACTAGACCTGACCCCTCAGCATCATATTTGACATCATCCACGCTTCACCTTAAACCTGAATTACAATCATACTCTCTACTTCACATCACACCAGACCCAAATTCTAACTGTAATCTAAACTCCCCATTCGCCTTAAAGAACTACCAACTATAATACTAGCCCTAGCCCATGGATCTAACCTACACCGCCACCTTCGATGTCAACACATGCTTCACCGGTAACTTAAACTTCCATCTCGTCCTTACCCTCATATAAGAGACAGACCCTAAATCAAATCGTAACCCTAACTTCCCCATAAAACTTAAGTTACACCCAAGCCTAACACTAGCCCTTGTCCGTGGACATTGCCCCTCACCATCACCATTGACAACACACAAGGTTCCCTTTAAACGTGGATTTAAATCTGGCCCCTTAGTCACATCAGAGACAGTCCCAAACTCAAAATGTAACCCTATCCTCACTGTTCACCGTTCGTACACCTGACCCAAATCCCTGCCCAGTTTCTTCAACCTGACCCCTCACCACCGACAGCACCATGACTCATGTCTAACAAAAATCATGAAGGTCTGTATCGAAAATGACATCAGGTCAGAGCTGGATCCTGATTCCTACCATACCCCAATCCTCCACGTACAGCGAACTGAACACCGACACCTAAACCTAGACCTGGCCCCCGGACCCGAAACCTCATCGTCACCAATGACATCACCCACGTTCAGCGCAAACCTGATGTTCAATCACTTCCTCATCCACACATCAGAGCCTGATCCTAATCCTTCCCATAACCATATCTTCCCTGTACACCTTACCAAACACCTATCCCTAACCCTAACCTTGTTTCCTGGTTGAATCCTCACTGACAAAATCGACATCCCCCATGCCTCACTGTAAACCTCCACCTCAATGTCGTCCATGCCATCACGTCAGAGCCAGATCCTAACTCTAAACATAGTCCTATACGTCTGGTACACCTTAGCAAACACAAACCCTAACTGTAGCCCAGGTCTCTTGACCTGACACAACATCACAATTGACATCATTCACGCTTCACCTCAACTCTGAATTACAATCGTACTCTCTAACTCACATCACAGGTGAAACCAAGCTCTAACCATAATCTAAACTCCCCATTTGCCTTAAAGAAATCGCAACCCAATTCCTAGCACTAGCCCATGGACCAAACCCTCACTGTCACCTTCGACGTCACCCAGGCTTCACCGTAACCTTGAACTGCAATCTCGTACTCACCCTCACATCAGAGACAGATGCAAACACTGATAGTAACCCTACACTCCCCATGAACCTTAATGAACATGCAACCCTAAAGCAAGCACTTGTCCCTGGACCTTAACCCTCAGAGACACCACTGACACCACTGAAGGTTATCTTTAAAAATGGATTTAAATCTTGTCCTCACAGTCACATCAGAGACAGTCTCTAACTCTACCTGCAAACCTACCCTCACTGTACACCATTCCATACACCTGATCTGAAACCCTGCCCAGGTCTTCCAACGTGACCCCTCACCACCACCATCACCATCACTCATGTCTAAGAAACATCATGAAAGTCTATCTCGCAATCACCCTCACAATCAGAGCTGGATCCTGACTCTAACCATATCCCTATCCTCCACTTACAGCTAAACCACCACTTCAACTTAACCCTGGACTGCAACCAGGACCTGAAACCTCACTGTCACCATCGATGTTACCCATGCTTCACCATAAACCTGATGTTCAATCTCGTCCTCACCCTCACAACAGAGCCGGATTGTTAGCCTAAACAAAACCATGTGCTCCCTGTACACCTTTCCGAACACCTAACCCTAACCCTAGACCTAGCCCATGGAACTGAACCCTGACAGTCACCATCGACATCACCCAGGCTTCAGCGTAAACCTGATGTTCAATCTCTTCCTCATCCTCACATCAGAGCCCAATTCTAACCCTTCCCATAACCGTATCTTCCCTGTACACCTTACCAAACACCTAACCCTAACCCTAGCCCTAGCCCATGGAATTGAACCTTGACGGTCACCATCGACATCACCCAGGCTTCAGCGTAAACCCGATGTGCAATCCCATCCTCATCCTCACATCGGAGCCCGACTCAAACCCTTCCCATAACCGTATCTTCCCTGTACACCTTACCAAACACCTAACCCTAACCCTAGCCTTGTTCCCTGGACTTACCCCTCACCATCACCATCAATGTCCCCTACGCTTCAATGAAAACCTCGACCTCAATCTAGCCCTCAACATCACATCAGAGGTGAATCCCCAGCAAAATGATAAACCAATCCTCCCTGTACACATTACAGGACACCTAACCCTAAACCTAACCTTGTTCACTGGCCTGTACCCTCTCTGTTAAAATCGACATCTCCCATGCGTCACTGTAAACCTCCGTGTCAATCTCACCCTCACCATCACATCAGAGTCACACCCTAACTCCAAACGTAGTCCCGTATGTTCCATACACCTCAGTGAAAACCAACCTTCTCTCTACTGCTGGTCATTTGACATGACCACACAACATCTCAATTGACATCTTCCATGCTTCACCTTAATCCTGAATTACAATCATACTCTCTAACTCACATCAGAGCTGGGCCCTAATGCTAACCATAATCCAAACTCCTCGTGCATGTTAAAGAACTAGTATCCATTAACCTAGCCCTAGCCCATGGATCTGAATCATCACCATCACCATCGATGTCACCGAGAATTAACCATAAACTGGATCTTCAATCTCGTACTCACCCTCACATCAGAGACAGACCCTAACTCTAATTGTAACCCTATCTTCGCCATAAACCTAAACAAACACCCAACCCTAACCCTTGTCTTTGTCCCTGGACATTGTCCCTCAGCGTCACCACTGACTTCACCGAAGGTTCGCTTTATCCATGGATTTAAATCTTGTCTTCGTAATCACTTCAGAGACAGACTCTAACTCTCACCATACATTTACCCTCAATGTTCACCATTTCGTACACCTAATACGATACCCTGCCCACGTCCTTCGCTCTGACCCCTCACCACAAACACCACCATCAAGCATGTCTATCAAAAAGAGTGAATATCATTCTCACAATCACCCTCACTTTAGAGCTGGATCCTGACTCTAACCATATCCCTATCCTCCATGCACAGTTAAACCAACACCGAAACCTAACCCTAGCTTGGCTCCTGGACCTGAAACCGCACAATCACCAACGATGTCACCCAGAATTCTCCGTAAACCCGATGTTCAATCTCGTCCTCAACCGCACTACAGAGCCAGATCATAAGCCTAAATGAAACCATATAGTCCCTGTACACCTTACCAAACACCTAACCCTACCCCTAGCCCTAGCCCATGGACCTAATACCTCACAATCACCATTGACATCACCCAGGCTTCAGCGTAAACCTGATGTTCAATCTCGTCCTGATCCTCACGTCAGAGCCCAATCCGAACCCTTCCCATAACAATATCTCCCCCGTACACCTTACCAAACACTTAACCCTGAACCTAGCCTTGTTTCCTTGACTTACCCCTCACTGTCACCATCAGCGTCCCCCATGCCTCACTGTAAAACTCCTCCTCAGTGTACCCCTTCACCTCACATCAGAGCTGGATCCTAAGCATAACGATAACCCTCTCCTCCCAGTACAACTTACAGAACACCAAACCCTAACCCTAACCTTGTTCACTGACCAAAACCCTCACCGTCAAAATCGACATCTAACACACCTCACAGTAAACGTCAAGAACAATCTCACCCTTGGGCTCACATCAGAGCTACATCCTAACTTTAAACATAGTCCTGTATGTCCCGTAAAACTTTGCGAACACCAACCCTAACTCGAGTGCTGATCACTAGACCTGACCCCTCAGCATCATATTTGACATCATCCACGCTTCACCTTAAACCTGAATTACAATCATACTCTCTACTTCACATCACACCAGACCCAAATTCTAACTGTAATCTAAACTCCCCATTCGCCTTAAAGAACTACCAACTATAATACTAGCCCTAGCCCATGGATCTAACCTGCACCGCCAACTTCGATGTCAACACATGCTTCACCGGTAACTTAAACTTCCATCTCGTCCTTACCCTCACATAAGAGACAGACCCTAAATCAAATCGTAACCCTAACTTCCCCATAAAACTTAAGTTACACCCAAGCCTAACACTAGCCCTTGTCCGTGGACATTGCCCCTCACCATCACCATTGACAACACACAAGGTTCCCTTTAAACGTGGATTTAAATCTGGCCCCCTACTCACATCAGAGACAGTCCCAAACTCAAAATGTAACCCTATCCTCACTGTTCACCGTTCGTACACCTGACCCAAAACCCTGCCCAGTTTCTTCAACCTGACCCCTCACCACCGACAGCACCATGACTCATGTCTAACAAAAATCATGAAGGTCTGTATCGAAAATGACATCAGGTCAGAGCTGGATCCTGATTCCTACCATACCCCAATCCTCCACGTACAGCGAACTGAACACCGACAGCTAAACCTAGACCTGGCCCCTGGACCCGAAACCTCATCGTCACCAATGACATCACCCACGTTCAGCGCAAACCTGATGTTCAATCACTTCCTCATCCACACATCAGAGCCTGATCCTAATCCTTCCCATAACCATATCTTCCCTGTACACCTTACCAAACACCTATCCCTAACCCTAACCTTGTTTCCTGGTTGAATCCTCACTGACAAAATCGACATCCCCCATGCCTCACTGTAAACCTCCACCTCAATGTCGTCCATGCCATCACGTCAGAGCCAGATCCTAACTCTAAACATAGTCCTATACGTCTGGTACACCTTAGCAAACACAAACCCTAACTGTAGCCCAGGTCTCTTGACCTGACACAACATCACAATTGACATCATTCACGCTTCACCTCAACTCTGAATTACAATCGTACTCTCTAACTCACATCACAGGTGAAACCAAGCTCTAACCATAATCTAAACTCCCCATTTGCCTTAAAGAAATCGCAACCCAATTCCTAGCACTAGCCCATGGACCAAACCCTCACTGTCACCTTCGACGTCACCCAGGCTTCACCGTAACCTTGAACTGCAATCTCGTACTCACCCTCACATCAGAGACAGATGCAAACACTGATAGTAACCCTACACTCCCCATTAACCTTAATGAACATGCAACCCTAAAGCAAGCACTTGTCCCTGGACCTTAACCCTTAGAGACACCACTGACACCACTGAAGGTTATCTTTAAAAATGGATTTAAATCTTGTCCTCACAGTCACATCAGAGACAGTCTCTAACTCTACCTGCAAACCTACCCTCACTGTACACCATTCCATACACCTGATCTGAAACCCTGCCCAGGTCTTCCAACGTGACCCCTCACCACCACCATCACCATCACTCATGTCTAAGAAACATCATGAAAGTCTATCTCGCAATCACCCTCACAATCAGAGCTGGATCCTGACTCTAACCATATCCCTATCCTCCACTTACAGCTAAACCACCACTTCAACTTAACCCTGGACTGCAACCAGGACCTGAAACCTCACTGTCACCATCGATGTTACCCATGCTTCACCATAAACCTGATGTTCAATCTCGTCCTCACCCTCACAACAGAGCCGGATTGTTAGCCTAAACAAAACCATGTGCTCCCTGTACACCTTTCCGAACACCTAACCCTAACCCTAGACCTAGCCCATGGAACTGAACCCTGACAGTCACCATCGACATCACCCAGGCTTCAGCGTAAACCTGATGTTCAATCTCTTCCTCATCCTCACATCAGAGCCCAATTCTAACCCTTCCCGTAACCGTATCTTCCCTGTACACCTTACCAAACACCTAACCCTAACCCTAGCCCTAGCCCATGGAATTGAACCTTGACGGTCACCATCGACATCACCCAGGCTTCAGCGTAAACCCGATGTGCAATCCCATCCTCATCCTCACATCAGAGCCCGACTCAAACCCTTCCCATAACCGTATCTTCCCTGTACACCTTACCAAACACCTAACCCTAACCCTAGCCTTGTTCCCTGGACTTACCCCTCACCATCACCATCAATGTCCCCTACGCTTCAATGAAAACCTCGACCTCAATCTATCCCTCAACATCACATCAGAGGTGAATCCCCAGCAAAATGATAAACCAATCCTCCCTGTACACATTACAGGACACCTAACCCTAAACCTAACCTTGTTCACTGGCCTGTACCCTCTCTGTTAAAATCGACATCTCCCATGCGTCACTGTAAACCTCCGTGTCAATCTCACCCTCACCATCACATCAGAGTCACACCCTAACTCCAAACGTAGTCCCGTATGTTCCATACACCTCAGTGAAAACCAACCTTCTCTCTACTGCTGGTCATTTGACATGACCACACAACATCTCAATTGACATCTTCCATGCTTCACCTTAATCCTGAATTACAATCATACTCTCTAACTCACATCAGAGCTGGGCCCTAATGCTAACCATAATCCAAACTCCTCGTTCATGTTAAAGAACTAGTATCCATTAACCTAGCCCTAGCCCATGGATCTGAATCATCACCATCACCATCGATGTCACCGAGAATTAACCATAAACTGGATCTTCAATCTCGTACTCACCCTCACATCAGAGACAGACCCTAACTCTAATTGTAACCCTATCTTCGCCATAAACCTAAACAAACACCCAACCCTAACCCTAGTCTTTGTCCCTGGACATTGTCCCTCAGCGTCACCACTGACTTCACCGAAGGTTCGCTTTATCCATGGATTTAAATCTTGTCTTCGTAATCACTTCAGAGACAGACTCTAACTCTCACCATACATTTACCCTCAATGTTCACCATTTCATACACCTAATACGATACCCTGCCCACGTCCTTCGCTCTGACCCCTCACCACAAACACCACCGTCAAGCATGTCTATCAAAAAGAGTGAATATCATTCTCACAATCACCCTCACTTTAGAGCTGGATCCTGACTCTAACCATATCCCTATCCTCCATGCACAGTTAAACCAACACCGAAACCTAACCCTAGCTTGGCTCCTGGACCTGAAACCGCACAATCACCAACGATGTCACCCAGAATTCTCCGTAAACCCGATGTTCAATCTCGTCCTCAACCGCACTACAGAGCCAGATCATAAGCCTAAATGAAACCATATAGTCCCTGTACACCTTACCAAACACCTAACCCTACCCCTAGCCCTAGCCCATGGACCTAATACCTCACAATCACCATTGACATCACCCAGGCTTCAGCGTAAACCTGACGTTCAATCTCGTCCTGATCCTCACGTCAGAGCCCAATCCGAACCCTTCCCATAACAATATCTCCCCCGTACACCTTACCAAACACTTAACCCTGAACCTAGCCTTGTTTCCTTGACTTACCCCTCACTGTCACCATCAGCGTCCCCCATGCCTCACTGTAAAACTCCTCCTCAGTGTACCCCTTCACCTCACATCAGAGCTGGATCCTAAGCATAACGATAACCCTCTCCTCCCAGTACAACTTACAGAACACCAAACCCTAACCCTAACCTTGTTCACTGACCAAAACCCTCACCGTCAAAATCGACATCTAACACACCTCACAGTAAACGTCAAGAACAATCTCACCCTTGGGCTCACATCAGAGCTACATCCTAACTTTAAACATAGTCCTGTATGTCCCGTAAAACTTTGCGAACACCAACCCTAACTCGAGTGCTGATCACTAGACCTGACCCCTCAGCATCATATTTGACATCATCCACGCTTCACCTTAAACCTGAATTACAATCATACTCTCTACTTCACATCACACCAGACCCAAATTCTAACTGTAATCTAAACTCCCCATTCGCCTTAAAGAACTACCAACTATAATACTAGCCCTAGCCCATGGATCTAACCTGCACCGCCACCTTCGATGTCAACACATGCTTCACCGGTAACTTAAACTTCCATCTCGTCCTTACCCTCATATAAGAGACAGACCCTAAATCAAATCGTAACCCTAACTTCCCCATAAAACTTAAGTTACACCCAAGCCTAACACTAGCCCTTGTCCGTGGACATTGCCCCTCACCATCACCATTGACAACACACAAGGTTCCCTTTAAACGTGGATTTAAATCTGGCCCCCTACTCACATCAGAGACAGTCCCAAACTCAAAATGTAACCCTCTCCTCACTGTTCACCGTTCGTACACCTGACCCAAAACCCTGCCCAGTTTCTTCGACCTGACCCCTCACCACCGACAGCACCATGACTCATGTCTAACAAAAATCATGAAGGTCTGTATCGAAAATGACATCAGGTCAGAGCTGGATCCTGATTCCTACCATACCCCAATCCTCCACGTACAGCGAACTGAACACCGACACCTAAACCTAGACCTGGCCCCTGGACCTGAAACCTCATCGTCACCAATGACATCACCCACGTTCAGCGCAAACCTGATGTTCAATCACTTCCTCATCCACACATCAGAGCCTGATCCTAGTCCTTCCCATAACCATATCTTCCCTGTACACCTTACCAAGCACCTATCCCTAACCCTAACCTTGTTTCCTGGTTGAATCCTCACTGACAAAATCGACATCCCCCATGCCTCACTGTAAACCTCCACCTCAATGTCGTCCATGCCATCACGTCAGAGCCAGATCCTAACTCTAAACATAGTCCTATACGTCTGGTACACCTTAGCAAACACAAACCCTAACTGTAGCCCAGGTCTCTTGACCTGACACAACATCACAATTGACATCATTCACGCTTCACCTCAACTCTGAATTACAATCGTACTCTCTAACTCACATCACAGGTGAAACCAAGCTCTAACCATAATCTAAACTCCCCATTTGCCTTAAAGAAATCGCAACCCAAATCCTAGCACTAGCCCATGGACCAAACCCTCACTGTCACCTTCGACGTCACCCAGGCTTCACCGTAACCTTGAACTGCAATCTCGTACTCACCCTCACATCAGAGACAGATGCAAACACTGATAGTAACCCTACACTCCCCATGAACCTTAATGAACATGCAACCCTAAAGCAAGCACTTGTCCCTGGACCTTAACCCTTAGAGTCACCATTGACACCACTGAAGGTTATCTTTAAAAATGGATTTAAATCTTGTCCTCACAGTCACATCAGAGACAGTCTCTAACTCTACCTGCAAACCTACCCTCACTGTACACCATTCCATACACCTGATCTGAAACCCTGCCCAGGTCTTCCAACGTGACCCCTCACCACCACCATCACCATCACTCATGTCTAAGAAACATCATGAAAGTCTATCTCGCAATCACCCTCACAATCAGAGCTGGATCCTGACTCTAACCATATCCCTATCCTCCACTTACAGCTAAACCACCACTTAAACTTAACCCTGGACTGCAACCAGGACCTGAAACCTCACTGTCACCATCGATGTTACCCATGCTTCACCATAAACCTGATGTTCAATCTCGTCCTCACCCTCACAACAGAGCCGGATTGTTAGCCTAAACAAAACCATGTGCTCCCTGTACACCTTTCCGAACACCTAACCCTAACCCTAGACCTAGCCCATGGAACTGAACCCTGACAGTCACCATCGACATCACCCAGGCTTCAGCGTAAACCTGATGTTCAATCTCTTCCTCATCCTCACATCAGAGCCCAATTCTAACCCTTCCCATAACCGTATCTTCCCTGTACACCTTACCAAACACCTAACCCTAACCCTAGCCCTAGCCCATGGAATTGAACCTTGACGGTCACCATCGACATCACCCAGGCTTCAGCGTAAACCCGATGTGCAATCCCATCCTCATCCTCACATCAGAGCCCGACTCAAACCCTTCCCATAACCGTATCTTCCCTGTACACCTTACCAAACACCTAACCCTAACCCTAGCCTTGTTCCCTGGACTTACCCCTCACCATCACCATCAATGTCCCCTACGCTTCAATGAAAACCTCGACCTCAATCTATCCCTCAACATCACATCAGAGGTGAATCCCCAGCAAAATGATAAACCAATCCTCCCTGTACACATTACAGGACACCTAACCCTAAACCTAACCTTGTTCACTGGCCTGTACCCTCTCTGTTAAAATCGACATCTCCCATGCGTCACTGTAAACCTCCGTGTCAATCTCACCCTCACCATCACATCAGAGTCACACCCTAACTCCAAACGTAGTCCCGTATGTTCCATACACCTCAGTGAAAACCAACCTTCTCTCTACTGCTGGTCATTTGACATGACCACACAACATCTCAATTGACATCTTCCATGCTTCACCTTAATCCTGAATTACAATCATACTCTCTAACTCACATCAGAGCTGGGCCCTAATGCTAACCATAATCCAAACTCCTCGTTCATGTTAAAGAACTAGTATCCATTAACCTAGCCCTAGCCCATGGATCTGAATCATCACCATCACCATCGATGTCACCGAGAATTAACCATAAACTGGATCTTCAATCTCGTACTCACCCTCACATCAGAGACAGACCCTAACTCTAATTGTAACCCTATCTTCGCCATAAACCTAAACAAACACCCAACCCTAACCCTAGTCTTTGTCCCTGGACATTGTCCCTCAGCGTCACCACTGACTTCACCGAAGGTTCGCTTTATCCATGGATTTAAATCTTGTCTTCGTAATCACTTCAGAGACAGACTCTAACTCTCACCATACATTTACCCTCAATGTTCACCATTTCGTACACCTAATACGATACCCTGCCCACGTCCTTCGCTCTGACCCCTCACCACAAACACCACCATCAAGCATGTCTATCAAAAAGAGTGAATATCATTCTCACAATCACCCTCACTTTAGAGCTGGATCCTGACTCTAACCATATCCCTATCCTCCATGCACAGTTAAACCAACACCGAAACCTAACCCTAGCTTGGCTCCTGGACCTGAAACCGCACAATCACCAACGATGTCACCCAGAATTCTCCGTAAACCCGATGTTCAATCTCGTCCTCAACCGCACTACAGAGCCAGATCATAAGCCTAAATGAAACCATATAGTCCCTGTACACCTTACCAAACACCTAACCCTACCCCTAGCCCTAGCCCATGGACCTAATACCTCACAATCACCATTGACATCACCCAGGCTTCAGCGTAAACCTGATGTTCAATCTCGTCCTGATCCTCACGTCAGAGCCCAATCCGAACCCTTCCCATAACAATATCTCCCCCGTACACCTTGCCAAACACTTAACCCTGAACCTAGCCTTGTTTCCTTGACTTACCCCTCACTGTCACCATCAGCGTCCCCCATGCCTCACTGTAAAACTCCTCGTCAGTGTACCCCTTCACCTCACATCAGAGCTGGATCCTAAGCATAACGATAACCCTCTCCTCCCAGTACAACTTACAGAACACCAAACCCTAACCCTAACCTTGTTCACTGACCAAATCCCTCACCGTCAAAATCGACATCTAACACACCTCACAGTAAACGACAAGAACAATCTCACCCTTGGGCTCACATCAGAGCTACATCCTAACTTTAAACATAGTCCTGTATGTCCCGTAAAACTTTGCGAACACCAACCCTAACTCAAGTGCTGATCACTAGACCTGACCCCTCAGCATCATATTTGACATCATCCACGCTTCACCTTAAACCTGAATTACAATCATACTCTCTACTTCACATCACACCAGACCCAAATTCTAACTGTAATCTAAACTCCCCATTCGCCTTAAAGAACTACCAACTATAATACTAGCCCTAGCCCATGGATCTAACCTACACCGCCACCTTCGATGTCAACACATGCTTCACCGGTAACTTAAACTTCCATCTCGTCCTTACCCTCATATAAGAGACAGACCCTAAATCAAATCGTAACCCTAACTTCCCCATAATACTTAAGTTACACCCAAGCCTAACACTAGCCCTTGTCCGTGGACATTGCCCCTCACCATCACCATTGACAACACACAAGGTTCCCTTTAAACGTGGATTTAAATCTGGCCCCCTACTCACATCAGAGACAGTCCCAAACTCAAAATGTAACCCTCTCCTCACTGTTCACCGTTCGTACACCTGACCCAAAACCCTGCCCAGTTTCTTCGACCTGACCCCTCACCACCGACAGCACCATGACTCATGTCTAACAAAAATCATGAAGGTCTGTATCGAAAATGACATCAGGTCAGAGCTGGATCCTGATTCCTACCATACCCCAATCCTCCACGTACAGCGAACTGAACACCGACACCTAAACCTAGACCTGGCCCCTGGACCTGAAACCTCATCGTCACCAATGACATCACCCACGTTCAGCGCAAACCTGATGTTCAATCACTTCCTCATCCACACATCAGATCCTGATCCTAGTCCTTCCCATAACCATATCTTCCCTGTACACCTTACCAAGCACCTATCCCTAACCCTAACCTTGTTTCCTGGTTGAATCCTCACTGACAAAATCGACATCCCCCATGCCTCACTGTAAACCTCCACCTCAATGTCGTCCATGCCATCACGTCAGAGCCAGATCCTAACTCTAAACATAGTCCTATACGTCTGGTACACCTTAGCAAACACAAACCCTAACTGTAGCCCAGGTCTCTTGACCTGACACAACATCACAATTGACATCATTCACGCTTCACCTCAACTCTGAATTACAATCGTACTCTCTAACTCACATCACAGGTGAAACCAAGCTCTAACCATAATCTAAACTCCCCATTTGCCTTAAAGAAATCGCAACCCAAATCCTAGCACTAGCCCATGGACCAAACCCTCACTGTCACCTTCGACGTCACCCAGGCTTCACCGTAACCTTGAACTGCAATCTCGTACTCACCCTCACATCAGAGACAGATGCAAACACTGATAGTAACCCTACACTCCCCATGAACCTTAATGAACATGCAACCCTAAAGCAAGCACTTGTCCCTGGACCTTAACCCTTAGAGTCACCATTGACACCACTGAAGGTTATCTTTAAAAATGGATTTAAATCTTGTCCTCACAGTCACATCAGAGACAGTCTCTAACTCTACCTGCAAACCTACCCTCACTGTACACCATTCCATACACCTGATCTGAAACCCTGCCCAGGTCTTCCAACGTGACCCCTCACCACCACCATCACCATCACTCATGTCTAAGAAACATCATGAAAGTCTATCTCGCAATCACCCTCACAATCAGAGCTGGATCCTGACTCTAACCATATCCCTATCCTCCACTTACATCTAAACCACCACTTAAACTTAACCCTGGACTGCAACCAGGACCTGAAACCTCACTGTCACCATCGATGTTACCCATGCTTCACCATAAACCTGATGTTCAATCTCGTCCTCACCCTCACAACAGAGCCGGATTGTTAGCCTAAACAAAACCATGTGCTCCCTGTACACCTTTCCGAACACCTAACCCTAACCCTAGACCTAGCCCATGGAACTGAACCCTGACCGTCACCATCGACATCACCCAGGCTTCAGCGTAAACCTGATGTTCAATCTCTTCCTCATCCTCACATCAGAGCCCAATTCTAACCCTTCCCATAACCGTATCTTCCCTGTACACCTTACCAAACACCTAACCCTAACCCTAGCCCTAGCCCATGGAATTGAACCTTGACGGTCACCATCGACATCACCCAGGCTTCAGCGTAAACCCGATGTGCAATCCCATCCTCATCCTCACATCAGAGCCCGACTCAAACCCTTCCCATAACCGTATCTTCCCTGTACACCTTACCAAACACCTAACCCTAACCCTAGCCTTGTTCCCTGGACTTACCCCTCACCATCACCATCAATGTCCCCTACGCTTCAATGAAAACCTCGACCTCAATCTATCCCTCAACGTCACATCAGAGGTGAATCCTAAGCAAAATGATAAACCAATCCTCCCTGTACACATTACAGGACACCTAACCCTAAACCTAACCTTGTTCACTGGCCTGTACCCTCTCTGTTAAAATCGACATCTCCCATGCGTCACTGTAAACCTCCGTGTCAATCTCACCCTCACCATCACATCAGAGTCACACCCTAACTCCAAACGTAGTCCCGTATGTTCCATACACCTCAGTGAAAACCAACCTTCTCTCTACTGCTGGTCATTTGACATGACCACACAACATCTCAATTGACATCTTCCATGCTTCACCTTAATCCTGAATTACAATCATACTCTCTAACTCACATCAGAGCTGGGCCCTAATGCTAACCATAATCCAAACTCCTCGTTCATGTTAAAGAACTAGTATCCATTAACCTAGCCCTAGCCCATGGATCTGAATCATCACCATCACCATCGATGTCACTGAGAATTAACCATAAACCGAATCTTCAATCTCGTACTCACCCTCACATCAGAGACAGACCCTAACTCTAATTGTAACCCTATCTTCGCCATAAACCTAAACAAACACCCAACCCTAACCCTAGTCTTTGTCCCTGGACATTGTCCCTCAGCGTCACCACTGACTTCACCGAAGGTTCGCTTTATCCATGGATTTAAATCTTGTCTTCGTAATCACTTCAGAGACAGACTCTAACTCTCACCATACATTTACCCTCAATGTTCACCATTTCGTACACCTAATACGATACCCTGCCCACGTCCTTCGCTCTGACCCCTCACCACAAACACCACCATCAAGCATGTCTATCAAAAAGAGTGAATATCATTCTCACAATCACCCTCACTTTAGAGCTGGATCCCGACTCTAACCATATCCCTATCCTCCATGCACAGTTAAACCAACACCGAAACCTAACCGTAGCTTGGCTCCTGGACCTGAAACCGCACAATCACCAACGATGTCACCCAGAATTCTCCGTAAACCCGATGTTCAATCTCGTCCTCAACCGCACTACAGAGCCAGATCATAAGCCTAAATGAAACCATATAGTCCCTGTACACCTTACCAAACACCTAACCCTACCCCTAGCCCTAGCCCATGGACCTAATACCTCACAATCACCATTGACATCACCCAGGCTTCAGCGTAAACCTGATGTTCAATCTCGTCCTGATCCTCACGTCAGAGCCCAATCCGAACCCTTCCCATAACAATATCTCCCCCGTACACCTTGCCAAACACTTAACCCTGAACCTAGCCTTGTTTCCTTGACTTACCCCTCACTGTCACCATCAGCGTCCCCCATGCCTCACTGTAAAACTCCTCGTCAGTGTACCCCTTCACCTCACATCAGAGCTGGATCCTAAGCATAACGATAACCCTCTCCTCCCAGTACAACTTACAGAACACCAAACCCTAACCCTAACCTTGTTCACTGACCAAATCCCTCACCGTCAAAATCGACATCTAACACACCTCACAGTAAACGACAAGAACAATCTCACCCTTGGGCTCACATCAGAGCTACATCCTAACTTTAAACATAGTCCTGTATGTCCCGTAAAACTTTGCGAACACCAACCCTAACTCAAGTGCTGATCACTAGACCTGACCCCTCAGCATCATATTTGACATCATCCACGCTTCACCTTAAACCTGAATTACAATCATACTCTCTACTTCACATCACACCAGACCCAAATTCTAACTGTAATCTAAACTCCCCATTCGCCTTAAAGAACTACCAACTATAATACTAGCCCTAGCCCATGGATCTAACCTACACCGCCACCTTCGATGTCAACACATGCTTCACCGGTAACTTAAACTTCCATCTCGTCCTTACCCTCATATAAGAGACAGACCCTAAATCAAATCGTAACCCTAACTTCCCCATAATACTTAAGTTACACCCAAGCCTAACACTAGCCCTTGTCCGTGGACATTGCCCCTCACCATCACCATTGACAACACACAAGGTTCCCTTTAAACGTGGATTTAAATCTGGCCCCCTACTCACATCAGAGACAGTCCCAAACTCAAAATGTAACCCTCTCCTCACTGTTCACCGTTCGTACACCTGACCCAAAACCCTGCCCAGTTTCTTCGACCTGACCCCTCACCACCGACAGCACCATGACTCATGTCTAACAAAAATCATGAAGGTCTGTATCGAAAATGACATCAGGTCAGAGCTGGATCCTGATTCCTACCATACCCCAATCCTCCACGTACAGCGAACTGAACACCGACACCTAAACCTAGACCTGGCCCCTGGACCTGAAACCTCATCGTCACCAATGACATCACCCACGTTCAGCGCAAACCTGATGTTCAATCACTTCCTCATCCACACATCAGATCCTGATCCTAGTCCTTCCCATAACCATATCTTCCCTGTACACCTTACCAAGCACCTATCCCTAACCCTAACCTTGTTTCCTGGTTGAATCCTCACTGACAAAATCGACATCCCCCATGCCTCACTGTAAACCTCCACCTCAATGTCGTCCATGCCATCACGTCAGAGCCAGATCCTAACTCTAAACATAGTCCTATACGTCTGGTACACCTTAGCAAACACAAACCCTAACTGTAGCCCAGGTCTCTTGACCTGACACAACATCACAATTGACATCATTCACGCTTCACCTCAACTCTGAATTACAATCGTACTCTCTAACTCACATCACAGGTGAAACCAAGCTCTAACCATAATCTAAACTCCCCATTTGCCTTAAAGAAATCGCAACCCAAATCCTAGCACTAGCCCATGGACCAAACCCTCACTGTCACCTTCGACGTCACCCAGGCTTCACCGTAACCTTGAACTGCAATCTCGTACTCACCCTCACATCAGAGACAGATGCAAACACTGATAGTAACCCTACACTCCCCATTAACCTTAATGAACATGCAACCCTAAAGCAAGCACTTGTCCCTGGACCTTAACCCTTAGAGTCACCATTGACACCACTGAAGGTTATCTTTAAAAATGGATTTAAATCTTGTCCTCACAGTCACATCAGAGACAGTCTCTAACTCTACCTGCAAACCTACCCTCACTGTACACCATTCCATACACCTGATCTGAAACCCTGCCCAGGTCTTCCAACGTGACCCCTCACCACCACCATCACCATCACTCATGTCTAAGAAACATCATGAAAGTCTATCTCGCAATCACCCTCACAATTAGAGCTGGATCCTGACTCTAACCATATCCCTATCCTCCACTTACAGCTAAACCACCACTTAAACTTAACCCTGGACTGCAACCAGGACCTGAAACCTCACTGTCACCATCGATGTTACCCATGCTTCACCATAAACCTGATGTTCAATCTCGTCCTCACCCTCACAACAGAGCCGGATTGTTAGCCTAAACAAAACCATGTGCTCCCTGTACACCTTTCCGAACACCTAACCCTAACCCTAGACCTAGCCCATGGAACTGAACCCTGACCGTCACCATCGACATCACCCAGGCTTCAGCGTAAACCTGATGTTCAATCTCTTCCTCATCCTCACATCAGAGCCCAATTCTAACCCTTCCCATAACCGTATCTTCCCTGTACACCTTACCAAACACCTAACCCTAACCCTAGCCCTAGCCCATGGAATTGAACCTTGACGGTCACCATCGACATCACCCAGGCTTCAGCGTAAACCCGATGTGCAATCCCATCCTCATCCTCACATCAGAGCCCGACTCAAACCCTTCCCATAACCGTATCTTCCCTGTACACCTTACCAAACACCTAACCCTAACCCTAGCCTTGTTCCCTGGACTTACCCCTCACCATCACCATTAATGTCCCCTACGCTTCAATGAAAACCTCGACCTCAATCTATCCCTCAACATCACATCAGAGGTGAATCCTAAGCAAAATGATAAACCAATCCTCCCTGTACACATTACAGGACACCTAACCCTAAACCTAACCTTGTTCACTGGCCTGTACCCTCTCTGTTAAAATCGACATCTCCCATGCGTCACTGTAAACCTCCGTGTCAATCTCACCCTCACCATCACATCAGAGTCACACCCTAACACCAAACGTAGTCCCGTATGTTCCATACACCTCAGTGAAAACCAACCTTCTCTCTACTGCTGGTCATTTGACATGACCACACAACATCTCAATTGACATCTTCCATGCTTCACCTTAATCCTGAATTACAATCATACTCTCTAACTCACATCAGAGCTGGGCCCTAATGCTAACCATAATCCAAACTCCTCGTTCATGTTAAAGAACTAGTATCCATTAACCTAGCCCTAGCCCATGGATCTGAATCATCACCATCACCATCGATGTCACTGAGAATTAACCATAAACCGAATCTTCAATCTCGTACTCACCCTCACATCAGAGAGAGACCCTAACTCTAATTGTAACCCTATCTTCGCCATAAACCTAAACAAACACCCAACCCTAACCCTAGTCTTTGTCCCTGGACATTGTCCCTCAGCGTCACCACTGACTTCACCGAAGGTTCGCTTTATCCATGGATTTAAATCTTGTCTTCGTAATCACTTCAGAGACAGACTCTAACTCTCACCATACATTTACCCTCAATGTTCACCATTTCGTACACCTAATACGATACCCTGCCCACGTCCTTCGCTCTGACCCCTCACCACAAACACCACCATCAAGCATGTCTATCAAAAAGAGTGAATATCATTCTCACAATCACCCTCACTTTAGAGCTGGATCCTGACTCTAACCATATCCCTATCCTCCATGCACAGTTAAACCAACACCGAAACCTAACCCTAGCTTGGCTCCTGGACCTGAAACCGCACAATCACCAACGATGTCACCCAGAATTCTCCGTAAACCCGATGTTCAATCTCGTCCTCAACCGCACTACAGAGCCAGATCATAAGCCTAAATGAAACCATATAGTCCCTGTACACCTTACCAAACACCTAACCCTACCCCTAGCCCTAGCCCATGGACCTAATACCTCACAATCACCATTGACATCACCCAGGCTTCAGCGTAAAGCTGATGTTCAATCTCGTCCTGATCCTCACGTCAGAGCCCAATCCGAACCCTTCCCATAACAATATCTCCCCCGTACACCTTACCAAACACTTAACCCTGAACCTAGCCTTGTTTCCTTGACTTACCCCTCACTGTCACCATCAGCGTCCCCCATGCCTCACTGTAAAACTCCTCCTCAGTGTACCCCTTCACCTCACATCAGAGCTGGATCCTAAGCATAACGATAACCCTCTCCTCCCAGTACAACTTACAGAACACCAAACCCTAACCCTAACCTTGTTCACTGACCAAATCCCTCACCGTCAAAATCGACATCTAACACACCTCACAGTAAACGTCAAGAACAATCTCACCCTTGGGCTCACATCAGAGCTACATCCTAACTTTAAACATAGTCCTGTATGTCCCGTAAAACTTTGCGAACACCAACCCTAACTCGAGTGCTGATCACTAGACCTGACCCCTCAGCATCATATTTGACATCATCCACGCTTCACCTTAAACCTGAATTACAATCATACTCTCTACTTCACATCACACCAGACCCAAATTCTAACTGTAATCTAAACTCCCCATTCGCCTTAAAGAACTACCAACTATAATACTAGCCCTAGCCCATGGATCTAACCTACACCACCACCTTCGATGTCAACACATGCTTCACCGGTAACTTAAACTTCCATCTCGTCCTTACCCTCATATAAGAGACAGACCCTAAATCAAATCGTAACCCTAACTTCCCCATAAAACTTAAGTTACACCCAAGCCTAACACTAGCCCTTGTCCGTGGACATTGCCCCTCACCATCACCATTGACAACACACAAGGTTCCCTTTAAACATGGATTTAAATCTGGCCCCCTACTCACATCAGAGACAGTCCCAAACTCAAAATGTAACCCTCTCCTCACTGTTCACCGTTCGTACACCTGACCCAAAACCCTGCCCAGTTTCTTCGACCTGACCCCTCACCACCGACAGCACCATGACTCATGTCTAACAAAAATCATGAAGGTCTGTATCGAAAATGACATCAGGTCAGAGCTGGATCCTGATTCCTACCATACCCCAATCCTCCACGTACAGCGAACTGAACACCGACACCTAAACCTAGACCTGGCCCCTGGACCTGAAACCTCATCGTCACCAATGACATCACCCACGTTCAGCGCAAACCTGATGTTCAATCACTTCCTCATCCACACATCAGAGCCTGATCCTAATCCTTCCCATAACCATATCTTCCCTGTACACCTTACCAAGCACCTATCCCTAACCCTAACCTTGTTTCCTGGTTGAATCCTCACTGACAAAATCGACATCCCCCATGCCTCACTGTAAACCTCCACCTCAATGTCGTCCATGCCATCACGTCAGAGCCAGATCCTAACTCTAAACATAGTCCTATACGTCTGGTACACCTTAGCAAACACAAACCCTAACTGTAGCCCAATTCTCTTGACCTGACACAACATCACAATTGACATCATTCACGCTTCACCTCAACTCTGAATTACAATCGTACTCTCTAACTCACATCACAGGTGAAACCAAGCTCTAACCATAATCTAAACTCCCCATTTGCCTTAAAGAAATCGCAACCCAAATCCTAGCACTAGCCCATGGACCAAACCCTCACTGTCACCTTCGACGTCACCCAGGCTTCACCGTAACCTTGAACTGCAATCTCGTACTCACCCTCACATCAGAGACAGATGCAAACACTGATAGTAACCCTACACTCCCCATTAACCTTAATGAACATGCAACCCTAAAGCAAGCCCTTGTCCCTGGACCTTAACCCTTAGAGTCACCATTGACACCACTGAAGGTTATCTTTAAAATTGGATTTAAATCTTGTCCTCACAGTCACATCAGAGACAGTCTCTAACTCTACCTGCAAACCTACCCTCACTGTACACCATTCCATACACCTGATCTGAAACCCTGCCCAGGTCTTCCAACGTGACCCCTCACCACCACCATCACCATCACTCATGTCTAAGAAACATCATGAAAGTCTATCTCGCAATCACCC